>NC_056444.1:35694388-36023526 GCF_018296145.1 Oncorhynchus tshawytscha
GATCAAATTTTATTGTTCTAGTCAGGATTCTAGCAGCCATATTTAGCACTAACTGAAGTTTATTTAGTGCTTTATCCGGGTAGCCGGAAAGTAGAGCATTGCAGTAGTCTAACCTAGAAGTAACAAAAGCATGGATTAATTTTTCTGCATCATTTTTGGGCAGAAAGTTTCTGATTTTTGCAATGTTACGTAGATGGAAAAAAGCTGTCCTTGAAACAGTCTTGATATGTTCTTCAAAAGAGAGATCAGGGTCCAGAGTAACGCCGAGGTCCTTCACAGTTTTATTTGAGATGACTGTACAACCATTAAGATTAATTGTCAGATTCAACAGAATATCTCTTTGTTTCTTGGGACCTAGAACAATCATCTCCGTTTTGTCCGAGTTTAAATGTAGAAAGTTTGCAGCCATCCACTTCCTTATGTCTGAAACACATGCTTCTAGCGAGGTCAATTTTGGGGCTTCACCATGTTTTATTAAAATGTACAGCTGTGTGTCATCCGCATAGCAGTGAAAGTTAACATTATGTTTTCGAATGACATTCCCAAGAGGTAAAATATATAGTGAAAACAATAGTGGTCCTAAAACGGAAGCTTGAGGAACACCGAAATTTACAGTTGATTTGTCAGAGGACAAACCATTCACAGAGACAAACTGATATCTTTCCGACAGGCCAGAACTTGTCCGTGTAGCCCAATTTGGGTTTCCAATCTCTCCAAAAGAATGTGGTGATCGATGGTATCAAAAGCAGCACTAAGGTCTAGGAGCACGAGGAGAGATGCAGAGCCTCGGTCTTATGCCATTAAAGGTCATTTACCACCTTCACAAGTGCAGTCTCAGTGCTATGATGGGATCTAAAACCAGACTGAAGCATTTCATATACATTGTTTGTCTTCAGGAAGGCAGTGAGTTGCTGCGCAACAGCCTTTTCTAAAAGTTTTGAGAGGAATGGAAGATTCGATATAGGCCGATAGTTTTTTATATTTTCTGGGTCAAGGTTTGGCTTTTTCAAGAGAGGCTTTATTACTGCTACTTTTAGTGAGTTCGGTGCACATCCAGTGGATAGAGAGCTGTTTATTATGTTCAACATAGGAGGGCCGAGCACAGGAAGCAGCTCTTTCAGTAGTTTAGTTGGAATAGGGTCCAGTATGCAGCTTGAAGGTTTAGAGGCCATGATTATTTTCATCATTGTGTCAAGAGATATAGTACTAAAACACTTGAGCGTCTCTCTTGATCCTAGGTCCTGGCAGAGTTGTGTAGACTCAGGACAACTGAGCTTTGAAGGAATACGCAGATTTAAAGAGGAGTCCGTAATTTGCTTTCTAATAATTATGATCTTTTCCTCAAAGAAGTTCATGAATTTATCACTGCTGAAGTGAAAGCCATCCTCTCTTGGGGAATGCTGCTTTTTAGTTAGCTTTGCAAGAGTATCAAAAAGGAATTTCGGATTGTTCTTATTTTCCTCAATTAAGTTGGAAAAATAGGATGATCGAGCAGCAGTAAGGGCTCTTCCAAGCTAGTCGGAAGACTTCCAGTTTGTTGTGGCGTCATTTCCGTTCCAATTTTCTGGAAGCTTGCTTCAGAGCTCGGGTATTTTCTGTGTACCAGGGTGCTAGTTTCTTATGAGAAATATTTTTGGTTTTTAGGGGTGCAACTGCATCTAGGGTATTGCGCAAGGTTAAATTGAATTCCTCAGTTAGGTGGTTAACTGATTTTTGTCCTCTGGCGTCCTTGGGTAGACAGAGAGAATCTGAAAGGACATCAAGGATTCTTAGTGTTGTCTGTGAATTTCTGGCACGACTTTTGATGTTCCTTGGTTGGGGTCTGAGCAGATTATTTGTTGCAATTTCAAACGTAATAAAATGGTGGTCCGATAGTCCAGGATTATGAGGAAAAACATAAAGTTCCATGCAAAACACTTGAATTTTCATCAACATTTATAATGAGTCTTTCTGTGAATTCATGTGGCTCTCTGCAATATCACTGCATGTTTTGGAACCATTGGACATAACGCGCCAATGTAAAATACGATTTTTGGATATAAATATGAACTTTACCAAACAAAACATACATGTATTGTGTAACATGAAGTCCTTATGAGTGTCATCTGATGAAGATCATCAAAGGTTAGTGATTCATTTTATCTCTATTTGTGCTTTTTGTGACTCCTCTCTTTGGCTGGAAAAATGGCTGGGTTTTTCTGTGAGTTGGTGGTGACCTCACATAATCATTTGTGGAGCTTTCACTGTAAATAATTTCCGAAATCAGACACTGCGTCTGGATTAACTAGAATTGTATCTTTAAAATGGTGCCTAATGCTTGTATGTTTGAGAAATTTGATTTACGAGATTTCTGTTGATTTGTATTTGGCACCCTGCAATTTCATTGGCTGTTGGCGAGGGGTTCCAGTGGAACCCCAGTCCTAGACAGGGTAATAAGGATCAGTGTCCCGCTAGCGGGACAACTTCCGGTGAATCTGTAGGGCGCGCAATTCAAATAAATAATCATAAATATTATGGATTTTAAACATTTAGGTACAAATACAGTATTTAGTCAGCCACCAATTGTGCAAGTTCTCCCCTTAAAAAGATGAGAGAGGCCTGTAATTTTTGCAAATAAATTAATGAAAAATCCTACAATGTGATTTTTGGGATTTTTTTTCCACATTTTGTCTGTCATAGTTGAAGTGTATCTATGATGAAAATTACAGGCCTCATCTTTTTAAGTGGGAGAATTTGCACAATTGGTGGCTGACTAAATACTTTTTTGCCCCATTGTAAGTGTCTTATTTCGGCTGAAAGCTTAAATTCTGGTTAATCTAACTGCACTGTCTGATTTACAGTAGCTATTACAGCAAAAACATGCCATGTGATTGTTTGAGGACAGCGCCCCACTTCAAAATATTTTTCCACTGGCTTCACAGATTTCATTCATTCACATATAACAATTAAATATTCACTTACTTTTTAGAAAAACTTCCTCTGATTTGTCATCCAAAGGGTCCCAGCTATTACATGTAGTGTCGTTTCATTAGATAAAATTATTCTTTATATCCCAAAAAGTCCAATTAGATGACGGCATCGATTTGAGTCATGCACTTGTTTAAACAAGTCAAAATGTGTTTTACATTATTTTTACATTTCTAAATACTTAAAATGGTTTTCTTTCCAATGGTACCAATTATATGAATATCCTGGCTTCAGTGCCTTTATCCAAACAGTTATCTAATAAGATATGCTGTTTGTTTATTTATTTCCCATGAATTTGATTGATGTACTTCTTCTGGGCTTTATTTTAATCCATAAATGTCAGCTTTGTGGGTATGTTAAGGGGGCAATTAAAAACTGGGATTCAAAGAAGTAAATTGTTCATGATCAATTTTTGTCAGAGCACTGCTGAAGTATAGTCTAAAATAAAGAGTGTGTTTTTTTTCTATGGGGGGACAGAGTGAGAAAAAGAAATAGAGAGAAACAAACAGACACAGATAGAGACCAAAGGCGAGAGAGAGACAGAGAGCGAGAGATTTTTCAACACAACGTGGAATGATAACAGAGTGTTTCACACATTCCACACAAAGCAGGATACAGTATGCTGTGGTTGAATCAATGGCCTTTAAAATAATGTTCTTTACTTTAGACCTAAAATGAATTGAGAAAATAACTCACTTCGAGATGCGTTTAGTGCTGCTTAACATTCAGCAACTTTGTAATGATGAGAAATACAAATATGTCGCATAGTGATTTTCAGACACAGCATGGAAATTTGACAACAAGTAATCAATTCACATAAGCATCATTAGATAATGATAACACATTGGTCAGTATCTATAGGTTAAGATGTGTCAGCAGGCGCTTAGCTTGCGCCTGCCTCCCCCCAAAAAATATGCCATGATGAGTTTGATTGATCGGGGGGGGGGGATCCCCACTGTAAAGCGGCAGTCAGTTACTAGCTTTATGTGGCTTTGCACCAGTGACTGAGCTCCTCACTTTATGATTGGATCCCTCTACCGCCAATACACTTTTGGTTGAGCCCTGTCCCCAGAGGCAGACAGTTAGTGGTAAAGGGAAAAAAAGAGTTGAGCACATCTTATAAGGAGAAACCCACAATTTCTCCTCACTTTCCCTTTTCATGGGTCTGAGATGTATTGCTTTGGTCTGCTGTAACAGTTCAGCAGTTAGTACTACCTGCTCTCGCTATTTCTCTTTGTGGGTACATGTGACCCATTCCAGGAAACTAGGCGTATGTCGCGCGTCACTACTTCTCAGGAGAGACGTTTGAATGTAAACTTTTTTTTAATCAAAATGTGTTTTTTTGCTATTTCTGTCTATTTGAGCTGGTCAGTATGTCTAGGTAATCATGTCTAATGCAGCCTTTTTTTAAATGTTTTGCGTAGTAAAACTGCATAAACCTAATGTCTAGCTAATGTTACATTTATTTTAATTTTATTATTATGAACAAAACAAATACAAAAACAGAAATATACAAACAAGAGGACCTAAACCTAACAGACAGGGGTATTACTGTGCCTTGCAAAAGTATTCATCCTCTTTGGCGTTTTTCCTATTTTGTTGCATTACAACCTGTAATTTAAATTGTTTTTGAATTTGATGTAATGGACATACACAAAATAGTCCAAATTGGTGAGAATTTTTTAAAAATAAAACGATACAAAATAAAAAACGGAAAAGTGGTGCGTGCATAAGTATTCACCCCCTATGCTATGAAGCCGAGAAATAATATATGGTGCAACCAATTACCTTCAGAAGTCACATAATTAGTTAAATAATATCCACCTGTGCACAATCTAAGTGTCACATGATCAGTCACATGATCTCAGTATATCTACACCCGTTCTGAAAAGCCCCAGAGTCTGCAACACCACTAAGCAAGTGCACCACCAAGCAAGCGGCACCATGATGACCAAGCTGCTCTCCAAACAGGTCAGAGACAAAGTTATGGAGAAGTACAGATCAGGGTTGGGTTATAAAAAAACATCAGAAACTTTGAACATCCCATGGAGCACCATTAAATCCATTATTAAAAAATGGAAAGAATACGGCACCACAACAAACCTGCCAAGAGAGGGCCGCCCACCAAAACTCACAGACCAGGCAAGGAGGGCATTAATCAGACCTCAATCCAATTGAGAATCTGTGGTATGACTTAAAGATTCCTGTACACCAGCGGAACTCATCCAACTTGAAGGAGCTGGAGCAGTTTTGCCTTGAAGAATGGACAAAAATCCCAGTGGCTAGATGTGCCAAGCTTATAGAGACCTACACCAAGAGACTTGCAGCTGTAATTACTGCACAAGGTGGCTCTACAAAGTATTGCCTTTGGGGGGTGAAAAGTTATGCATGCTCAAGTTTTCAGTGTTTTTGTCTTATTTCTTGTTTGTTTCACAACAAAAAATATTTTGCATCTTCAAAGTGGTAGGCATGTTCTGTAAATCAAATGATACAACCCCCCAAAAAATACATATTTTAATTCCAGGTTGTAAGGCAACAAAATAGGAAAAATGCCAAGGGAGTGAATACTTTCGCAAGCCTCTGTACATATCGAGATAGTATTATTTAGAAATGATCTGTAAGTGTAAAAAAAAAGCAATATGCACCATAACTTTTTTTGACAAATTGAAAATGTGTCAAAAAAAGTGTTTTTTGTTTTTTTACACTTACTGATCATTTCTAAATAATATTTCAATACTATTAAACAATGTGAAGAGGGGTTTGTTCTCCGCCCACTTCATTTTATGTATAAAGATTCTGCCATGAAAAATAAACAACTGAACAATTAAAGTTAAATCAGGGTCTATATCATTTGCATAAAAATTATAAATTATATCAGAGTGTCAAATTAACATTAATTGTAGTTTCTTTTCAAATAAAATCTTCTAACGCACTCCAAAATCTTCTGACATAATAACAGTCCCAAAATAAATTGTCAACAGATTCTGGGTCACAACCATGAAAATACACATTTGTTATCAATAGCTATTTTAAATCTGTGTATAATAAAGGTACAGGTACAGGGTAGATTCTATGAATGAGTTTGTATGATACTTCTTTCACCTTATTAGATATACAAAATTTGTCAGACAACAACGAGACTTTGTTCCAGTTCTCGTGTCCTAGGCCTGCATTCCAGTATATTTTAGGGAATAATAACATCTTGACATAGTTTTCTTATATAAATGTTATTACATGTATAGTTTAAAATGTAAATTCCTTCTAGCTGTATTGAGGCTACAAAATCCTCAAAACTTGCACATGGAGTACTGTTACATTCTCCTAAAAGAAGAATAGGAGCTTTAGGGACAGCTCTAACAACTATTTGAAACTCGCCTGGAGTGAATGTAACATTGTGTGTTCTCCTGAATTCGGCATAATTATATAGTTGTCCATCATTATTCAATAATTGATTAACCCAGATAATGCTGTTGTCAAACCAGTTCTGGAAAAACAAAGACTTGTTTTTATATGTTATGTCTTTATTAATCCAGATTGTATATCTATGTGGTGGAAAATTATGTATAACATTAGGTTCCAAGTTAGATGTACTTGTTTATGAAAGTTAGCAAATTTAATAGGGATCTTACCCACATCAAAGTTGCATTTGATTATGAATTTTAGAGCACCAATCTGTTGGAATGTTAAATTAGGGATTATATTCCAAATGCAATCCTTACTTCTTAAATAGTTTTGTATCCATTTGATCTTAAATATTACATTAGAGGTTTTAAAATCCAGAGCATTCAACCCTCCCTGACTTTGGGTGCTACATATTACCTCTTTTCTTAAATAATGAGGTTTATTCCTCCATATGAAATTAAATCATTTAGTATCAACCATTTTAGTTACTGACAGAAGACCGTTCAAGGCAAATAAGATATAAACTGGACAGACCTTAAGATTTTGACAAAAGCACACATGCAGATGAAGAAAGATCTCTTAATAACCAGGAGTTAAATCTCTTTTCAATTTTCTCTACAATAGGAGAGAAATTTATGGTGGCCCTTTCTTTCTGAACTTTGCTAACTTTAATACCAAGATAAGTGATCTTTCAGAGGGATATTACATACTGAGTATCACATCTTTTCAAAGTAAATAATTCAAATTTCCTAATATTCAGAGATAAACCAGATACATTATGAGAAGGCATTAACAGACTCAAAAGCTTTCCTGACTTCCTTATAATCTTTTTAAAAAATGGTGGTGTCATCAAGGTATATGTATATTTGTAAACGACAGCTGGTGCATGAAATCTAAGGAAGTCTCTCCTGAGGTAGAGTATCTCATGATAATCTGTAGACCACACTATTTACCGAGAGAGTAATTCATCTATATTCTTCGTAGCTGTCTATTTACCACTGCAAAATAATGCTGGCACTAAGACCACACTCAATGAGCTGTATAAGGCCATAAGCAAACAGGAAAACAGTCATCCAGAGTACGCACTCCTAGTGACCGGGCACTTTAAACAGCTCCACATTCACAACAGTGGTAGGCCTGATCACCGACAACGATGAGAGCCTATAGGGAGGAGGTCCGAGACCTGGCCATGTGGTGCCAGGATAACAACCTCTCCCTCAACGTGATCAAGACGAAGGAGATGATTGTGGACTACAGGAAAAGGAGGACCGAGCACGCCCTCATTCTCATCGACGGGGCTGTAGTGGAGCTTCAAGTTCCTTGGTGTCCACATCAACAACAAACTATCATGGTCCAAACACACCAACACAGTCATGAAGAGGGCATGACAAAACCTATTCCCCCTCGGGAGACTGAAAAGATTTGGAATAGGTCCTCAGATCCTCAAAAAATTCTACAGCTGCAACATAGAGAGCATCCTGACTGGTTGCATCACTGCCTGGTATAGCAACTTTTCAGCCTCCGGCCGCAAGGCAATACAGAGGGTAGTGCGTACGGCCCAGTACATCACTAGGGCCAAATGTCCTGCCATCCAGGCGGTGTCAGAGGAAGGCCCTAAATATGGTCAAAGACTAGCCACCCTAGTCATAGACTGTTCTCTCTGCTACCACACGGCAAGCGGTATTGGAGCGCCAAGTCTAGATCCAAAAGACTTCTTAACATCTTCTACCCTCAAGCCATAAGGCTCCTGAACAGCTAATCAAATGGCCACCCAGACTATTTGCATTGCCCCCCACCTCTTTTACACTGCTGCTACTCTCTGTTGATTATCTATGCATAGTCACTTTAACTCTATCTACATGTACATACTACCTCAACTACCTCGACTAACCTGTGCCCCCGCACATTGACTCTGTACCGATACCCCTGTATAAAGCCTTGCTATTGTTATTTTACTGCTCCTCTTTAATTATTTGTTACTTTTATTTTTTAATTTGTACTTATCTATTTTTATTTAAAACTGCATTGTTGGTTAAGAGCCTGTACGTAAGCATTTCACTATAAGGTGCATGTGACAAATAACATTTGATTTGATGATAATGCTGATCATTTATGTTTGGAATTACCTGAGCAGAACTTGGTGTTGATAAGTCAATGTCTCAGCGCAGCCTTGAAATGCGAGAACAGGATCCAGGCACCAAGATGTTTCGAATGGACTCCATCCTCTCTGTAGAACATCTGTTTCGAAAAGCTGTCAAAGTTATCCAAGTATAACTCCAACAGAGCTACAGAAGACTCGTAGCCAGTGGTGGAGTGCCAGCAAGCTACTGAATCTTTCACTGCCACAACTCAGTGATGGCAGTGGGCCTGAAATAATTAGATGTTTATTGGAGTCTTTCAGAATGTAATGTTTTTGCCCTGGGAACCGAGATGTTTCTCACCATAGAGCTGCCGATTATAACAGCTTGTGAAATGGCAGAGGAGGTCTGGCAGTTTTTGTGCCTCGAGCTGACCACAAACCCCAGTGTGGCAGACAGAAGAGCCGGGGCGTCAGGCAGCCTCGAGAGCCGGTGATCCGAGTCCAAGGCAGAATCCCCCTGGGAAGGAGTCAGGACAGGGAACGATGGTGCTCGTACCTCCAAAGCCAGGAGGGCGAAGCTGTTCAAAAACTGGATTTGTGTCGGGCTTCCCAATGCAAAAGAAGCCCCACCTGCCACAGGCTACTTCCCTTCATTTGGCCTGAGGCAGGTAATGTGCTTCCATGGTTGGGCAGCAGGAATGGTGGCAGTATTATCCACTAAATCCATCAGAAGCGAGGGTCTCCAGTGGGAGACTTTTTCAGGGATGGGTCCCTAGAAGGCATTGGCCATTCAATCAATTAGTGATGACATGGTGGTGATACTCTCAACACATCAGAATGGCGTCCAGCCTGTAGAGTCGAGAAGGAGAAGGTAGGTAGGGATGCTTTCACTGGTAGATTCTCTATAGTCATGTGCGAGTAAACAATTGTTGACCAACTCTGGTTGGTCCACATTGTCCCAGAAGCGAGCATTGTAAATATAGCTCCTGCAGCACACAAAAATGCTATATTTTTCCTCTGAACATGGAAGCCTCTATGAGAAGAAACATAGCAACTGAATCCGTGTCACAGTGATAACGATTTACAGTAAAGAAATAAGAGATAAATGTATTTTTCCAGATCTATACAGGCCGTTACTAAATACACCAAAAATCAAATGAAACAAATAGACTCTAGTCTGTTAAACATTCTGCAACAAACAATTCACTATCAACAATTTGTGCACTCGCTCTCCTTCCAGTCAAAGAGTGTGCATGACTGCTGGGTTGGGTCAAGGTAGTCAGGTGAATGAATGTGTACATAGCTAGCTATCTGGCTAACTACACTGTACAATTCATAATAGACTGGTACTATGTAGTCAGCTAGCTAGCTATACATATTGCCAGACAGTAAATAAATAATTGATTTAACAAAAACAGACATTTTTGTCATATGATAATGTTATTTGGTCATATGATTGTGGCAGGGTTCAAAGACGGGCAATAGAGAGAGTGAGAGCACCGCCCATGTTGGGGCAAGGAGAGGACAAACATGTCATCAGGTGAGAATTAGAGTTTCAGTATAAGGCGCCGTCATTTAAACTCCTCATGTTTGCTGACTGTAGCCCAAGTGCTAAAACAAAACAGTTGTTGCCAGCATGCTGATTTCATTTTGTTGTCATTAAGGTTGAATACGTGGCTGCACCCAACAATGACACAATGCAGATTGAACCATGTTGCCTTCTGTCATATCCAGCAAAAGAAGCTGGAAACCATAGATAGGACAATACGCCAGAATTGTATTGCTGGCAGTGACAGGCATAAACAGGTGGTTGGTGCATTTAAGTGAACTAAGACTGAAGATCTGACCCCTCTCTGTACCACTATATGTCCACCTTTGTATAAGGTTGCAACTGGTTATTGAATGTTTGTTTCACTTGATGGTGAATGACAATGAGTTGTTGCTATGTATTTTTGAATATTGCTTGAGCATGATGCAACACTGATTTGTTTATTTTGAAATCTATTGCTTTTATTTCATATTGTAAGAGTTCTATTTTGACTGTCACCTAATTATTTTATGAGTTTGCATTTGCAATTAAGTTAACTTGCAATTAACTTTTGTGACCTTTAAGAGTAAGACCACAATTTAAAGTAATATAGAAAATTATTGGTATTTCAGTTGGGATATATTGACCAAATGATCAGCGCATTTTTGGATGTATTTGCCAGGGGGTGTTGACACTAGAACTCATTGGCCATGACCCCCACCAATATCCAACACAAAGCTAAACTCTTGTGTGTTTTTTGGGCTGTGGCAGGTGAGAGCCATAGAGGTTGCTTTTCTCTTTGACATAAAAATGAAAACGGGCCAGCACTTGAATATGATTTGCAATTAAAAGCTTTGTTTTTTACATATTGTAACTGATAGCAACATGTCTTTGTTCGGCTTATGTCTTCCTCCGTGTGTGTGTGTGTGTGTCTCTTCTGTATTTCTCTTAGTCCTCTGAGATCTATGCTTTCCACCACGGGGCTGTGTTGAACAATATTATGGGTACACCCGATCAGTGTGATTACGTCTCTCCACAGAGGAGAGGTCAACCGACGTGTACGACAGCACATTCCAGTTCCTGCAAATATCCAGAAACTTCACACAGCCATCGAAGAGTGGGACAACATTCCACAGGCCACAATCAAGTCTGATCAACCCTATGCAAAATGTATCACACTGTATGAGGCAAATGGTGGTCACACCAGATAATAACTGATTTTCTGATCCACACCTACTTTTTTTAAAGGTATCTGTGACCAACATCTGTATTCAGTCATGTGAAATCCATAGATTAGAGCCTAATTTACTGATTTCCTTATACTGTATGAACTGTAAAGTAGTAAAATCTTTGAAAATGTTTGCATGCTGAGTTTATATTTTTGTTTAGTGTACATAAATGTAGACTCAAAAACTACTGTAACAATGGTTTCTATCGCACATGCTAGAGCTGCAGTATGCAACATGCACAGGAACACTTCAACATTACGTTCTCACTCTCCGACTCTCCGTATGTGCATTAAGTTGTTTGGTTAGAAAGTACTTGTACACTCAGAACTTTTATGTTTCACGGTGGTTTGTTTACCAGTCATGGCAGATACCTACTACTGAAAGTTGAAATGACCCTGGTGCCACGTGCGGCCTTGTTCCAGGTGCCATGGGTAGATCTATGGGCACAAGCTTTGAATGTGAAATGTTTTGTCATTTCAGATGAATTTCAGATGAAATTACACCTGGCTTCCTGGCAGCAAGGTGAGTCAGTGTCCTCTACGAGGCACACACACACACATCACCATCTGACTCAGTGGCTAAAACCAATTCACACCCTGTTCCCTATATAGTGCACTACTTTTGACCAGGCTCCATACATAGAAAATTCTCCTCTGTTATTTTTTTTATAGCACCATAAAGGTTCCATTTATAACCTTATGAGTGTGGTTCTTTATAGAATCTTCAAAAAATGTTGTATATAGCACCAAAAAGTGATTCACTATGCACAACAAATTATCCTGTATTAAAAAGATAAATATTTTAAATCAACACGGGAAGTGTTGAGTCTGTGGACCCATATAGACACAGGAACAGAGTTAAATTAACACACTGCTTAGTGTAATGCCTTATTCAACTATTTCCAAGAGTACCTTTTCTTTCGATTACATTTTAGGGTTACCATCCATAACTGTATTTGTGACCTGACGGCTCGATTTGGTCTTATGTTTTAACATTTAAAATTATGTTTTTTACATTGGCTAAAATTAGAGACTCAGAGATAGAAAAGGGTATATCATACACTACAGTTGAGGAACAATGGGAAAGTAATTCTGCATTGAAAGTTGATAAACATGTAACCTATTTTTTGAGAAAATAGCCCTTGAATGTTTTGGTAAACCTACTGGAGAGCTCTTCTTTGTCTACACCCATCCAGCATCGTTCACATCTTCTTAAGCCTTAGCCCCACCCATGTCTTTAAGGATTCGCATGTGAGGCCAAGTACTAAACAAACAAATTTCAAGACTAAAGACGGGTTCAAACTACGTGTGTATTCGTGCCAGACTGCACTCTGAACGTTCGCAAACTTAGTGTTGTCAGATCACTGTTGGAGCGTTCAGAATGCACACTGGACTCTCTGGCTGAGGAGTAGGGTTGATCCGAGGGTTCTGACCTAACAACAGCAGTCAAGCTCCCAAGCTAACTGGCTAACATTGGCTAACTTGCTAGCTCCTTCCAGACACATGAGAGAACAGCTCACTGACTATTTTACTCACCCTAGCAGAGATGGTTAGGCTGTTTTTATGTTATCCAGAGCTTTGGAGACTAAGAGTCCTGCTGGCAACAATTTAATTACACTTATTTGCTGACGTTTACTGTCACCGGTCATATTCAAGGGTTGCTGAGCATTCTTAAATTTGGAAGCTATTCTGCATTTTGGCACACTCAGATGACAGTGCTCTGAAAACGGAGTAGATAGCCAGAGCGAATTTACCAGCTACATCTATCGACAATTGTTGCAGTGACATAAGAAACAATCTATTGAAATGGTTACTTGCATAGTGGTGTATTTTGTTTAGACATGTAGCTAGCTAGCTAAACAATGAACCATAATCCCAACTCATTACATTACTACCCTGCATGGATCTGCAGGTAACTAACCAGCTAGGTTCAATGTTAGGTAGCTAACATTAGGCTTTAACTAGGAAAGCCAATGGCTCTGACATACGAACAATATTACTACACAGATCATACACGTAATGTTAGCAACTAAGCCAGCTAGCTACCTAACAGTATGCTTTAACTTGAAATTAAAATTACTTTGACAAAATTAGAAAAATGTAGCTAGCTAGACTATCTTACCCATACACATGGATGGACACTTCTCCTACTCTGTCATGGAAGCCATGGTTGCCCTTAGTTTGAAGATGTAATCCGGAGACAGGTGTTTTATACAGCCATATGTGTGTTCTCATTTCGACTCCATCTGCATATTTGCAATCAAAGGCCAGAATTTTCTCCATCTCCTTAGCTATCAAACTCTAATTCTGCTGGGCCTTCCACTGCTTTCAAATCTCGGTCCCCCAGATAGTGGAGAGCAATTCTTTCGCAATTCTACTACGTGATATCTACGGGGTCAATTTCACGCCATACTATGTATTGAATTCAAAATGCAACAAATCGTGAACATGAAAAATAAAGTTGAGAATGTAAACATTATATTTTTGAGGATGGGTGAAATAATCAATAATCAAAAACCAAACTGCATAAAATTGTTAACAAAAATTAGACATTAGTAAATTATTTTAACCCGAGAGCAAAACTCTATGACAAATTATAAAAACTGTATATTTGATAACGAATGCAAAAATTGTTTTTGGTTAAACTTTCCCAGCCACCAATCCTATTGAATAAAATTTGTCTATGCTCTTGCCTGCATGTACTACCGTTTGGTTACGCTACTCGTATCTATGCTTTTGATGTCAGTCTTTTTGATTGCGAGCTCTGACATTCTTTTTCAGTGAAGGGCGGGGTTTAGAGGGAGGCTTAGACAATGAGTCTCCATTGGTCCGCTAGTTTTGGAGTGACATTCGGCTTAACCCAATCTCCCTCTAAATCTTAATGGAAAAATAATGCCAAAACTCGCAATTGAAAAGACAGGCAATGAAAGCAAAGAAACGAGATACAAGTAGCGTAACCAAAAGGTTAGTACATGCAGGCAAGAGAATAGGCAAAATGTATTCAATAGGATTGGTGGCTGGGAAAGTTTAACTGAAAACTATTTTTGCATTCATTTTCAAATTTGTATTTTAAGATTTTTGGTCTTAAAAATACATATTTGTATTCATACATAAAATACAATATGTACTCTTGCTTTAAAATTACTTACAAATTTTGGGGTTTTGCTTTTGATGTTATTTTCGTTTACAATTCTATTCATTTTGCCTTCAATTGATTGGATTTTTGATTTCAACACCATAATTTCACCCGTCCTCAAATATTTTTCATGTTCACAATATAATTTATTTTGAATTCATTACATATGGCGTGAAATTGACCACATAGATATCTTTCAAAAAAGTATGTGTTAGAAAGGATTACCTACACATACTGACTAGCTCATGTTATAGACAGAAGCGAGCTACATGACAGACCAATCCGAACTCATCGCTCGGCATGTCCAGCCAATCATGGCTAGCGGGAAGGTTCCTGACTTTTTCCGTGGCTAAACCAACTGGGCTCATAATTTATCAATTTTATTCGTATTTACAGATGGCATACAAGTTTGTTATTAAGGCACATTAAAGTTCACATGTTCCAGCAGGCATTTCTGCCCAAAATCACATTTTGATAAAAAATGGCTCTAATACAGGGGTCTGAAACTCACACACATCACTTTGAACCAAAACCACAGCCACCATTACCATATTTCCATACATGATTTATTGCAGGTAGATTTTTAAAATTGTTTATTTTAATAGCTTTGTTTGTGCAGGTACATTTATTGATTGATCCACTGTAAACTACTCAATCATAAATTACAAACATTTTCTAAACTAATCCAATACATTACTTTGAATTTATTGCACCTGTTACTGAAATGGTTATTCCAGTTTAGATGCTTTAGGTAGTCTCTTCCCAACCTTGGTAGTAATTCTGAATACAGATTGTGGATGATTACAGATTCCCAAAATTGGATATACACATAACCTTGCAAGATAGCATAATGTGGCTTGCAGGCCTAATGTGGCCTGTAAACTTTGAGTTGCAGAATATTGTATTATACTCTCAGGAAACAACAGTTCAGAATTGTTCCTCAGGGGGTACAAGAACTGCAGTGGTCATCCTTTGTACATTTAGCGATAAGTACATCATTGTACCCTAGTTCATACTGTACCTCAGGCCTGCATGCAGGGTTGCCACATTCCAGTGACGTTCCCAAAATTCCTGGTTGAATGATTTCAGATTTTATGCTTCTGTTTCCAGGAAACTTCCAACCAGGTTTTCTGGAAAACCTTTTACAATCTTACCTACAAATTACATAATGCCAGTTTTTTAAGTAATGTGTAATTCCTCTTTGAATCCAGCCAAAGTTTTGCTACCCATTAGTTAGAATTGCTATTTACCTGACAACTGCATTCAAAATGCATGTCAAGATTAGCTAAACAATTTAAACAAGAACAAACATTTCAGTAATGGGTGTAACAATTATAACTGCTTGGATTAGTTTGGAAACATTTATCTATCTGTAGCATATGATTAATCAATCCATGTGCATGCACAAACATAGATATTGAAACAAACAATTCTAAAAATCTACCTAAAATACAGCATGCTGGGAAATATAGTTATGGGCGTGGTTTTGGTTGTGTTATAGTGATGTGCAGTTCACAAACAATTTGTTATTTTTGAACAACATTTTATGACTTGAGAGTCATGATTCTTTCTCTGAGTGACTAGTTAATTTTGTTGGCTATCCTAACTGGCTGGATTCCAATAGGAATTAGACATCACTTTGCAAGCCACCATAATGTGACTTGCAGGCCTGATGTGGCCTGTAAACCAGAAGTTCCCTAACACCACCACTGTGTTAAGATAAATCTTACTTTGGTGGCTTAGTTTTATCATACACTGGGTGTGAACATTATGACCACTGCATAATTGCCATGACACGAACATGGTTTCCATACAATCTTTTTACGTGAGTATTGTACATGCTGTATACAAAATGACATGACATGCCAAATATCAACAAAACTCATTTGAATTATGAGAGGAAATGTCGGTGGAAACATTTTTATGTTCAAATATTGATATAATTACCATCAGTAAACTTGGAGTCACACAATGACATGTTGTGTGGTCCTCGTCAGGAAAGAAGCAGTTTATTAGTCAGGAAAGAAGGCAGTTTATTCGGGCTAAAGATGAAATAAGTTGTGATGAACTTCACAGGGCGGTGAAAGTGCAAGGTGATGAGATTGATGATCCTTTTCGAAAAATATTTTGGGTCTTATTCTGGTGACATGATAATAGGGTGGTTGGCTGCTGATTGCCAAATAAAAATAATCTAGCTCTATTGTACATAATAATCTCTTGATGTAGGCTGTACGTGTGCTCTAGCCAACATCGTGCTCCCCAAATGTGGAAAAAGTCAAGGGGTCTTTATACTTTCCAAATGCACTGTATCCAACAGTGCACAGAGCGCATGTGCCAATACAAGTGGGCACACTTTGTGAGAAAACCATGAGTAGACTACATGAGGATAAAACATAAAATATATTTTTATGTGAACTACATCTCCACACACAGCCTTTTATTTGCAACAAGTAAATTACATGGAAACATACCACTGGTTGGAAAATGTTCACATAGAAATATATCAACAATTGGCTGGAAACCTAGCTACAGACTGACCAGGCACATCCACGAGCAAATTAATATTGGGAAGGTGTACTTAACATTTATAAAGTCATTGTTTAGTTATTATCCTAGAGTTAATTTCTATGACATTAGCCCAGGTAGGCTCATAGTTAATACCACATGTGTTTTTGGAAGACATGATTCAATAACCATCTCTCTGTCACTAACAAATACAATCATGGGAGGTAACGTTACAATTCATTTGAAAGCAAACGGCATCCTGGGAAATATGCAAATTAAGCATGTTGCAAATGAATCTACAGTAGAGCTATGCAAACGCCATAATCAAGTTCATTTGAACACTGAGTTTAATGGGGAACACTGCAACATAGTTACATTTTTAACACTTTCAAACTGTTACTTTAACACCAGTTCAGTGGGACTCATATGTTCACAGAAAATAGTGTACATTTAACACTTTCCAAGAGAAATGTCTACCATTGATTTGGTGCGATTGATGCAAGTCGCAGCTATAAAGAAGACACTTCAAGTCAATCTTCAATCACTCATCTACAATTACATTGAGAATACTCTCAATTCTGCATAATGTGCTGGTAAAGCCAATTCATCTGAACACACTTTACATGAACCTGAATAGTAATTCTGAAATAGGCTGAAAAAGCCTAGTTGTGTGTGTGAAATGCCTTTATTCTGAGAGCAAAGACATAGAAGAGCTCTTCATATTCACAATGTGTCTTAAAGGTCAGTTGCGTAACATGCCTTGATCTTCGCATGCTATCAGTACAAGGACAAAATAACTGCCTGAAGTAATACACATTCATTAAGGAACTCGAACTCAATACCTGGTCTGAAGCATGCTTCCTGTAGGCAAGTCTCCTCTACACTCATTTTGTCAATATATACCAATGCCAATGGACACATTGTTTTGCAAATCGACCCTTTTGCTGAGTGTGACAGATATGAGCATATGATGCTCCAACTACATTTATGGAAATATTACTGCAAAGGATTGTCAACATTCAGGGCACTGGGAGAAATGGCTTTTGCAAGATTATCGAAAAACCAAGGAAATATATGGGTTGGTTGTTTAGCAATAAAGCCGACACGTGCACAACTATGGGGCAAAACCCTGTTGGCTTAGACTGTTGACAACTTGCCAACTATATTTAGTCTCCAAATATTTATTGAAAACATAAATACATTTGAACACTTGTCTCTCAAATATATTGTTACAGTTGTTAGTTATACAAGACATGGTATCAATAACGAGATACAACGAGCTGAAACGTGCCACCTACGATTCCTCACATTGCAGATTCTTGTTATTGTTGATAGCTAGCTAACCATTCAGAATCATAACACCACACAGCCTTCTGCCTCATCGATGCACATGCATGATTTGTCAGCCAAACCGTCTATTAGACATGCAGTTACCAGGTTGCAAACGGTGTGTTTTACAATTAGAATGGCCTCTGTTGCAGTTACCCAAATAGCCGCAGTACACATGCAAGATGTGTACTGTACATACACACACAGTGCATTCAGAAAATATTCAGACCTATTCCCCTTTTTCACATTTTGTTAATTAAGTTACAGCCTACTTCTTAAATGTATTTTTTTCACCTCAATCTACCCCAAAATGAGAAAGTGAAAACAGGTTTTTAGCAACGTATACAAATGTATAAAAAAAACTGAAACATCTAACCTACATAAGTATTCAGACCCTTAGCTATAAGGCTAAATTGAGCTCAGGTGCATCCTGTTTCCATTTATCATCCTTAAGCTGTTTCTACATCTGACTGGAATCCACCTGTGGTAAATTCAATTGATTGGACATGATTTGGAAAGACACACGCCCGTCTATATAAGGTCCCAGAGTTGACAGTGCATGTCAGAGCAAAAACCAAGCCATGAGGTCGAAGGAATTGGCAGTAGAGCTAAGAGAAGGTCAGGGAGGTGACCAAGAACTTGTGAGAGTTCCTCTGTGGAGATGGGAGAACCTTCCAGAAAGACACCCATCTCTGAGGCACTCCACCAATCAGGCCTTTATGGTAGAGTAGCCAGACGAAACCACTCCTGAGTAAAAGGCACATGACAGCTCGCTTGGAGTTTGCCAAAAGGTACGTAAAGGACTCTCAGACCATGAGAAACAAGATTCTCTGGTCTGACGAAACCAAGATTGAATTCTCTGGCACCATCCCTACAGTGAAGCATTGTGGTGGCAGCATCATGCTCAAGGGATGTTTTTCAGCGGCAGCGACTGGGTGACTAGTCAGAATCAAGGGAAAAATGAACGGAGAAAAGTAGAGAACTCCTGAATGAAATCCTGCTTCATTACGCTGAGGACCTCAGACTGGGACAAATGTTTACCTTCCAACAGGACAAGACCCTAAGCACACAGCGGTGGTGTTAGGGAACTCCTGGTTTACAAAAGTCTCTGAATGTCCTTGAGTGGCCCAGCCAGAGTCCAGACTTGAACCCAATCGAACATCTCTGGAAAGACCCGAAAATAGCTGTGCAGCGACGCTCCACATCCAACCTGACAGAGCTTGAGAGAATCTGCAGAGCTGAATGGGAGAACCTCCCCAAATACAGGTGTGCAAAGCATGTAGCAATCATACCCAATACGACTTGAGGCTGTAATTTCTGCCAATGGTGCTTCAACAAAGTACTGAGTAAAGGGTCGGAATACTTAGTTTTAATAAGTTTGCAAAAATGTCTAAAAAACTGTTTGTGCTTCGTCATCATGGGGTATTGTGCGTAAATTGATGAGAAGCAAAAAAAGATTTAATCCATTTTAGAATACGTCTGTAATGTAACAAAATGTGGAAAAAGTCAAGGGGTCTGAATCCTTTGCAAATGCAAAAGTACATTGCCAGTGCCCCGCCCAGTGAGTTTCCACAGTAGCAGTGGAGGTTTAGAGAGAGGATGGTCTCAAAGGGCTAGCTCACCCATCAAAGAAGTGTTCCATCTGTGAATTTTGTTGTTGCATTACGACAGAGATCTGATGCACAGCGGAGCCCGGTGCCTCAAATTACCCATGTCCATGCTGCTCTATCAAAAGTACAGGAGGAAATAAAGGAAGAAAAGTAGAAGAAATTCAAAACCATAAAATAGAACGCAACAGAATATGCAGCATCAGAGTTTTCAATTAAATTCAAATGTGTGCAAATGGCAAATGGCTTAATCTCTGGTCCAGTTGGCAGATGTACATACAGTGCCTTCTGAAAGTTTTCATACCCCTTGACATTTTCCACATTTTGTTAGGTTACAGCCTTATTCTGAAATGGATAAAATATATTTGTTTTCATTATCAATCTACACACAACACACCATAATGACAGAGCAAAAATAGTTTTTTAGACATTTTTTATAATTTATTAAAAACAAAAATATGACAATTACATGAGTTTTCAGACCCTTTACTCAGTACTTTGTTAATATAAAGCAGCTTTGGAAGCAATTACAGCCTCAAGTCGTCTTGAGTATGACGCTACTTTCCGAAGGAATTGTTTAAATAAACAAGTAGTTGTCAATGTTGTACTGACGAGTTTCATACCAAGATCAAATTGGTGAACACATTCTGCTAAAGAAATAACTACTTTCTTCTATTACAGTACAATAAAACCAAAGGGTTGATTAAAACATGTTTTACTTTCTGGTGTGACAACAGAGACAGACCCTGTGGGAAACAAAGGACAAGACCTAAAGGACGATATCACACAGACATCTGACTGATGGTATAACATGACGCCCGGCCTACCTATATAACATCTGTGACCCTTTCCTCAGGGCTGCCCTAAACGTCCACAAGGACAACATGACAACATGCTGGTGTGGACAGCTCTCACTTCCTGGCTCTAGGCAGGAAATGGATAACCTCCAGTGGTTCCCTGACACATATGTTGATGGGAGTGGTGTTGTGGGTGACTCGGCCTATAGAGCGCCCATCCAGTGCTCTAATGTCCATGGGAATGGAGAGGGGCTGAGTGGGGATGTTCAACTCGTATGCCAGGGTAGCATCCAAAAGCTCTCGTCATCCCCAGAGTCAATGAGAACCCAGAGAGATTTGGACATGTCTCTCCACAACAGAATGGCATGAAAAGGGATGTGAGCAAGGGAAGCAGGAAGGTTCTCTATATGGCCCACCAGAGCACTCGCACCTACCGGTGAACATGGTTATTTTTAAGGACAAGAGGACATGAAATGACCAAGAGTCCCGCAAAACAGACAACGCTTCGTGTCGATAATGTATTGCTGTTCCGCTGGCGACAGCCCAGCTCTGCCTCGTGGCATAGACTCAGGAAGAGGTGACTCGGCCGTCTTCGGCAGCCCTCCGGGCAGGTCGGGAAGCCTCGGGTTCTCTCAACAACGAGACCGTCTGAGCTTCTGGGATGACTTGGAGGCAAGGTGGAATCCCTGGGTGTGCGAGAAAAATCAAATTTCCTCTCCGCCTATCGTTCCCGTAAATCACCCATCAATACAGATGGTCAAAGCGATGAGGGAATTGAGCTCCGTAGGTAACTCCCGGGCTGCAAGCTCGTCCTTGACCTCCTCCGAGACGGCGTACAGGAACATATAGAACAGTGCTTCTTGATTACAAGCACTCTCCGCTGCCAACATGCGGAAATCCACCGCATAATCAGCTACACTCCGGGAGTCCTGCCAAAGCAGGATTAGCTTCTGGGCGGGCTATCGCCCGGAGAACAGGGCATCGAAAACCTTCCCCACTTATCCCACGGACCCCTCCAGACTAGCGTATTTGGCCGGCTGCTTTCCCACACGGTAGTAGCCCCGGTGTGAGGCCTCCCAGACATCAGCGTGATGAGGTAGGCTATCTTGTAGCGCTCTGAGGGGTAGGAGGAGGGCTGAAGCTCGAAGACCGGTCCGGTCATAGTGTTCAGCCAATGTTTGGTCCCCCTCCACAAGGCCACGAAGCAAATCCTTGTGCCTACCGGTGGTGGATCTCTGGGTGGAGATGGCGTTGAGCAGCTGGCCCGGGGCTGCTGGGTCAGTCATGGCCAGTTCGTACTATCTGGAATCAAGGTAAGACCCAGACGCAGACACGTCAAATTGACAATGGTTTAATATTCCAACAGGGGCAGGAAAAAGACAGGTAGGGAGGCAGGGGTCAGTAAACCAGAGGTGGGGCAGCGGTACCAGACGGCAGGCAGTCTCAGGGTCAGGGTGGGCAGAGGTCAACAATCCAGAGGTGGGGCAAAGGTACAGGTCAGTAGGCACGCTCAGCCACAGGGTCAGGTGCAGGCAGCGTGGTGAGGCAGGCGGGCTCAGAGTCAGGACAGGCAAGGGTCAAAACCAGGAGGGCAAGATAAAGAGAGACTGGGAAAAGCAGGAGCTGAGAACAAAACTGCTGGTTGACTTCACAAAGAAGATGAACTGTAACGGACAAAAAGAGAACACAGGTATAAATACACAGGGGGTAATGGGGAAGATGGGCGACACCTGGAGGGGGGTAAAGACAAGGACAGGTGAAACAGATCAGAGTGTGACAGAATATGGACCCAAAGCATAAAGAGAAGATGAGATTGATTCATGCGCAAAGGCGTGCCTATAAGGGTACAATACCTTGTTCAATACAATCAACAAATGTTTTTATATCTTGTCATTAATATATACGTACAGAGGCCCATTATCAGCAACCATCATTCCTGTGTTCCACTGGCACGTTGTGTTAGCTAATCCAAGTTTATCATTTTAAAAGGATAATTGATCATTAGAAAACCCTTTCGTAATTCTGTTAGCACAGCTGAAAACTGCTGTCCTGATTAAAGAAGCTGGCCATCTTTAGACTAGTTGAGTATCTGAAGTCTCAAAATGGCCAGAAACAAATAACTTTCTTCTGTAAATCGTCAGTCTATTCTTGTTCTGAGAAAATGGGTCTATTTCATAACAAAAATTGGTACACCTCTGTGTACTACTCCCTTCACAGAACAGTGCAAACTGGCTGTAACCAGAAGAGAAAGAGGAGTGGGAGGCCCCGGGTCCACAACTGAGCAAGAGAACAAGTACAATGATAAAATTGCAGCCAAAGGTGCTTCAACAAAGTTCTGAGTTAATGTAATATTTTTTACAATTTAAATACATTTGCAAAAAAATCTAAAAACCTGTTTTTGCTTTGTCATTATTGGGTATTGTGTGGGAAAAAAATAATTTAATACATTTTAGAATAAGGTGTAAGGTAACAAAATGTGGAAAAAGTAAAGGGGTCTAAAAACAAATCCAAAGGCACTGTATAGAATAGGTGAAGGTTGAATATGAACTGAACAAAACTAATAAAGTTTTGGTCCCATGTATCAAGAGCTGAAATAAAACATCCCAGAAATATTCTATGCGTATTAAAACCTTATCTCGCTCAAATGTTCTGCACAGATTGGTTACATCCCTGTTAGTGAGAATTTCTCCTTTACCAAGATAATTCATCCACTTGACAGGTGTGGCATATCAAGAAGCTGATTAAAGAGTCTCACCTGTTGTTTTAGCTAGTTCTCCCAATCAACACCTGCGATTAATGTATGTCTCGCTGTATTTCTCTCTGAAATGTTAATATGCTTTGTATAATGTTGTTCATGTTAATCATCATTGTTTTAGTTTACAATGGAGCCCCTAGTTCCACTCTTCATACCTCTGATACCTCCTTTGTCCCACCTCCCACACATGCGGTGACCTCACCCATTACAACCAGCATATCCAGAGATACAACCTCTCTTATCATCACCCAGTGCCTGGGCTTACCTCCGCTGTACCCGCACCCCACCATACCCCTGTCTGCGCATTATGCCCTGAATATATTCTACCATGCCCAGAAATGTGCTCCTTTTACTCTTTGTCCCCAACGCTCTAGGCGACCAGTTTTGATAGCCTTTAGCCGCACCCTCATACTACTCCTCCTCTGTTCCGTGGGTGATGTGGAGGTAAACCCAGGCCCTGCATGTCCCCAGGCACCCTCATTTGTTAACTTCTGTGATCGAAAAAGCCTTGGTTTCATGCATGTCAACATCAGAAGCCTCCTCCCTAAGTTTGTTTTACTCACTGCTTTAGCACACTCTGCCAACCCTGATGTCCTTGCCGTGTCTGAATCCTGGTTTAGGAAGACCACCAAAAATTCTGAGATTTCCATACCCAACTATAAAATTTTCTGTCAAGATAGAACTGCCAAAGGGGGAGGAGTTGCAGTCTACTGCAGAGATAGCCTGCAAAGTAATGTCATACTTTCCAGGTCCATACCCAAACAGTTCCATCTACTAATTTAAAAATTACTCTCTCCAGAAATAAGTCTCTCACTGTTTCCGCCTGCTACCGACCCCCCTCAGCTCCCAGCTGTGCCCTGGACACCATTTGTGAATTGATCGCCCCCCATCTAGCTTCAGAGTTTGTTCTGTTAGGTGACCTAAACTGGGATGTGCTTAACACCCCGGCAGTCCTACAATCTAAGCTAGATGCCCTAAATCTGTAAACAAGGGCACCCTCATAGATGTTATCCTGAACAACTGGCCCTCCAAATACACCTCCGATGTCTTCAACCAGGATCTCAGCGATCACTGCCTCATTGCCTCTATCCGCTACGGGTCCGCAGTCACACAACCACCCCTCATCACTGTCAAACGCTCCCTAAAACACTTCTGCGATCAGGCCTTTCTAATCGACCTGGCCCGGGTATCCTGGAAGGATATTGACCTCATCCCGTCAGTTGAGGATGCCTGGTCATTCTTTAAAAGTAAATTCCTCACCACCTTAGATAAGCATACTCCGTACAAAAAATGCAGAACTAAGAACAGATATAGCCCATAGTTCACTCCAGACCTGACTGCCCTCAACCAGCACAAAAACATCCTGTAGCGGACTGCAATAGCATCGAATAGTCCCCACGATATGCAACTATTCAGGGAAGTCAGGAACCAATACACGCAGTCAGTACACGCAAAGCAAAAGCCAGCTTCTTCAAGCAGAAATTTGCATCCTGTAGCTCTAACTCCAAAAAGTTCTGGGACATTGTAAAGTCCATGGAGAACAAGAAAACCTCCTCCAAGCTGCCCACTGCACTGAGGCTAGGTAACACGGTCACCACCGATAAATCCATGAATATCGAAAACTTTAACCAGCATTTCTCAACGGCTGGCCATGCCTTCCTCCTGGCTACTCCAACCTCGGCCAACAGCTCCGCCCGCTCCCCCCGCAGCTACTCGCTCAAGTCTCCCCAGCTTGTCCTTTACACAAATCCAGATAGCAGATGTTCTGAAAGAGCTGCAAAACCTGGACCCGTACAAATCAGCTGGGCTTGGCAATCTAGACCCTCTATTTCTGAAACTATCCGCCGCCATTGTCGTAACCCCTATTACCAGCCTGTTCATTCTCTCTTTCATATCGTCTGAGATCCCCAAGGATTGGAAAGCTGCCGCAGTCATCCCCCTCTTCAAAGGGGGAGACACCCTGGACCCAAACTGATACAGACGTATATCCATCCTGCCCTGCCTATCTAAGGTCTTCGAAAACCAAGTCAACAAACAGATCACTGACCATCTCGAATCCCACCGTACCTTCTCCGCTGTGCAATCTGGTTTCCGAGCTGGTCATGGGTGCACCTCAGCCACGCTCAAGGTACTAAACAATATCATAACCGCCATCGATAAAAGACAGTACTGTGCAGCCGTCTTCATCGACCTGGCCAAGGCTTTCGACTCTGTCAATCACCATATTCTTATCGGCAGACTCAGTAGCCTCGGTTTTTCTAATGACTGCCTTGCCTGGTTCACCAACTACTTTGCAGACAGAGTTCAGTGTGTCAAATCGGAGGGCATGTTGTCCGGTCCTCTGGCATTCTCTATGGGGGTGCCACAGGGTTCAATTCTCGGGCTGACTCTTTTCTCTGTATATATCAATGATGTTGCTCTTGCTGCGGGCGATTCCCTGATGCACCTCTACGCAGATGACACCATTCTGTATACTTCTGGCCCTTCCTTGGACACTTTGCTATCTAACCTCCAAACAAGCCTCAATGCCATACAACACTCTTTCCGTGGCCTCCAACTGCTCTTAAATGCTAGTAAAACCAAATGCATGCTTTTCCACCGTTCGCTGCCTGCACCCGCACGCCCGACTAGCATCACCACCCTGGATGGTTCCGACCTAGAATATGTGGACATATATAAGTACCTAGGTGTCTGGCTAGACTGTAAACTCTCCTTCCAGACTCATATCAAACATCTCCAATCTAAAATAAAATCTAGAGTCGGCTTTCTATTCCGCAACAAAGCCTCCTTCACTCATGCCGCCAAACTTACCCTAGTAAAACTGACTATCCTACCGATCCTCGACTTCGGCGATGTCATCTACAAAATAGCTTCCAATACATCTACAAAATAGCTTCCAATACTCTACTCAGCAAACTGGATGCAGTTTATCACAGTGCCATCCGTAAAGCACCTTATACCAACCACCACTTCGACCTGTATGCTCTAGTCGGCTGGCCCTCGCTACATATTCGTCGCCAGACCCGCTGGCTCCAGGTCATCTTCAAGTCTATGCTAGGTAAAGCTCCGCCTTATCTCAGTTCACTGGTCACGATGCAGGTGTATCTCACTGATCATCCCTAAAGCCAACACCTCATTTGGCTGCCTTTCCTTCCAGTTCTCTGCTGCCTGTGACTGGAACGAATTGCAAAAATCGCTGAAGTTGGAGACTTTTATCTCCCTCACCAACTTCAAACATCTGCTATCTGAGCAGCTAACCGATCGCTGCAGCTGTACATAGTCCATCGGTAAATAGCCCACCCAATTTACCTACCTCATCCACCTACTGTTTATATTTATTTACTTTTCTGCTCTTTTGCACACCAGTATCTCTACCTGCACATAACCATCTGATCATTTATCACTCCAGTGTCCAGTGTTAATCTGCACAACTGTAATTGTCCGCCTACCTCCTCATGCCTTTTGCACACAATGTATATAGACTCTTTTTTTCTTTCTACTGTGTTATTGACTTGTTTATTGTGTAACTCTGTGTTGTTGTCTGTTCACACTGCTATGCTTTATCTTGGCCAGGTCGCTGTTGTAAATGAGAACTTGTTCTCAACTAGCCTACCTGGTTAAATAAAGGTGAAATAAATCAAATAAAATAAAATAGGGTATCTTGGAGGATGCTACTGATGTGAGCCATGACCAGCCTTTCAAAGCACTTCATGGCTACCGAGTGCTGTGGGGTGGTAAACATTTAGGCAGGTTACCTTTGCTTCCTTGGGCACAGGGACTATGGTGGTCTGCTTGAAACATGTTGGTGTTACAAACTCCATCAGAGAGAGGTTGAAAATGTCAGTGAAGACAGTTGGTCTGCACATGAATTGAGTACACGTACTGGTAACCCATCTGGCCCGCAGCTTTGTGAATGTTGATCTGTTTAAAGGTCTTGCTAACATCGGCTACCGAGAGTGTTATCACACCGTCATCCAGAACAACTGGTGCTCTCATGCAAGCTTCAGTTTTGCTTGCCTCAAAGCGAGCATAAAAGGCATTTAGCTCGTCTGGTAGACTCGCATCACTGGACAGCTCGTTTCTGGGTTTCCTTTTGTAGTCCGTAATAGTTTAAGCCCTGCCACATCCCACGAGCATCAGAGCCAGTGTTGTAGGATTCAATCGTATTCCTGTATTGACGCTTTGCTTGTTTATTTTATCTGAGGGCATAGCGGGATTTTGTATATGCGTCCGAATTAGTGTCCTGCTCCTTGAAAGCGGCAGCTTTGGCCTTTAGCTCGCTGCAGATGTTAGCTGTAATCCATCGCTTCTGGTTGAGATATGTACCATTGAAGTCAGAAGTTTACATAAATCTTTGCCAAATACATTTGAACTCAGTTTTTCACAATTCCTGACATTTAATCAGAGTAAAAAATCCCTGTTTTAGATCAGTTAGGATCACCACTTTCTTTTAAGAATGTGAAATGACAGAATACTAGTAGACAGAATGATTTATTTCAGCTTTAATTTCTTTCATCACATTCCCAGTGGGTCAGAAGTACAGACACTTGGGTCAGATGTTTCGGGTAATCTTCCTCAAGCTTCCCACAATAAATTGGGTGAATTTTGGCCCATTCCTCCTGACGGAGCTGGTGTAACTGAGTCAGGTTTGTTGGCCTCCTTGCTCACACATGCTTTTTCTGTTCTGCCCACACATTTTCTATAGGATTGTGGTCAGGGCTTTGTGATGGCCACTCCAATACCTTGACTTTGTTGTACTTAAGCTATTTTGCAACAACTTTGGAAGTATGCTTGGGGTCATTGTCCATTTGGAAGATCCATTTGCGACCAATCTTCACCTTCCTGACTGATGTCTTGAGATTTTGCTTCAATATATTCACATAATTTTCATTCCTCGTGATGCCATCTAGTTTGTGAATTGCACCAGTCCATCCTGCAGCAAAGCACCCCCACAACATGATGCTACCACCCCCGTGCTTCACAGACGGGATGGTGTTATTTGGCTTTGCAAGCCTTCCCTTTTTTCCTCCAAACATAACGATGGTCATTATGGCCAAACAGTTCTATTTTTGTTTCATCAGAGCAGAGGACATTTCTCCAAAAAGTACGATATTTGTCGCCATGTGCAGTTGCAAACCGTAGTCTGGCTTTTTTATGGTGGTTTTGGAGCAGTGGCTTCTTCCTTCGCGGCCTTTCAGGTTATGTCGATGTAGGACTTGTTTTACTGTGGATATAGATACTTTTGTACTTTTGTACCTCCAGCATCTTCACAAGGTCCTTTGCTGTTGTTCTGGGATTTATTTGCACATTTCACACCAAAGTACGTCCATCTCCAGGAGACAAAACGCATCTCCTTCCTGAGCAGTATGATGGCTGTGTTGTACCATGGCGTTTATACTTGTGTACTATTGTTTGTACAGATGAACGTGGTACCTTCAGGCATTTGGAAATTGCTCCCCAGGATAAACCAGACTTGTGGAGGTCTGCAATTTTTTTGCTGAGGTCTTGGCTGATTTCTTTTTGATTTCTCCATGATGTCAAGCAAAGAGGAACTGTGTTTGAAGGTAGGCCTTGAAATACATCCACAGGTACACCCCCAGTTGACTCTAATGATGTCAGTTAGCCTATCAGAAAGCCATGACATAATTTTCTGAAATTTTCCAAGCTGTTTAAAGGCACAGTCAACTTAGTGTATGTAAACTTCTGACCCACTGTAATTGTGATACAGTGAATTATAAGTGAAATAATCTGTCTGTAAACAAGTGTCGGAAAAATGACTTGTGTCCTAACCGTAGATATCCTAACTGACTTGCCAAAACTATAGTTTGTTAAGAAGAAATGTGTGAAGTGGTTGAAAAATTAGTTTAATGACTCCAACCTAAGTTTATGTAAATGTCCGACTTCAACTCTTAATACGGTCACTGTAAGGGCCAATGTCGCCAATGCACTTATTGATGAAGCAGATAACTGAGGTGATATCACAGAACATTTTCCAGTCTGTGCTAGCAAAACTGTCCTGTAGTGTAGCATCCTCGTCATCTCACCACTTCCATATTGAGCAAGTCAGTTTTGCCAAAAGGAGGGTGGGTGAGAGCTTTGTATGCATCTCTGTGTGTGGAGTAAAGATGGTCTAGACTTTATTTTCCTCTGTTTGCTCATGTGACATGCTGGTAAAAATGTGGTAAAACTGATTTAAGTTTGCCTGCATTAAAACCCCCGGCCACTCGGAGCGCCGCTTCTGGGTGAGCATTTTCTTGTTTGCTTATGGCCTTAAAGAGTTGGTTTAGTGCGGCCTTAGAGACAGCATCAGTCTCTGGTGGTAAATAGATGGCTACGAATAGTATAGATGAGAACTCTCTTGGTAGATAGTGTGGTCTACAGCTTATAATAAGGTATTCTACCTCAGGCGAGCAATACCTCGAGACACCGCGGACCAGCTGTTATTGACAAAAAGACACACACCCACACCCCTCGTCTTACCAGGTGTAGCCCCTCTGTTCTGCCGGTGCATTGAAAATCCACCAAGCTCTATATTATCCATGTCGTCGTTCAGCCACGACTTAGTGAAACATAAGATATTACAGTTCTTTTTGTCCCGTTGGTAGGGTAATTGTAATCATAGGTCATCAATTTTATTGTCCAATGATTGCATGTTAGCAAGTAAATTTGATGACAGTGAGTTTACTCGCTCGCCTACAGATTCTCAAAAGACAGCCCGATCTGTGTCCTCTTTTCCTCTGTTTTTTCTTCTTGCAAATGACAGGGATCTGGGCCTGATCGCGGGAGAGCAGTTTATCTTTCTTGTCAGACTTGTTAAAGGAAAAAGCTTCTTCCAGTTTGTGGTGAATAATCCCTGTTCTGATGTCCAGATGTTATTTTTGGTCATAAGATACAGTAGCAGCAACATTATGTACAAAATAAGTTACAAACAATGCAAAAAATAAGAACAAAATAGCACAGTTGGTTACAGGCATGTAAAACATCAGCCATCCTCTTCAGCGCCATCTTACGTTCCAGGTAGAACCATATTTGGTTCTAGCTAGAACTCTTTTAGGTTCCATGAAGAACCCTCTGTGGAAAGGGTTCAACCTGGAACCAAAAAAGGTTCTTCAAAAGTTTATCCAATGGGGACTGCCAAATACATCCCTTTAAAGTTCTAGATGGTACCTATAATTCTGATTTTGCATAAAACCTGGTTGAGGAAATGCTCTCATGGAAGTTGTATCACTAAGCAACAGGGTTTCAAATTGCGTTTGAAGAGCTCTTGAGTTTCAAAAAGATAGATTTTACTGTATTGTGGTAAACATGATAGAATCAGTACAGTAAAAGATGCAGAGAGAGTTCTGTTGATGCAGTTTTAACAGAGCAAAATAGTAAAGTGTAGTAGACAATAGTCTATGACCTGTCCTAGTTTTGGGGTATGGGACAACATACAGGTCTGAGCAGAGCTGATAAAGCTCCTAAAAATCCGATTGTCACAAATGTGATTTTGGGAGATCTAGGAACCCGTCTGGTCTCAAAATATATCTGTCTGGAATATAAATAAATAATGTAGCCTAGCTAGGTACAGTATGAAACAGTCTGAGAGAGAGAGAGATCCACAATGGATTAGAAAACAAACCCAATTGTGTCAGCTCCTATGTCTTCTATCCTCCCCATATTTAGAAATGTATTCACATCCCAAAAAAATGTAGTAATTTGAAAAACAGATGTTTTATTTGGAGGTAGTGTCCAATTCAACCGCACAGCTGTGTGGCCCTACATTTCCAAAACAAAAGATGGGTTGTTTCCTTCATTTGCTGGATGATGTTCTAATGTTTCTAGCCCTGGTCCCTGGGTGGATATCCATAACAACTGTGCATTTGAGTACATTTTTGGGGTGAATATCTATTGTTGTGTGTCAGGTTGGGTACTATGTCAGAAAAAACAACTAATAAAGGTTGTTTTGTATTACAACTATGCTTTCTGGCCAACCTTTCCAGAGGTCTTCGATAAAAATAAATAGATTTGTAATGAGGAACAAGCTCTATGAAATCAAATAGGAAATTGTAGACAATCTCTGGTTGATTGGTTCATGAGAGATAAACTTGGCAACATTAGATACCCCAATGGGCCGTGGATGGGGAAGCTTAATCTCATTCAACCACTATGATCTATCAGAAGTGACTCTTTTTGCCAGTGGCATAATTTCAGAACACTCCTTTTAGTTCCAAGGGCAAGGAGAGTGCCCATTGAGGCTACTGTATTGATTGCTTTAGGATTTGATTAAACTCTCGGCTCTACTCCAAATGTAAGACAATCGCTTTGAGATAACCTCAGGTCAGGATTAATGCAGTTTAGCGATACTGCTAGTGCACTTGTCATATGTAACACTTAGCATAAGAATTCCAATTTATCTATGAGGTTTTACTTTTCAAGATGTATCATCTAAACAATGTGACAACCATTATTACATCAACTCATTGTAGGTTCAATAATTGAGAGAAAATGGACATTAACTCAAACCAACATAGGAGGGTAATTCCACCATTTCGCTGCCTTTTGCGAAGTACAACTTAGTTTCACCTAATTTGAACATTCTGTCATAAAGAGCACATGTTCAACTTCATTAAAAAAAACTAGTTTTCCCAAGTTTTCACAATTTCTAAAGAAATTATTATAGTCAGTACCTATTAACCTTCACACTTGTGGGAATTGGCCTATCTGCATGGGCTAAATTGGAATGTTTCTTACAGAAGAAATATGAAATGCATAAGCATGGTAGCAATTGAAAGAGATCAGTTTGGAGATTATGGGAAAATTAGTAGACCAAAGTTGATGACATAACAGTTCACCTGACACAAGACTGAATCCAAACAATAAACTGTTGATTTTATGTGCATTTTACATTACTGTACTTTTCACATTTTCTGACAATGAAATCTGAAAATACTCTGAATATATTCAGTAACATGATAAGAACATTTGTGGAAAATGTGGGGTAGGTGCAACATAAAACAGACAAATGACAAGGGTTTGAGTGAGATGACCAACTTGTGGACACACCAGGTGGCCATACACAAAGTTGCCACACACCTCTCCAAAGTGTCAACAGTTCCTAAGTTATTTTAATGCACTTTTATTGACTCTAAGAAGAGTCTTCAACTATAAGGTGCTTTTTGAGCTCTTCTCACTGTGCTGTTGAGAAACTAGAGCAAGCACACTTGTAGTAGTTTTGTTTGGAACATAACACTGCATCCCCGCCATCACACAATTATTGGGGTTGTTTTCGCAATCCAAAAATAGCCCATTATATATCGCAATCTGGCACAGGTGGAATTTGTTTATTGCAATCTATGCATGGCAACAATTTCATAGCACCATGCGTTCAAAGAGTGAAGGTAAAACCCTGCCTGTCCAGGGACACTTGTAACCCATGGTCATACATGGGTCACTTGTTCCCGGAGGCTGACTCCTCAAATGAGGCCTAAGTAGGGCATCAGTACAGCCATCCAAAGCAAAAGTCTTCATTAAGGCTCATTAGCAGGCTTCCTATTCAAATGTATTCAGTGCAGATTACAAAACGCGGCTCTGGGGTGGAGAAGAGCAGTCCAGTAAATCACTAATTGATGTTTCACTATTCCATTACTGCTTATTTCTCAGATTGGTCCAGACTAACTACTGTACTAGCCAGACAGACATTACCATTGCCAGAAACATCTCCCTAATAATAATATGAAATATTAATTCTGATCTACGAGCCTGCCTACGCAACAGTGGCCGAAATCATGCAGGCTGCAGGCTCTTCAGGAGAGTGTGTCCTATCTCTAACCTTTCCCTAAGTGGAAAACTCAAATATCTAAATAATTACTGTATTTCGGAAAATGTATTCTACCGTAAGTCTAAAATGATATAGGGAGAGAAATAGAGATTCTAGGGAAGGGGATAGAAGCAGTGGAGTTGAACAACAGCTACCAGTGGATTAGGGGTCAGGAATTGTCTAGGAGCAGGGGGTCTGAAGATAATACTCCACCCTCCTGTATCGAAAGCAATTTCCTTGACAGGGTGAGTCCTCTAAAGCAGTGGGTCTGTGTCTCTTGGATTCGTGTCATATTCAGAAAACTATATCAGAAGGCCTGCTGAGGGAGGCTGGTAAGAACTCTTTGATGGCACTACTGTGTTTGCTTTCACTTTGGGTGCACCCAAAATGCAAACCTATTCCCTTTATAGTGCACTACTTTTGACCAAGAGCTCTGTTTAAAATTAGTGTACTATAAAAGGAATAGGGTGCTATTTGGGATGCAATACGCACTCTCCTATACACTATTCTGTCTTGTTCTGTTTAATTCTCTTTCATCGAATCACTTCAACATGTCTAATCTGTGTGCATTGGTCTGTTTTTATTTTTAATTAACTTGATTGTTATTAATTTGGACTTCTCTTTCCTGTTATTGCAAAATGCTGATTTCAATTTATTTTTCATTTTATGCTGGAAGATTGAGTGAAATGATAACACCTGAATACGCCTGTTCATATGCAGTACCAGTCAAAGGTTTAGAATTAATTTGAAAAATATTATGATGTTTCTATTCTAAGAAAAATTTCAAATAAAACCTTCAGGGTTTCCGTTTCCGGAAAATATCGCACTGTACATGACGGTAGGGAGTAGGCTACATTACTAAGAGCATAACATTTCCACACCCTAATTGTAGGCTAACCAGTACCCAAAAGGAGATTCCATGAAAATAATCAAGATCAGTCCCCATGCTTGTCTCAGAGCAGTGTGAAACGGTGCTGAAATAGTTGACCACACACAGGTAGGCTATTGCTTCAAATCCTATTGCTTCTAACTTCAATATGCTTTTGAAATAAATAAGACCTACACCACTTTTAACAGAACATTACTCAACACTAGTGAGACTAATGTCGCCTACGGTAGGGCTACAATATTTATTTAAAAAATGTTTTCAATTTATTTTATTTATTTATTTCACCTATATTTAACCGGTTAGGCAAGTTTAGAACAAGTTCTCATTTACAATTGTGACCTGGCCAAGCTAAAGCAAAGCAGTTCGACACATACAACAACAGAGAGTTACACATGGAGTAAAACAAACATACAGTCAAGAATACAGTAGAAATATGTCTATATACAATGTGAGCAAATAAGGTGAGATAATGGAGGTAAAGGCAAAAGAAAGGCCATGGTCGCAAAGTAAATACAATATAGCAAGTAAAACACTAGAATGGTAGATTGGCAGTGGGAGAATGTGCAAAGTAGAGATAGAAATAATGGGGTGCAAAGGCTCAAAATAAATAAATACAGTAGTATTCTCACCTATTTGAGAATTCTGTTCATTGACGACAGCTCAACTAGTCAACATAGTGCCCTCCAAGCTCAGGACCCTGGGACTAAACACCTCCCTCTGCAACTGGATCTTGGACTTCTTGACGGCCTGCCCACAGGTGTTGAAGTTAGGCAATGACAGACCCAGAACGCTGACCGTCAACACAGGGGCCTCTCAGGGGTGAGTGCTTACTTCCCTGCTCTATTCCCATTTCACCCATGACTGCGCGGTAGCCCACAACTCCAAAACCATCATCAAGTTTACAGAAGACACAACAGTGGTAGGCCTGATCAGCAATGACGATGAGACCACCTATAGAGAGGAGGTCAGGAGGGATGTAGTGGAGTGGGTCGAGAGATTCAAGTACCTTGGTGCTCACATCACTAAGGAATTAACATGATCCACACACAACAGCGCAGTCATGAAGAAGGCACGACAACGCCTCTTCCCCCTCAGGAGGCTGAAACATTTACATTTCGCACCATTACATTTAGCAACCAAATTAGCCAAATCATTAGCTAGCAAGTCTCACTGCTGCTCAGAACCCCCAGCATAAAGCAGGACCACACTGACTTAGAATACAGGACCCTGGGTTATGACCGGGAGTGTGAGGGTTACTCTCTCATTCACATGTACACCAGGTTTAGTGCAAAGTGTTGAACAGAAGTATTGGATATATACACAGCTCCGGAATAAAATAAAATAAATGCTTCAGGAATAAGTTTCCCAAGCAGTGTGACCTCCCGTGCATGTAGCTTTTAGACAAATGAAATTACCAGCTAGTCATGAGGATTATCCTGTTAGAGCTTTTGTGCAGAACCCACTGCACTGTTTAAGGTGCAGCATTTAGGTTATGTTGCAGCAGTGTGTAAGAAGTATAATCCAAGATGTGCGAAGTTTGCAGGAGGGCATGGGACAGAGGATTGTGTAGGTTTGGTGGATACAATTGTGTGTCAACTGTTGGGGTGCTCATGTTGCTCGGGATCGGAAGTGTCCGGTGCGAGAGAGGAAGGTTGAAGTGGCCAGAGTCAGAGTAGTGCAGAAGGTGTCGTATGCTGAGTGTAGTGGATATGTGCCAGCACAGAAGGATAGTGCAATGAGGGATTTATGCAAGGTTGGCTTCTTCAGCAAGGTTGGCTTCTTAGCAGTCATAGTAGTGGTTATCAACTGTACCGCAGAAATTAAACATAAATCACAGAACATAAATCACAGAAAATAGATGTTGTGGTGGCAGCTGCAGAGAAGTATTTGGATATATGAGATTTGACATCAGATGAGTTGTAGGGTATGTTGAGGGATGGTGTCCCATCCTCCCAGGCCATTGGCATGGTGCAGGAGCAGATATTGTCAAAATAGTGGAATGGGGTAGTGTGTTTTTTAGTTAGTGTAGGTGGCAGCTGAGAAGTACAGTACCTGGGTTTACAATATTTTAGTGCAAGAGGTAATTGGGAGGTGATTTGTTTTCTTCCAACATAGTGGTATATAGGTGTATGGTTAATTGGTGATGCGATTTGTTTTATATATTTTTATATTTATTTTTTAGAAACAGGAATAATGAAGGGAATTTAATGTATGTAGGCCGTGACTGTCCTCACAAATCAGTACAGTAGGTCGTGGTATGCACCTTTAAATTGAGTGGGCCAACTCAATCTCAAAGAAGAAAAAGTCTTGACGATCAGTCGCTGAGAGTTCTTCTCTGGGAGTAGTCAGATTGCTGTGTGGAGCAGACTCAGGGCATATCAGTCTCCCTCCAGGTCCACCAGCAAAGCCAACAGTATCACTCTTTCTGCCATAGCTTCCTCTTAGACATAGAAACAATTGTATTACTCAAAAGTAATAGCTATTGTACCCTAGTAACCTCCCCTGAGGCAGCAGTAACTTTACTAGATGACTTCAATGTTATTATCCTAAAGGCAGGAGAATAAATACTATACCATAGTACATTCCCCAAAGGCAGCCATATATGAAGCAAACCCCAAAAAGTATATTCTATTCTACACTGAAAAAATAAAGGTTCTTAAATCTTTCTTCCTCAGCTCTTAAGGTTATTGGAGAACTCTTGCCGAATAAAAAACCGTTGAGTTAAGTTTGGGGTTCTTGATATGGCATCAATGGTTCTTCAGAATTCTAAAATGAAATGTAAAATGAAATGTATGGAAACCTACAGATATGTCCCATTCATAGCACACAGCAAATTGGCCAGTGTTAACTAGTGTTGATTTTTCTGTGAAAAATGTCTAGTGTTGATTCAAGAGTTAAATTAACACACAGTGGTGTAAAATAACCCCAGTGTTGGTGTTAATAACTGGATGTGAACCAAAACCACACCCATCATGACCATGTTTCCCAGCATGCTCTATTGCAGGTTGATTTTTATAATTATTTGTTTCAATATCTTTTTTAAACATATCCAGGTGTTAGAATGGCCAAGTCAAAGTCCAGACCTGAATCCAATCGAGAGATGTAGCTCGAGCTGTTTTGCAAGGAGGAATGGGCAAAAAAAATGAGACTTACAGCATGATTGATTAATTGATATTAATAATTTTGCTGTAACGCCCAATTTTTCAGTTTTTGATTTGTTAAAAAAGTTTGAAACATCCAATAAATGTCGTTCCACTTCATGATTGTGTCCCACTTGTTGTTGATTCTTCACAAAAAAATACAGTTTTATATCTTTATGTTTGAAGCCTGAAATGTGGCAAAAGGTCACAAAGTTCAAGGGGGCCGAATACTTTCGCAAGGCACTGTATGTCACTAGCAAACACAGTCATTGGTGGTACTGGTAAAAAAAAAAAATCTTCATGGGCACCTTGGGAAATATGGAAATAAGGCTTAAAACCCTACAGCATGGCTATTCAACTCCAGTGCTAAAGAGTCTAAACATTCCTGGTTTTGGATTTGTCTATGGTTCTTCAAAGAACCATCCCATTTATGGTTCTTCTGATACCCTAAAATGGTTCCGCTATGACATCGAGGAGGCAAATTTATAATTCTACTCTTTGAGGAGTACATTGTACTTAAAGATCTTGTGTAACCGATTTAATCTTATAAAAAGAAAGATTACATACATTCTTAGGAAAAAAAAGTGCAATCGAGAACCTGACAGGTTTCTTCGGCTGTCCCCATTGAAGAACCCTTTGTAGAAGCCTTTTTGGTATAAGGCGGAACTCTTTTGATTCCAGGTATAATCCTTTTGAGGTCCATGTAGAACCCTTTCCACAGTGGGTTCTACCTGAAACGAAAAAGGGGTATACCTGGAAACAAAGGATTATCCAATGGGGACAGCCAAAGAACCCTTTGGAACCTTTTTTTTCTAAGAGTGTATGGTCTGGACAAACTCCTGTACCCTAATAGCTACATGTATATGCAGTTACTAAATTATATGACTATATATGTATTTCTCCCCTCTACTGTGACATCAGGCAAAACTACATTTTCAACTTAAAAAGTTCTGGGGGCTCGTATGGCCTATCTACATTTCCAGCAGAAGACACTTAGTAAGATCACCAAGTTGGAACAAGGGATACTGGATGAAATCAGAGTGTACGATACCAGCCGTGCCTGCCAAGGGTGGTGGATGTGGAGGGAGAATAAGATGCCCTGACTTTGCTCCCCCACAGCAGTCTGACTGCTCACATAGAAGTACTCTCAGAGCAACTAAATCCTCAAGACTAGCTGGTAATTACATTTGTCTGACTGCAACCGTGCATTCGGAAATATTCAAACCCCTTGTCCTTTTCCACATTTTGTTAGGTTACAGCCTTATTCTAAAATGGATGAAATTGTTCCCCCCCCCTCATCAATCTGCTCACAATGACCACAAAGCAAAAACAGGTTTTTATAAAAAAATTTAAATGTCTGTGCAGTACCAGTCAAAAGCTTGGACACACCTATTCATTGAAGGGTTTTTCTTAATTTTTTATTATTTTCTACATTGTAGAATAATAGTGAAGACAAAACTATGAAATAACACATATGGAATGGAATCATGTAGTAACCAAAAAAGTGTTTAACAAATCAAAATATTAGAGATTTTAGATTCTTGAAATTAGCCAGCATTTGCCTTGATGACAGCTTTGCACACGCCTGGCATTCTCTCAACTGGTTTCACCTGGAATGCTTTTCCAAAAGTCTTGAAGGAGTTCCCACATGTGCTGAGCACTTGTTGGCTGCTTTTCCTTCACTCTGCGATCCACCTCATCACGAACCATCTCAATTGGGTTGAGGTTGAGGTTGGGTGATTGTGGAGGCCAGGTCTTATGATGCAGCACTCCCACTCTCCTTCAAGGTCAATAGACCTTACACAGCCTGGAGGTGTGTTGGGTAGTCCCACTAAGCGCAAACCAGATGGGATGGCATATCGCTGCAGAATGCTGTGGGAGCCATGATGGTTAAATGCTGAGCTGTAGTCGATGAACAGCATTCTCACACAGGTTTTCCTCTTGTCCAGTTGGGTTAGGGCAGTGTACAGTGGGATTGCGATCCACCAATAATCACGCACAAAGCGTGCACAAAAACACACATACAGCTGAAGTCGGAAGTTTACATACACCTTAGCCAAATACATTTAAACTCAGGTTTTCACAATTCCTGACATTTAGTCCTAGTAAAAAATCCCTGTTTTAGGTCAGTTAGGGTCGCCACTTTATTTTAAGAATGTGAAATGTCAGAATAATAGTAGAGAGAATTATTTATTTTTAGCTTTTATTTATTTCATCATATTCCCAGTGGGTCAGAAGTTTACATACACTCAATTAGTATTTGGTAGCATTGCCTTTAAATTGTTTAACTTGGGTCAAACCTTTCTGGTAGCCTTCCACAAGCTTGCCACAATAAGTTGGGTGAATTTTGGCCCATTCCTCCTGACAGAGCTGGTGTAACTGAGTCAGGTTTGTAGGCCTCCTTGCCCGCACATGCTTTTTCAGTTCTGCCCACAAATTTTCTATGGATTTTTTAAAATATTTTTTTTACCTTTATTTAACTAGGCCAGTCAGTTAAGAACAAATTCTTATTTTCAATGACGGCCTAGGAACAGTGGGTTAACTGCCTGTTCAGGGGCAGAACGACAGATTTGTACCTTGTCAGATCGGGGATTCAAACTTGCAACCTTTCGGTTACTAGTCCAACGCTCTAACCACTAGGCTACCCTGCCCCCTGGAATTGAGGTCAGGGATTTGTGATGGCCACTCCAATACCAAAAAGCTTAATTTTAGTCTCATCTGACCAGAGTACCTTCTTCCATGTGTTTGGGGAGTCTCCCACATGCATTTTGGTGAACACCAAACGTGTTTGCTTATTTATTTTTCACACCCGTTGCTGACAGTTGTACACAATTGAGTACACAGCTATGCAATCTCCATAAACATGCAGGGGCAGTAGAATGGCCTATACTGAAGAGTTCAGTTACTTTCAATGTGGCACATTGATACAACCTTTCCAACAAGGCAGTTCATCAAGTTTCTGCCCTGCTATAGCTGCCCCGGTCAACTGTAAGTGTTGTTATTCTGAAGTGGAATAGACTAGGAGCAACAATGGCTCAGCCACGAAGTGATAGGCCACACAAGCTCACAGAATGGGTCCGTCATAGAAATTGTCTGTCCTCAGTTGCAACACTCACTACCGAGGCCCTAACTTCCTCTAGAAGTAACATCAGCATGATAACTGTTCGTCGGGAGCTTCATGAAATGGACGCAGAAAAGCCTAAAATCACCATGCACAATGCCAAGCACCAGCTGGAGTGGTGTAAAGTTTGCTGCCCTTGGACTCTGGAGCAGTGGAAATGCGTTCTCTGGAGTGATGAATCACGCTTCAAATCAAATCAAATTTCACCATCTGGCAGTCCGACTGACGAATCTGGGTTTGGGGGATGCCAGGAGAATGCTACCTGCCCCCATGCATAGTGTCAATTGTAAAGTTTGGTGGAGGAGGAATAATGGTCTGGGGCTGTTTTTCATGGTTTGGGCTAGCCCCCTTTGTTCCAAGGAAGGGAAATCTTAACGCTACAGCATACAGTGACATTCTAGATGATACTATGCTTCCAACTTTGTGGAAACAGTTTGAGGAAGGCCCTTTCCTGTTCAGCATGACAATTACCCCATGCACAAAGCTAGGTACATCCAAAAATGGTTTGTTGAGATCAGTGTGGAAGAACTTGACTGGCCACCACAGAGCCCTAACCTCAACCCCGTCGAAAACTTTGGAATGAATTGAAATGCCTACTACGAGCCAGGCGTAATCGGTCAACATCAGTGTCTGACCTCTCTAATGCTCTTGTGGATGAATAGAAGCAACTCCCGCAGCAATGTTGCAACGTCTAGTAGAAAGCCTTCCTAGAAGAGGTGAGGCTGTTATAGCAGCATTGGGGGACCATCTCTATGCCCGGGATTTTGGAATAAGATGTTCGAAGAGCAGGTGTCCACATACATTTGGCCAAGTAGTGTATTTATATATGTACTTTATATAATATATATTTACTAATTTAATTATTTTTGTAATTATTATTTATTTTCGTAGCTATAATTCGTAGCTGCCATCTCCCAGTTGTAGTTTGTGTAGCCTAAGCATGAGTTGTTTCTGGGAATCTGCAGCCAAGGATTTACCCACTTGCAGTACACACTTAGAACCCTGACCAAATAACACCATAACTGACATAGAACTACCATGGAAAGTTATTTTGTCTGATAAATAAAAATACACAATGTTCCCTTTTGTTATGTTCCCCAGTTCCTGTGTTGTGGTTTTGTTTGTATGTGTGTGTTTCAGGAAAATGGCTTCCTTGATTCCCCCAAGCAGCTGATTGGTCGGCCCCATTGATGATTGGAGAGCTGACCCCACCCCCTCCTCAGGATACAGCTGTATCCCATTACAGACTCCTTCTCCAGCTATATAAATCAGTGTTCTGTTGTGCAGAAGAGAGATGATTAGTGTGTCCTGTGTTGGTTGTTGCTGAGAGAATAGAGCTGAGGGTTATAGCATTTGTTGGTTATAGCATTTGTTGGTTATAGCATTTGTTGGTTATAGCATTTGTTGGTTGTTTCTCAGAAAGAGATTTGGTATGTATTATGTTAGTTGTTGCTGAGAGCTGATGGTTATGTTTGTTGTTCAGTCAGAGCTTATTTGATGTCCTGTGTTTCTCAGTTTTGTTGTGAAGTAGTTTATATTATTGTTTAATTCCTTCCCAGGGGGGAAGGGGAAGGCACCTTTTTATATTTATTTGATTTAACCTTTATTTAACCAGGAAGGGCTCATTGAGATTTAAAATCTCCCCTTTTCAAGAGCAACTTGGCCAAGATAGGCAGCACCAAGTCATCGCAAAAAAAAGACAACATGAAAAACTACAAGTAATCTAGTAAAAACCATCATTGACAGGTCAGGGAATCAGTCTCAAGATCATTCATCAGTGATTTAAAAATATCAATCGGGACAAGTTCTTCCAGTTTAAAAGTGTTTTGTAAGGCGTTCCAAGACAATGGCGCAAAGTACATAAAAGCCCTTTTACCAAATTCAGTTCGGACAGTTAGCAGGATAAAGTCCAGCGAATGACGAGTACCCACCACATTTCTGAACAATAAAAAGGTACTAAACTGAAAATGGCTTTGTAAGTTAAAGTATACCAGTGCCTGAGCCTACGAGTGACTAGAGAAGGCCAGCCAACCCTTGTATACAAAGTGCAGTGTGGCGTAAGGGTTTTGCTGTTTAAAATAAATCTCAAAGTACCATGGTAAACGGTGTCAATTGATCTCAAACACTGAGCGGAAGCATTCATATATAAAATATACCCATAGTCTAGTAAAGGCATAAATGTAGCTGATACTGGCCTCCATCTGGCTTCAAAAGGAAAAACGGCCCTTATTCCTAAAATGAAATCCAAATTTCAGCTTCAATTATTTTGTACATTGTAGAGTATGCAATTTAAAAGAGTCCGTCATCAATTAAAATTCCAAGAAATGAGGTTACAAACTCAATCTCCTTGCCCTGACGGGTAGTAATAGGTGAAAGGTTCAAAGGTATATTTCTTGCTTTAGAAAACACAATTAGTTTAGTTTTGTCAGTATTGAGGATAAGCTTCAATTGACAATGTATGTTGAACAGTATAAAAAGCAGTTTGCAAGTTCTGGAAAGCACCTAGGGAGTGCTTAAGCAAGAGGCCTGCGGGCATTCATAACCTGTAGTATTACTGTGTGTGTGTATATATGTATATATATATATGTGTGTGTGTGTGTGTGTGTGTGTGTGTGTGTGTGTGTGTATATATATATGTATGTATATGTGTATATATATACATATACACACACACACTAGGCAAGACCCCCTGTATTTTGGTTAGTGCACCGAGTGGCACTAAGTTATATAAGTACTGGGTAGGCAGGGCTTTGTTATTTACTTTCTTTGCTTTGGTTCCGTCCAGCCCCTATTCCCTAAAATTACAGTGTGACGGAATAAATTCCCTGTAAACGGTACCGTTCTCTGCCTTTGTCATCCTTACTCGCACCTACAGTCCCATACCTCTTTCACTCCACGGGGAGTTGTAGCAGGGTGTTGTGTTCCTTCTTCCTAGAGGCGTACGTAACACCTTTTCTCACAGCACATGGACCAAGAAGGCAATTGTCTGATGTTGAATTGTAATTTACATGGTGGAAAATGCACATTGATGTCATTGTATATCCCACCAGCAGCAAATTTGGTGTTTTTAGATAGAATTAAACTTATATTAGATCAAATCATGAAGGAACTATTATTTTAGCAGCTGACCTAAATCATACATTCGACAATATTGACAGACGTAATAAAAAAGGCACATTTAGGGAGCCTCCAAACAGGATAAATGTTAATCTTTGCAAATAATGTTCAAGTCACTGGTCAATAATGTTCAAGTCACTTGACTTCCCAATTTCAAAACCCCTTTTTTCTCAAAGTAAGAAAAGCATTTTTTTAAATGCACGTAAAATTTACTGGATACAAAAAATTCTCATTCTCCAAATTCTCTGGTATCATGCTTAATTACACCAATAGGAAATACACTTAGCAACAGAATTTGGAGAATGAACAGATCACATCTTCTGGAGCTGAAATGTATTAATTATGTAAACAAAAAATAAAAACCTTTACCATTACAAATGTATAGTTGTAAAACAGTGCATTTTGTTACATTACAGCCTTATTCTAAAATTGATTAAATAAAAACAATCCCTCATCAATCTACACACAATACCCCACAATGACAAAGTGAAAACAGGTTTTTTAAACAGAAATACATTATTTACATAGGTATTCATACCCTTTGCTATGAGACTCAAAATTGGGCTCAGGTGCATCCTGTTTCCATTGATCATCCTTAATGTTTCTACAACTTCATTGGAGTCCACCTGTGATAAATTCAATTGGTTGGCCATGATTTGGAAAGGCACACACCTGTCTATATAAGGTCCCACAGTTGAAATCATGCTATGGAGATGTTTTTCAGCGGTAGGGACTGAGAAACTAGTCAGGATTGAGGGGAAGATGACTGGAGCAAAGTACAGAGTGATCCTTGATGAAAACTTGCTCCAGATGGGGCGATGGTTCACCTTCCAACAGAACAAGTTGCCGGTCACAACTTGTGGACTTGTTTACGTGCTGCTGTGCAGTTTGTTGCTAATGTTACTATGCTACCTGCGAACTTTACAGTTTTTACTTTTTAATTACCATTTTATATTTTCATTTTTTTTCCCTCTCTTTACTTTTTTCATTCAACTTTTTTACCCCGGACGCTTTATCTGGGCATAGTTCTACACGACCCCCACCAGCTGATACTAAGTAGTAACATTAACATTATGCCTTCTAATTGCAGTCCCTGTACTCATAATATACAGGAGAATGATCGCCTTATGGTGAGGATAGCCAAGCTGTAAAACCAGCTTTAGACACAATCGTTAGGCAAGGGTAATATAAGTATAAGAAAGGATGAAAGCGTCTGTGCCACCAATAAGCACAGATAGTGGTAACAATCCCCTCGCACAGTCCCCGCAGCCGGACAATTTTCTCATGTCTTCTGGAAGGAAATGCTGTAGGAATGCTCAACCGGTGTCGCTCACTCAGCCGACAGAGTGGCACTGTGGTCTAAAGCACTGCATCGCGGTGCTAGCTGTGCAACTAGAGATTCTGGGTTCGAGTCCAGGCTATGTCGCAGCCGGCCACGGCTGGGAGACCCATGGGGCTGCGGACAATTGGCCCAGTGTCGTCCGGGTTAGGGAAGGGTTTGGCTGGCTTGGAGGTCCTTGTCCCATTGCGCACCAGCAACTCCTGTGGCGGGCCGGGTGCAGTGCATGCTGACACGGTCGCCAGATGTGCGGTGTTTCCTACGACACATTGGTGCGGCTGGCTTCCGGGTTAAGTGGGCATTGTGTTAAGAAGCAGTGTGGCTTGGTTGTGTTGTGTTTCCGTGGACGCATGGCTCTCGACCTTAGCCTCTCCCGAGTCCATACGGGAGTTGTTGCGACAAGACGAACTAACAATAGGACACCACAAAATTTGGGAGGAAAAAGGGGTTAAATAAAAAATATAGAGTGTAGAGAGTATAGGGATATTGTTATCCATGGCGACACCAACGATGTAAGGATGAAACAGTCAGAGGTCAACAAGCGCAACATAGCATCAGCGTGTAAATCAGCTAGAAAGATGTGTCAGCATCGAGTAATCATCTCTGGCCCCATCCCAGTTAGAGGAAGTGCTAAACTCTACAGCAGTCTCACAACTCAATCTCTGGTTAAACTGTTTTGTCCCCCTCCCAAAAGATAGATTCCAGAAAGAGAGCCAATTATCAACAAATTCTATCTACAAACAGGACAGACCTGGCCTGCTGAGGAGTGACGGACTCCATCCTAGCTGGAGGGGTGATCTCATCTTATCTATGAACATAGACAGGGCTCTAGCTCCACAATGAGATAGCGTGCAGGCCAGGCAGCAGGATGGGAGCCAGCCTGCCAGCTTAGCAGAGTCTAGCACAGTCAGTGTAGTCAGCTCAGCTATCCACATTGTGACCGTGTCTGGGCCTCGATCTAGGTTGGGCAAAACTAAACATGGCGGTTTTCACTTTAGCGAACACTGGAATAAAGACCTTCTCCATTCCTGTCATTATTGAAAGAGATTGTGATATCTCTAATTAGGGCTACTTAACGTTAGATGCCTCACTTTCAAGGCAGTTATGGTCAATGAACTAATCACTGATCATAATCTTGAAGTGATTGGCCTGACTGAAACATGGCTTAAGCCTGATGAATTTACTGTGTTAAATGAGGCCTCTCCTCCTGGTTACATTAGTGACCATACCCCCACCCATCCTGCAAAGGCAGAGGTGTTGCTAACATTTACGATAGCAAATTTGAATTTATAAAAGAAAAAAGACTGCATTTTCGTCTTTTGAGCTTCTAGTCATAATCTATACAGCCTACCCAATCACTTTCTATTTTTACTATTTACGGGCCTCCTGGGTCGTATACATCGTTCCTCACTGAGTTCCCTGAATTCCTATGTCGGACCATGTCATGGCAGATAATATTCACATTTTTGGTGATTTTAATATTCACATGGAAAAGTCCACAGACCCACTCTAAAAAGCTTTCGCAGCCATTGACTCAGTGGGTTTTGTCCAACATGTCTCCGGACCAACTCACTGCCACTGTCATAATCTGGACCGAATGTTTTTCCTCATAATCCTGGACTATCGGACCACGATTTCATTACAATTGCAATCTCAAAAATGTATCTGCTCAGACCCCAACTAAGGTTCATCAAAAGCCGTGCTAAAAATTCTCTGACAACCCGAAAGATTTCTAGAAGCCCTTTCCGACTCCCTCCACCAACCACCTGAGGAACTAAATTTAACCTTGCGTAATACCCTAGATGCAGTCCCACCCCTAAAAACATTTGTCATAAGAAGCTTCCATAAAGCTACCATAAAATTGGAAAGGAAATGGCATTACACCAAAGACAGTACCATTACAGTATCGAAGAGCCCTCACTGCTCCTCGATGCTCCTATTTTTCCAACTTAATTGAGGAGAATAAGAACAATCCAAAAATGTTTTGATACTGTCGCAAAGCAAACTAAAAAGCAGCATACCCCAAAAGAGGATGGCTTTTACATCAGCAGTGATAAATTCATTAACTTCTTTGAAGAAAAGATTTTTAAAAAGTTTAAGATCATTAGAAAGCAAATTACAGTCTATTTAAATCTGTGTATTTCTACAAAGCTCAGTTGTCCTGAGAATGCACAACACTGCCAGGATCTAGGATAAAGGGAGACTTTGAAGATTGTTAATACTACACTGCTCAAAAAAATAAAGGGAACACTAAAATAACACATCCTAGATCTGAATGAATGAAATATTCTTTACATAGCTAAATGTGCTGACAACAAAATCACACAAAAATGATCAATGGAAATTAAATTTATCAACCCATGGAGGTCACACTCAAAATTGAAGAGGAAAACCACACTACAGGCTGATCCAACTTTGATGTAATGTCCTTAAAACAAGTCAAAATGAGGCTCAGTAGTGTGTGTGGCCTCCACGTGCCTGTATTACCTCCCTACAACGCCTGGGCATGCTTCTGATGAGGACAGTCTGGACAGTCTGTGGTGCAACGTGGCGTTGGTGGATGGAGCGGAACATGATGTCCCAGATGTGCTCAATTGGATTCAGGTCTGGGGAACGGGCGGGCCAGTCCATAACATCAATGCCTTCCTCTTGAAGGAACTGCTGACACACTCCAGCCACATGAGGTCTAGCATTGTCTTGCATTAGGAGGAACCCAGGGCGAACCGCACCAGCATATGGTCTCACAAGAGGATCTCATCTCGGTACCTAATGGCAGTCAGGCTACCTCTGGCGAGCACATGGAGGGCTGTGCGGCCCCCCAAAGAAATGCCACCCCACACCATGACTGACCCATCGCCAAACTGGTCATGCTGGAGGATGTTGCAGGCAGCAGAACGTTCTCCACGGCGTCTCCAGACTCTGTCACGTCTGTCACATGTGCTCAGTGTGAACCTGCTTTCATCTGTGAAGAGCACAGGGCGCCAGTGGCGAATTTGCCAAGCTTGGTGTTCTCTGGCAAATGCCAAACGTCCTGCACGGTGTTGGGCTGCAAGCACAACCCCCACCTGTGGACGTCGAGCCCTCATACCACCCTCATGGAGTCTGTTTCTGACCGTTTGAGCAGACACATGCACATTTCTGGCCTGCTGGAGGTCATTTTGCAGGGCTCTGGAAGTCCTCCTCCTTGCACAAAGGCGGAGGTTGCGGTCCTGCTGGGTTGTTGCCCTCCTCCACGTCTCCTGATGTACTGGCCTGTCTCCTTGTAGCGCCTCCATGCTCTGGACACTACGCTGACAGACACAGTAAACCTTCTTGCCACAGCTCGCATTGATGTGCCATCCTGGATGAGCTGCACCGCCTGAGCCACTTGTGTGGGTTGTAGACTCCGTCTCATGCTACCACTAGAGTGAAAGCACCGCCAGCATTCAAAGGTGACCAAAACATCAGCCAGGAAGCATAGGAACTGAGAAGTGGTCTGTGTTCACAACCTGCAGAACCACTCCTTTATTGGGGGTGTCTTGCTAATTGCCTATAATGTCCACCTGTTGTGTATTCCATTTGCACAACAGCATGTGACATTTATTGTCAATCAGTGATGCTTCCTAAGAGGACAGTTTGATTTCACAGAAGTGTGATTGACTTGGAGTTATATTGTGTTGTTTCATTATTCCCTTTATTTTTTTGAGCAGTGTATATCTCCTGACACACTGATGAAAATAGTCATGGAATCTAAACCTTCAAGCTGCGTACTGGACCCTATTACAACTAAACTACCGAAAGAGATGCTACCTGTGCTTGGCACCTACTACGTTGAACATAATAAACGCCTCCCTATCCATCTGGAAGTGTACCAAACTCACTAAAAGTGGCAATAATAAAGCCTATCTTGAAAAAGCCAAACCTTGACCCAGAAAATATAAAAAACTATCGGCCTATATCGAATCTCCCTTTCCTCTGAAACATTTTTGGAAAAAGCTGTTGCGCTACAACACATTGCCTTCCTGAAGACAAGCAATGTATACAAAATGCTTCAGTCTGGTTTTAGATCGCATCATTACACTGAGACTGCACTCTTGAAAGTGGTAAATGGCCTTTTAATGGCGTCAGACCAAGGCTCTGCATCTGTCCTCGTGCCTTAGAGCTGCTTTTGATACCATCGATCACCACATTCTTTTGGAGAGATTGGAAACCCAAATTGGTCTACACAGACAATTTCTGGCCTGTTTTAGATATTATCTGTTGGAAATATATCCGTTTGTCTCTGTGGATGGTTTGTCCTCAGAAAAATCTACTGTATATTTCACTGTATCTCATGGATCCGTATTAGGACCACTATTGTTTTCGCTATATATTTTATCTCTTGGTGATGTCATTCAGAAACATAATGTTAACTTTCACTGCTATGCGGATGACACACAGCTGTACATTTCTTTGAAACATTGTGAAGCCCCAAAATTGCCATCCCTGGAAGCCTGTGTTTCAGACATTAGGAAGTGGATGGTGGCAAATGTTTTACTTTTAAACTTGGACAAAACAGAGACACTAGTTCCAGGTCCCAAGAAACAAAAAGCTATTTGGCTCTGACAATTAATCTTGATGGTTGTACAGTTGTCTCAAATAAAACTGTGAAGGACCTCGGTGTTACTCTGGACCCTGATCTCTCTTTTGACAAACATATCAAGACTGTTTCAAGGACAGCCTTTTTCCATCTACGCAGCATTGCAAAAATCTTAAACTTTCTGCCCAAAAATGTTGCATAAAAATGTATCCATGCTTTTGCCCCTTATAGAATAGACTACTGCAATGATCTACTTTCGGACTACCCCGATAAAGCACTAAATAAACTTCAGTTAGTGCTAAACATGGCTGCTAGAATCTTAACTAGAACCAAAAAATGTGATCATATTACTCCAGTGCTAGCCTCTCTACACTGGCTTCCTGTTAAGGCTAAGGCTGATTTCAAGGGTTTACTACTAACCTACAAAGCATTACATGGGCTTGCTCCTACCTATCTTTCCAATTTGGTCCCGCTGTACATACCTACACGTACGCTATGGTCACAAGACGCATGTCTCCTTATTGTCCCTAAAATTTCTAAACAAACAGCTGGAGGCAGGGATTTCTCCTATAGAGTTAAATTTTTATGGAATGGTCTGCCTGTCCATGTGAGAGACGCAGACTCGGTCTCGACTTTTAAGTCTTTATTAAAGACTCATCTCTTCAGTAGGTCCTATGATTGTGTAGTCTGGCCCAGGGGTGTGAAGGTGAACGGAAAGACGCTGGAGCGATAAACCGCCCTTGCTGTCTCTGTCTGGCCGGTTCCCATCTCTCCACTTGGATTCTCTTCCTCTAACCCTATTGTGGGGGCTGAGTCACTGGCTTACTGGTGCTCTTCCATGCTGTCCCTAGGAGGGGTGTATCACTTGAGTGGGTTGAGTCACTGACGTGATCTTCCTTCCAGGTTCGTGCTGTGGGGGAGATCTTCGTGGGCTATACTTGGCCTTGTCTCAGGGTAGTAAGCTGGTGGTTTGACGATATCCCTCTAGTGGCGTGGGGGTGTGCGCGGTTATATAGATCCAGGTTGGTCCTGTCCGGGGGTATCATTGGACAGGACCACAGTTTCTCCTGACCTCTCCTGTCTCAGCCTCAAGTATTTATGCTGCTATAGTTTATGTCGAGGGGCTAGGATCAGTCTGTTATATTTTGAGTATTTCTCTTGTCTCATCTGATGGAGAGGATCTGCAGAGAAGAATGCGAGAACCTCCCAAAATGCAGGTGTACCAAGCTTGTAGCATCACTGCCAAAGGTGCTTCAACACAGTTCTGAGTGAAAGGTCTGATACTTCTGTCAATGTGATATTTCCTTTTTTTCTAAATTTGCAAACATTTCTTAAAACCTGTGTTTGCTTTGTCATTATGGTGTATTGTGTGTAAATTGATGAGGGACAAAAACATTTTAATCCATTTTAGAATAAAGCTGTAACGTAACAAAATGCGTAAAAAATGAATGGGTCTGAATACTTTCCGAATGCACTGAAGAGGACCGAAAAAAGCAGATTCCCAATATAATTTCGGATGCCTTTAAGTTCAGAAATTGTATTTTATTCTTGACCTTTTAAATGTTTTATGGGATTTTTATAAGATTGAATGTTCTTACATTTTAATTTCTAAATCAGATTTACGTTTGCCAAGAATGAGATGATCCATTCCCCTAATGTACGCCATAATGACCATATCAAAATCTTCTTTAAAAATGTTATATAAATCAGAATTAAACAAATAGGACGGATCCTGTAGCCTTAGACTCAACAACTCTGAAACAATTATCAGTAGCCAAAAATAATCACTGTAATCAGAGGTAATCCAAGAAGAAATATCAAATACTATAGAAACATTAGCATGGAGACAAGCACCGGGAATTGATGGCTTTCCCAATTCAGTACTTCCAAGTGTATCAAACAGTTATTTCAGTTATATTAAAATCAGAAAAATTTGGAGTAGCTTTCTGATTATGGACCCATAAGTTTAATAAATGGTGACAAATTAACAAGCTTATAAGTAATAGAATCACAAAACTCTTACCAGACTTGATACATATCAATCAAACTCGTTTTATTAAAAATAAACACTTACAAACAACTACAAGAATATGTTTCAGTTTAATACATTACGCAAAAAAACAAGATATGAATTTATCAATAATGGCTGTTAAACCCAAAAAGGCTTTAGACTGTCTTGAATGGCCTTTTTTTATTTCAAAACTTTCCATCTGAAATAAATGTAATACAAATATTGTATACATGCACTAAATAAAAAATACACACAAATAATACATTATCTGATTAAATTGCTTTAGAAAAGGGGCACAAGACAGGTATGTCCCTTCTCCCCCCTCCTGTTTGCACTGGCAATTAAAACACTGCAGAAGGATTTAGACAAGACCCAAACATACCAGGTATCAGTATTGTTAACATGAATATAAACTAAACTGATCTGCAGATAATGTCCTCAATAGGAAAAATAACAACTATAAAAATATTAAATATATGTACTTAGGATGCTTAATAAGTGATAACAAACTCATACTGTATGAGTACTGGTGCCTTCAGAAAGTAATCATCCCCCTTGACTAATTGCACATTTGGTTGCGTTACGATCAATAAAAATTGATTAAATAGATTTTCTCACCCATCTACACACAATACACCATAATGACAAAAGTGAAATATGATTTTAGAAATGTTTGCAAATTTATTGAAAATTAAATATAGCTGTGTCTCATACATAACTATTCACACCCCTAACTAAATACTTTGCAGAAGCACCTTTGGCAGTGAATACAGTTGTGAGTCTTTCTGGGTAAGTCTCTAAGAGCTTTCCACACCTGGATTGTGCAACATTTGCTCTGTCAAATTGCTTGTTGATCCTTGCTAGACAACCATTTTCAAGCAGATTTAAGTCAAAACTGTAACTAGGCCATTTAGGAACATTCATTGTTTTCACTCTGTTAATTAGGTTAGTATTGTGGAGTAACTACATTGTTGTGTATTCATCCTCAGTTTTCTCCTATCACAACCATTAAACTTTAACTTTTTTCAAGTCACTTTTGGCATCATGGTGAAATCCCTGAGCGGTTTTCTTCTTATTCAGCAACTGATTCAGGAAGGACGCCTCTTATCTTTGTAGTGACTGGGTGTATTGATACACCATCCAAAGTGTAATGAAAAACTTTACCATGCTCAAAGGGATATTCAATGTGTGTTTTTTTTCTTTCTTTGCAAGGCATTGGAACACTTCCCTGGTCTTTGTGGTTGAATCTGTGTTTGAAATTCACTGCTCGACTGAGGGACCTTACAGATAATTGTATGTGTGGGGTACAGAGATGAGGTACTAGTTCAAATATAATGATAAACACTGTTTTACATGCAACTTATTATATTCATTGTTAAACAAATTTTTCTCCAGAACTTACATATTTAGGCTTGCCATAACAAAGAGGTTTAGTACTTATTGACTCAAGACATTTCAGCTTTTCAATTTGTAAAAATGTTGAAAAACATAATTCCACTTTGGGGCATTGTGGGCATTGTGTGTCTATTTTAAATTCAAGCTGTATCACAACAAAATGTAGAAAAAGTCAAGGTTGTTAATACTTTCTGAAGGCACTGAAAAGATAACTTTATTCCATTAATCAATCATATGAAAGCCGATCCAAATATATGGAATAATCTTCCCATAAATCTTATAGGTAGGATAAACCTATTTAGAAATGCATGGCTGCAAAAGTTTTTGAATTTATTTTTGGTAATACCAATTTAACTCTTGAAGCTAGGGGGCACTATAAACGGCCTATTTCTCAGGACCAGATGCTGGAATATGCATATAATTGACAGCTTAGGATAGAAAACACTCAAAGGTTTTCAAAACTGTAAAAATATTGTCTGTGAGTATAACAGAACTTATATTGCAGGCGAAAGCCTGAGAAAAATCCAATCAGGAATAGACTCTTATTTTGAAACTTATGTGTTCCTATGCATCCCTATTGACCATTGAAAGGGATATCAACCAGATTCCTTTTTCTATGGCTTCCCTAAGGTGTCTACAGCCTTTAGACATCGTTTCAAGCCTTTATTTTGAAGAATGAGCGTGAACGACCACATTACCTAAGTGGTCAGGTGGGGGCTCTCGGAGTGATTTTTGCGGAAAAGAGAGAGGCGGCCATTGTTCCTCCCGGTCCTAGTGAAAAGCCAACTGTCCCAGTTGATATATTATCGAATAGATATTTGAAAAACACCTTGAGGATTGATTATAAAAAACATTTGCCATATTTCTGTCGATATTATGGATATAATTTGGAATTTTTGTCTGCATTGTCATAACGCACCAAACTAACGGAGGTATTTGGATATAAAAAATATCTTTATGGAACAAAAGTAACATTTGCTGTCTAACTGGGAGTCTCGTCAGTGAAAACATCCAAAGATCATCAAAGGTAAACGGTTAATTTGATTGCTTTTCTGATTTTCGTGACCAAGCTTCCTGCTGCTAGCTGGACATAATGCTATGCTAGGCTATCGATAAACTTACACAAACGCTTATCTTGCTATCGCTGTAAAGCATAATTTCAAAATCTGAGATGACAGGGTGATTAACAAAAGGCTAAGCTGTGTTTTGCTATATTTCACTTGTGATTTCATGAATATGAATATTTTCTAGTAAGATTAATTGACCGTTGTGCTATGCTAATTAGTGTAGTTGCTGACAATTCCCCCGGATCCGGGTTGGGTAGTTCCAAGAAATTAAGGCCAACTGGCAAACAATACTGCAAGCACTTGGGATGGGGGTGTGAGCATGCGGGTCTGAGTAGATAAGATGTAGTCATTGTTTGTGTGCATCTGTAAATTGTTGTTCTTATGTATAAGTTTGAAAAATAAAAAGGCAAAATAATGAACAATGTAAATTACTGAAGGCCAACCTCAAACATGAGATGGTCAGAGATCTAGGGATGTTTGCTCATCTAGTAAAATGACTGCTGGAGAATAGCTAGCTTTAAAACACTGCTGCCTATGAGGAAGATGATGTTGTAGGATGGAATATACTATCTATTTTGCTGCCTCAAATAAAAATGCACTTGAGAGGAATAATGCAATTGGTTTTGCAGCCTCAGAGGAAGCTATGGCAGATGGAGAGAGACTGTTGGCTCTGCCGCTTCAGTGGGTAAGGTTGAAGCGAGTATACCATGTTCTTGCTATTTCAAGGGCAGATACGCAGAGAAGGTATGACTATAACTGTGCTGCCTCTAGAGAAGAAACTATGACAGAAAGGAATGTTAGGCATTTTTATTCTTCTGCCTCGAGGTAGAATAACAAGGTTGAAGTCATCTAGTTAAGTTACCACTGCCTCAGGGGAGGTTACTAATGTAGAATAGTTGCATTGAAAACACTGCTTCCACTGAGGAAGGCAATGTTATAGAATGGAATATTCAGAAGAATATTCATTGGGAGAGTAGGAATACAATTGTTTTTCTGCCTCAGAAAGAGTGATGCTGTTGGCTTTGCTGCCTAAGAGTGGGTACAGTGGTTCTTCCGGTAAAAGTTGCTCATTATGCAGCCACCTTGTAGGCTGCCACATAATTATATGGCATGTTATTTAATTGTCACCGTTAATGATAGTTAGTGCTAGTTTAACCACCATAGGGCATCTTTGAGAAGCATGTGATAGCCTTCAATATTCGCTGTACTAGAGAATTGAACCTGTTTACATGTACCAAAACCCGGGTGTGATCATTCTACAGTGGTCCCTTGTAGCGTACGATCAAACCGCTGTGATTAGAACACTTATTTAGCAAGGCCAGTTTCGAATGACGCAACAATCAGCATTTGAGCTGGCCACACTGTTCTTTCAGAAACATTTTGCACAAACACACAAAGTTATGTCCAGAATGTGAGCAGTTTATTTTGCATGCAATGTTCAGACATTCACAGAAGTATCTACAGCATAACACAATAATCCAAACCAAAAAATGTAGACTACATTTGTCCTAGCGCTAACTAAGGAAAGATTGACGTAAAACAAGCAGTCGTATTTTTATAACTCTCATCTGACATAAATTACAATATGAATGATTTATAGCAGTAACTCTTTTTTCTCTCTCACAGAAACCAAAGGTAATACTAGAAGGCAAGATGAGTTTGGTCTGTTTATAGTATGCATGTTGAAGGGGGTGTGTCTTCTACCATCATTCACATCCCACCATTCCCTTCCGGAAGGTCTCAAAAAATGTGTGAACCCTTACTCACCTCATTTTGTTATAACACCTTTGGTCCGACGAACATTACGTGAAACCCAGAATGCATTGTATGTAAACAAACATGGCTCCTCACACAGCTGGAATTAGCTAAGCACATCATAATCAGTACAACCTTAAAAAGTATTTTACACAGATAATATGTGCCGTTACAATCTATGCAAGAATCGGGATGCTTGATTTGTCACCGGAACTTGAAAATGTGTAACTAAATTGTAAATATAAAAACAATTATCACACAAAACATTTTCTGATAGTGATTTTTTGATTCAAGTGGTGCGTGCCGGCAATCAATCTCGCAACCTCTCACTCCCACTCTGAGCAATTCAGTGTTGTTGTTTATGTATGCAGCAAGAGAGCTAATCTGTAGCATTAGCAATGTCTTTCAAAAGGAGACAACTCACAAATGCGAAAATTCTGGAGAGTCTGAGTATGAAAGACAGGAATCAGATTCTGACAGTGACAATGAGGAGCTGACCCCCAACCTAGTAGCAATTGAGAATCCTGAATCTGAGAACCCTTTGTCCATTGACAAAGTCCCAGGTCCCTTTGAAGATGCTAGTGGTGATGGAGGCAAACCAACAGTGGATGAAGTACAAGAGTTCTGTGGTAGCTGGAATGCCGCTAGCCATTTCACCCCTCCTGGCCCTGCTGTTTCCTTTGTTGAGTTCCAGTCTGAAGTTCAATGCCCCTTGCCATTTCCTTCTTTGGGAGAGTGCTTCAAGTTGTTTCTGACAGAGGAGCTGGTGGGAGACATAGTAGAGGAGACCAATCGCTTTGCCTCGGAGCTACAGGCGAAGAGAGTCAGGAGTGAGGGGGAAACTCGCTGAATGGGTGACATCCACAATTAGTGAAATTTTTACCTTTCTGGTGACATTCCTTCTCATGGAAATAATAAAGAACTCCCTAAGAGAATACTGGAGCACAGATCCTATGTTTGCAACTCCCTTCTTTGCCAACCTCTTTTCCCAAGACCGCTTCCTTAGTTCTGCTGAGATGTCTGCATTTCGTCAATAATGCTACTGCCATCCTAAATGACCCATTATACAAAATAAGAAATGTTCTTACCAGCCTGACATCAGCATTTGGCCAGGTCTTTGTGCCATACAAGGACCTATGCATTGATGAGGCCCTGATGTTATGGAAAGGTAGGCTGGCGCTCCGTCAATATATTCCCTCCAAAAGGCACAGGTTTGGGGTCAAGTTCTTTGTCATGTGCGATGTGAAGACAGGATTCATCCAGAACATTATAGTTTACACAGAGTCCACTACTGACATCTAAAATTATGATGGGCTTGGGGTGTCCGGGTCCATGGTGATGACCATGCTGGCTCCACATCTCGGCAAAGGACACACTTTGTATGTGGACAATTGGTACAGCACTCCCACATTCTTCCAGCATCTGCTCTGCAACAGCACAGGGGCCTGTAGCACAGTCAGGCCGAACAGGAAGGGGATGCTAGCATTCGGATGCAGGAAGATGCAGAGAGGGGAGGTGGAGTTCAAGGAGAACGGTCAACAGCTGGCAGGAAAGTGGCATGACAAACAAGACTTCCATGTCCTCTTCACTGTCCATATAGCAACCATGTCGGGCCACAGGAAAGGTAGACCACCTGACGGAAGAGAGAAAAATCAAACGAGACTGTGTGCTTGACTATAACCTCAAAATGGGGGCAGTGGATAAGGCGGATATGATAAACAACTGGGATAAGAAGAAAAGTTTCAATCTGATCGACACTGCTGCCCTCAATGGCCACATAGTTCCCCACCAACTAACAGGTGACATGATTACTGAACAATTAACTTTTTTTAATTGGACGTACAGTTCACATACAAATCACATACAGTTCCATTAAGCAATTATAGTGACGATATCTCACCCACCTACCCACATCCTCAACATCCTCTCCTTTCTCTCATCCTCCTCACTCCCAAAGTAATCACCTACCAAAAGTACAGAGAGAACCTTATGAGAGAGCTGAAGGAGGAGCACCACACCCCACGGAGCCCATCCACTGGGGTCGTCCTGCTGCGCACAATCCCCTACGCCTCACTGCACGGCATTTTCCCTGCAAAGATTCTACTTTTAAAAATCCACCTTTCCCCCATCTATTTTCAGAGCTCGTGCTGTTAGGTGACCTAAACTGGGACATGCTTAATACCCCGGCCATCCTACAATCTAAGCTTGATGTCCTCAATCGCACACAAATTATCAATGAACCTACCAGGTACAACCCCAAATCTGTAAACACAGGCACCCTCATAGATGTCATCCTAACCAACCTTCCCTTCAAATACACCTCTGCTGTCTTCAACCTGAATTTCAGCTTTTCATTGCCTGCGTCCGTAATGGGTCTGGAGTAAAACGACCACCGCTCATCACCATCAAACGTTCCCTAAAACACTGCAGCGAGCAGGCCTTTCTAATCGACCTGGCCCGGGTATCCCTGGAAGGGTGTTGACCTCATTCTGTCAGTAGAAGATGTCTGGTTATTCTTTAAATGTGCTTTCCTCACAATCTTAAATAAGCATGACCCATTCAAAAAATGTAGAATATAGCCCTTGGTTCACTCCAGACCTGACTGCCCTTGACCATCACAAAAACATCCTGTGGCGTACGGCATTGGCATCAAATAGCCCCATGCGATATGTAACTTTTCAGGGAAGTTAGGAAACAATATATACAAGCAGTTAGAAAAGCAAAGAATAGCTTTTTCAAACAGAAATTTGCATCCTGTAACACAAACCCCAAAAGGTTCTGGGACACTGTAAAGTCCATGAAGAATAAGAGCACCTCCTCGAAGCTGCCCACTGCACTGAGGCTAGGAAAAACTGTCACCACCGATAAATCCACAATAATTAGGAAACACCTGGCCACCCCTACCCTGGCCAACACCCCTGCAGCCCCCACAGCAACTTGCCCAAGCCTTCCCATTTCTCCTTCACCCAAATCCAGATAGCTGATGTTCTGAGAGTTGAAAATTCTGGACCCCTACAAATCAGCAGGGCTAGACAATCTGGACCCTCTCTTTCTAAAATGATCAGCCAAAATTGTTGCAACCCCGTTCAACCTCTTTTGTATCGCCTGAGATCCCCAAAGATTGGAAAGCTGCAGCGGTCATCCCCCTCTTCAAAGGGTGAGACACTCTAGGCCCAAACTGCTAAAGACCTATATCTATCCTACCCTGCCTTTCTAGGGTCTTCGAAAGCCAAGTTAACCTTTTTGGGATAGGGGGCAGCATTTTCACTTTTGGATGAATAGCGTGCCCAGAGTGAACTGCCTCCTACTCTGTACCAGATGCTAATATATGCATATTATTATTAGTATTGGATAGAAAACACTCTGAAGTTTCTGAAAACTGTTTGAATGATGTCTGTGGGTCATATGATTGAGTGTAGTCTGGCCCAGGTGTGGGAAGGTGAACATAAAGGCTCTGGAGCAACGAACCGCCCTTGCTGTGTCTGCCTGGCCGATTCCCCTCTTTCCACTGGGATTCTCTGCCTCTAACCCTATTACAGGGGCTGAGTCACTGGCTTACGTGATGTGATCTTCCTGTCTGGGTTGGCCCCCCCCTTGGGTTGTGCCGTGGCGGAGATCTTTGTGGGCTATACTCGGCCTTGTCTCAGGATGGTAAGTTGGTGGTTGAAGATATCCCTCTAGTGGTGTGGTGGCAGTGCTTTGGCAAAGTGGGTGGGGTTATATCCTTCCTGTTTGGCCCTGTCCAGGGGTGTCCTCGGATGGGGCCACAGTGTCTCCTGATCCCTCCTGTCTCAGCCTCCAGTATTTATGCTGCAGTACTTTGTGTCGGGGGGCTAGGGTCAGTTTGTTTTATCTGGAGTTCTTCTCCTGTCTTATCCACTGTCCTGTGTGAATTTAAGTGTGCTCTCTCTAATTCTTTCTTTCTCTCTCTCTGAGGACCTGAGCCCTAGGACCATGCCTCAGGACTACCTGACATGATGACTCCTTGCTCTCCCCAGTCCACCTGGCCGTGCTGCTGCTCCAGTTTCAACTGTTCTGCCTTATTATTATTGGACCATGCTGGTCATTTATGAACATTTGAACATCTTGGCCATGTTCTGTTATAATCTCCACCTGGCACAGCCAGAAGAGGACTGGCCACCCCACATCCTCTCTAGGTTTCTTCCTAGGTTTTGGCCTTTCTAGGGAGTTTTTCATAGCCACTGTGCTTCTACACCTGCATTGCTTGTTGTTTGGGGTTTTAGGCTGGGTTTCTGTACAGCACTTTGAGATATCAGCTGATGTACGAAGGGCTCTTTAAATAGATTTGATTTGATTTGATATGGCAGGCGAAAATCTGAGAAAAATCCAACCAGGAAGTGGGACATCTGAGGTTTGCAGATTTTCAAAGCTTGGCCTACCGAATACACATTGGGATGTGGATGAGGTTGCACTTCATAGGGCTTCCACTAGATGTCAACTGTCTTTAGAAACTGGTTTGGGGATTCTACTATAAAGGAGGAGCTCATGAGAGCTCTTTTAGTAAGTGGTCAGGCAGAGAGCCTTGGTCTCATGATGCGAGCTCCCGACAGAGTTAACTATTGTTCCAGTGCTTTTTCTGAAGACAAAGGACTTCTCCGGTTGGAATATTATTGATGTTATATGTTACAAACATCCTAAAGATTGATTCCAAACATCCTTTGACATGTTTCTAAAGGACTGTAATGGAACTTTTAGAGTTTTTGTCTGGATGAAGTGCCTGCACCTCATATTACTGGGCTGAACACGCTTACAACAAGTGGCTGTTTGGACATAAATGATGGACTTTATGGAACAAATCAGTCATTTATTGTCGAACTGGGATTCCTGGGAGTGCCTTCTGATGAAAATCATCAAAGGTAAATGAATATTTATAGTGTTATTTCTAACTTCCTTTGACTCCAAAATGGAGGATGTTTCTCTGGCTGGATTAGGCTCTGAGCGGCGTTCTAAGATTATGCTTTTTCCGTAAAGTTTTTTTGAAATCTGACACAGCGGTTGCATTAAGGAGAAGTCTATCTTTAATTAACAGTTGTATCTTTTATCAATGTTTATTATGAGTATTTCTGCAAAATCACAGGATGTTTTGGAATCAAAACATTACTGCACGTAAGTCGCCAATGTAAACTAAGATTTTTGGATATAAATATGCACATTATCGAACAAAACATACATGTATTGTGTAACATGATGTCCCATGAGTGTCATCTGATGAAGATCATCAAAGGTTAGTGATTCATTTTATCTATATTTCTGCTTTTTGTGACTCTTTGGCTGGAAAAATGGCCGTGTTTTTTCGACTTGGCTATGACCTAACATAATCATATGTTGTGCTTTAGTTGTAAAGCATTTTTGAAATCGGACATGATGGGTGGATTAACAAGATGTTTGTCTTTCATTTGCTGTATTGGACTTGTTAACACTTCTTGCGTCGATCCGGGATCGTGAATACAGCATCAAAAGCAAATGAAATTAAATTAATATGCTAGCTCTCAAGCTTAGCCTTTTGTTAACAACACTGTCATCTCAAATTTTCAAAATATGCTTCTCAATCATTGCAAAATAAGCATTTGTGTAACAGCTAGCGCGGCTAGCGTAGCATTTAGCGTTAGCATCAGCAGACAACATTTTCACGAAAACCAGAAAATCATTCAAATAAAATCATTACCTTTGAAGAACTTCAGATGTTTTCAATGAGGAGACTCTCAGTTAGATAGCAAATGCTCAGTTTTTCCTGAAAGATTAATTGTTTAGGAGAAATTGCTCCGTTTGGTGTGTCACGTTTGGCTACCAAAAAAAAACGAAAGTTCAGTCTTCAAAACGGCAAACTTTTTTCCAAATTAACTCCATAATATTGACTGAAACATGGTAAACGTTGTTTAGAATCAAACCTCAAGGTGTTTTTCACATATCTCTCCATGATATATAATTCGTTGAAAGCCTCCTCTCTCCTCTCAATCACTGGATGACTGCGTGCAGCTTGTAGATTACGCACCAATTTAGACAAAGGACACCGGGCGGACACCTGGTAAATGTAGTCTCTTATGGCCAATCTTCCAATGATATGCCTACAAATACGTCACAATGCTGCAGACACCTTGGAGAAACGATAGAAGGGCAGGCTCATTCCCAGCGCATTCACAGCCATATAAGGAGACAATGGGAAACAGAGCTTCAAAAATTCTGCTCATTTCCTGGTTGAAGTTTGATCTTGGTTTCGCCTGTAGCATGAGTTCTGTGGCACTCACAGATAATATCTTTGCAGTTTTGGAAACCTTAGAGTGTTTTTTTTCCAAAGCTGCCAATTATATGCATAGTCGAGCATCTTTTCATGACAAAATATTGCGCTTAAAACGGGCACGTTTTTTTATCCATAAATTAAAAGAGCGCCCCCTATATCCAAGAAGTTAATGTGTGAAAGTTACATGTTTCCCAAAAATATGTGGGTGAAGAAACCAGCTGGCTGTACCGACTCCGATAGCATGTCTCGAGTGAGCCATGTTTCCGTAAAGCAAAGAACGTTAGTCTCTCTGGAATGCTACCCTTGCTCAGATTTCATCAACCTTGTTGTCAAGAGACTGGACATTGGCGAGTAGTATGCTCGGGAGCCGTGCGCGATGTGCCCGTCTATGGAGCCTGACCAGAAGACTGTTCGTCTGCCCCTTTTACGGAGTCGTTGTTTTGGTTCGCCGGCTGGGATCCGATCCATTGTCCTGGGTGGTGGGCAAAACAGAGGATCCGCTTCAGAATAGTCGTATTCCTGATCGTAATGATGGTGAGTTGACGTTGCTCTTATATCCAATAGTTCCTCCCAACTGTATGTAATTAAACCTAAGATTACCTGGGGTACCAATGTAAGAAATAACACGTGAAAAAAAATACTGCATAGTTTCCTAGGAACGCGAAGCGAGGCGGCCATCACTGTCGGCGCTGGAAGTGGCCGGAAGTAACTTATCATTCACTGTATCACAATTCCAGTGGTTCAGAAGTTTACATACACTAAGTTGACTGTGACTATAAACAGCTTGAAAAAATCCAGAAAATAGTGTCATGGCTTTAAAGCTTCTGATAAGCTGAATTACGTAATTTGAGTCAATTGGAGGTGTACCTGTTATTGTATTTCAGTGCCTCTTTGCTTCACATCATGAGAAAATCAAAATAAATCAGCCAAGAACTCTGAAAATGTATACCTCCGCAAGTCTTAGTCATCTTTAGGAGCATTTCCAAACACCTGAAGGTACCACGTTCATCTGTACAAACAATAGTATGCAAGTATAAACACCATGGGACCACGCAACTGTCATACCACTCAGGAAGGATATGCGTTCTGTCTCCTAGAGATGAACGTACATTGGAAACAGGTACATATATCCATAGTATAATGAGTCTTATATCGACATAACCTGAAAGGCCACTCAGCAAGGATGAAGGCACTGCTCCAAAACCACCATAAAAAAGCCAGACTACGGTTTGCAACTGCACATGAGGACAAAGATCGTACTTTTTGGAGAACTTTCCTCTGGTCTGATGAAACAAAAATATAACTGTTTGGCCATAATGACCATTGTTATGTTTGGAGGAAAAAGGGGGCGCTTGCAACCCGACAAACACCATCCCAACCCTGAAGCACGGGGGTGGCAGCATCATGTTGTGGGGTGCTTTGCTGCAGGAAGGACTGGTGCACTTCACAAACTAGAAGGCATCATGAGGATGGACAATTATGTGGATATATTGAAGCAACATCGGTCAGGAAGTTAAAGCTTGGTCGCAAATGGGTCTTCCAAATGGAAAATGACCCCAGGCATTCTTCCAAAGTTGTGGCAAAATGTCTTAAGGACAACAAAGTCGAGGTATTGCTGTGACCATCACAAAGCCCTGACCTCAAAAAGCTACAGAAAATGTGTGGGCAGAACTGAAAAAGCGTATGCGAGCAAGGAGGCCTACAAACCTGACTCAGATACATCAGCTCTGTCAGGAGGAATGGGCTGAAATTCACCCAACTTATTGTAGGAAGCTTGTGGAAGGCTACCAGAAACGTTTGACCCAAGTTAAACAATTTAAAGGCAATTCAACCAAATACTAATTGAGTGTATGTAAACTTCTGACCCACTGGGAATGTGATGAAAGAAAGAAATGCTGAAATAAATCATTCTCCCTACTATTATTCTGACATTAAGACAGGGACTTTTTACTAGGATTAAATATCAGGAATTGTGAAAAACTGAGTTTAAATGTATTTGGCTAAGGTGTATGCTACCTTCTGACGTCAACTGTATATGGGGGATACAACCATCCCAGCTTTGCAGATTTTGCCTGCGAAGAGACAGAATCTTTGGCATGCTGACTGCAGGAATGCCCATCAGACCTGTTGCCAGAGAATTTAATTTTAATTTCTATACCATAAGCCACCTCCAATGTCGTTTATAGAGAACTTGGCAGTGCGTCGAACCGCACCAGCCCAGGCTTCTTCACCTGTGGGATCGTCTGAGACAAGCCACCCGGGCAGCTAATAAAACTGTGGGTTTGCACAACTGTCAGAAACGATCTCAGGGAAGCTCATCTGTGTGCTCATTGTCCTCACCAGGGTGTTGAACTTTCTGTAGTTTGGCATCCTAACTGATTTCAGTGGACAAATGCTCACCTTCGATGGCCACTGGCACACTGGAGAAGTATGCTCTTCATGTATGAATCCCGGTTTCAACTGTACCGGGCAGACAGCGTGTATGGTGTTGTGTGGGCAAGCGGTTTGGTGATGTCAAAGTTGTAAACAGATTGCCCCATGGTGGCTGTGGTGTTGTGGTATGGGCAGACATAAGCTTCGGACACAATTGCATTTTATCGATGGCAATTTGAATGCACAGAGATACCATGACGAGAAGCTGAGGCTCATTGTCATGACATTCATCTGCCGCAATGACCCCGTGTTTCAGGATGATAATGCTTGGCCCTGTGTCGCAAGGAAAATGTCCCAGTTCTTCCATGGCCTTTACACCCACCAGACATGTCACCCATTGAGCATGACTGGGATGCTCTGGGTCGACGTGTACATCAGCATATTCCAGTTTCAACAAATATATCCAGCAACTTCGAACAGCCATTGAAAAGGAATGGGACAACATTCCACAGGTCACAATCAACAGCCTGATAAACTCTATGTGAAGGAGATGTGTCATGCTACATGAGGTAAATGGTGGTCTCACAACAAATACAAACTGGTTTTCTGATCCACACCCCAACTGTTTTTTAAAGGTCTCTGTGACCAACCAGTCATTTGAAGTCCATAGATTAGGGCCTAGTGCATTTATTTAAATGGACTGATTTCCTTATATGAACTGTAACTCATTAAAATATTTGAAATTGTTGCATGTTGCATTTATATTTTTGATCAGTGTTTGTTTTGGGGTCATGCTCAGGTACAACAAGTTTGCTAATCTATATTTTCCATATTTCCATGTCCTATTCATCAATATCAAGAGGTATTAAATGAATTGGAATGACTGGAAATCTGTCAGACATTCGTTTTTAATGTAAAGTTCTAGCCTAATCATATTATTATCTGTAATAGAAAGCAATGGGTTACAATAATTCTACGTAACCAACCCAAGAAGTAAAAATACAACATCCATTTATGGCCAGCTATGTAAACTCTAAAATGTATTTATCCTGAAACAGATGTTGTTCAATTGGTAATAGTCATTTTTGTCTTCTTTACAGGGAAAGTAACTGGAAAAGTAAATGAAAGTATTACATTACAAAACTGGTGTAATCCAAAATGTATTTTACTTATTACAATTTTTGACAGGTAACTAGTAACTGTAATGGATTATATTTAGAAAGTAACCTACTCAATGCTGCTTGCTACAGTATTTTCACAGTATAGTCTTCCATTCACATGGAAACCATGTTGGTTCAGTCACTGTCAACTGGGCACATGCTTTCATTCAGTTATTTTCCAGATATACAAATGTACTTGCTGCTCCATAGGTGTCCCTTGAGCTCATGCTACATTATTCATTTGTTTGTATTGTTTATAAAAACATGGCATCAGACCACATGGTCTAGAATGGACTACTTACACCACAGCACTCTGCAATGACCCCAGTCAGAGTAGCTCATAAGGGGATTAATGTGCAGCCATGTAATCCTTCAGTCCTAGTATGGGAAATGAGTCTGGCTGGCTGAATATTGTTTGTTTCAAATTGTTTTACAGCCAATAAATGTGATGTGGGAACCAGTGTGATGAAAACCCTGACCCTTCTCTTCTCCTCTGTGCTTGAACAACAACACTAGTCTACAACAACACTACACACAGTGGATTAAGTACAGTATATCTAATCGGACTTGCAGGATGCATCCCGAATGGCACCGTATTCCCTATATAGTGCACTACTTTTGAAAATAGTGTGTCATTTGGAACGCAGACCAGTACCCAGGGGATTATACTGGGATCAGGTTAAAGAGCACCTTAAATCCTGATCCCTGGTTGGGACTGGGAGGTGGTGGAGGAGTAGGAAAAGGTGGTGAAAGGAGGAGTGGGAAAGGGGGAGGGAATAGGGAACTGGCAAACACTGGGAATGTGATTAGAAAAGTTTCTGGTGGACAAAACCTATACCTTTGATTTCATGGATGATTGATCATGATTCCTTTTCCTTCTTTTTCCTTTGAGAAATGTAAGTGGATGTGTGCACTCAAGCACAAAATGTCCACTTGCTTGACCAAAAAAATGTGTTCAGAAGTATTACATAAGAGTGCAGTATTGTCTAGACATTAGTAGGATCCTTTATTTGATTTGTTGCCTTTTGGTCTGTCTCTATCTGTCTCACACATTCCAGTTGCTTTCGCACATACTCAAGGGGGAAATTCAGACCGAAATACAGTGCCTTCATAAAGTATTAATAATACCCCTTGACTTACTCAACATTTTGTTGTTACAGCCCGAATTCAAAGTAGATTAAATATGTTTTTCTCACGCATCTACACACAATACCCCATAATGACGAAGTGAAAATACGTTTTTAGAAATTTTTGCAAATTCATTAAAAATTAAATATATAAATATTTCATTTACATACCGAAGAAGTCGGTAGTTTGCATACACCTTAGCCAAATACATTTAAACTCTGTTTTTCACAATTCCTGATATTTATTCCTCGTCTTAGGTCAGTTAGGATCACCACTTTATTTTAAGAATGTGAAATATCAGAATAGTAAGTAGAGAGAATAATTTATTTGAGCTTTTATTTCTTTCATCACATTCCCAGTGGGTCAGAAGTTTACATACACTCAATTAGTATTTGGTAGCATTGCCTTTAAATTGTTTAACTTGGGTCAAACAATTCGGGTAGCCTTCCACAAGCTTCCCACAATAAGTTGGGTGAATTTTGGCCCATTCCTCCTGACAGAGATGGTATAACTGAGTCAGGTTTGTAGGCCTCTTAGCTTGCACACACTTTTTCAGTTCTGCCGACAAATGTTCTGTAGGGATTGAGGTCAGGGCTTTGTAATGGCCGTACATTGACTTTGTTGCCCTTAAGCCACAACTTTGGAAGCATGCTCGGGGTCATTTTTCATTTGGAAGACCAATTTGCGACCAAGCTTTAACATCCGGACTGATGTCTTGAGATGTTGCTTTAATATATCCACATAACTTTCCTTCTCACGTCCATCTATTTTGTGAAGTGCACCAGTCCCTCCAGAAGCAAAGCACCCCACAACATGATGCTGCCACCCCCGTGCTTCACAGTTGGGATGGTATTCTTCAGCTTGCAAGCCTCCCCTTTTTCCTCCAAACATAACAATGGTCATTATGGCCAAACAGTTCTATTTTTGTTGAAAAGTACGGGAAAAAAAGTCCAAAAAGTACGATCTTTGTCCCCATGTGCAGTTGCAAACCGTAGTCTGGCTTTTTTATGGTGGTTTTGGAGGAGTGGCTTCTTCCTTGCTGAGCAGCCTTTCAGGTTATGTTGATATAGGAATCTTTTTTAATGTGGATATAGATACCTTTGTACCAGTTTCCTCCAGCATCTTCACAAGGTCCTTTGTTGTTATTCTGCGATTGATTTGCACTTTTCACACCAAAGTACATTCAACTCTAGGAGACAGAATGCGTCTCCTTCCTGAGCGGTACGACAGCTGCGTGGTCCCATTGTTTGTACAGATGAACGTGGTATCTTTGGGCATTTGGAAATTGCTCCCAAGGATGAAACAGACTTGTGGAGGTCTACATATTTCTTTTGATTTTCCCATGATGTCAAGCAAAGAGGCTCTAAGTTTGAAGGAGTCAGGAGACAGTTTGAAGGAGACATCTCTAGGAGACAGAACGCGTCTCCTTCCTGAGTGGTATGACAGTTGCAGGGTCCCATGGTATTTATACTTGCGTACTATTGGTTGTACAGATGAACGTGGTACCTTCAGGTGTTTGGAAATGCTCCTAAAGATGACTAAGACTTGCGGAGGTCTACATGTTCTTCGCTGATTTCTTTTGATTTTCTCATGATGTGAAGCAAAGAGGCACTGAGTTTGAAGGTAGGCCTTGAAATACATCCACAGGTCCACCTCCAACTGACCCAAATTATGTCAATTAAGCCTATCAGAAGCTTCTAAAGTCATGACATAATTTTCTGATATTTTCCAAGCTGTTTAAAGGCACAGTCAACTTAGTGTATGTAAACTTCTGACCCACTGGAATTGTGATACAGTGAAATAATCTGACTGTTAACAATTGTTGGAAAAATTACTTGTGTCATGCACAAAGTTGACGTCCTAACAGACTTGCCAAAACTATAGTTTGTTTTAAAAAGACATTTGTGCAGTGGTTGAAAATTAAAGTTTAAATTACTCCAACCTGAGTCTATGTAAACTTTCGACTTCCACTGTAAGTATTAACACCACTGAGGAAATACATTTTAGAATCGCCTTTGGCAGCGATGAAGTCTTTCAGAGCTTTGCAGAGCTTTAATTGTATAATATTTGCACTTTATTATTTAAAAATGATTTAAGCTCTGTCAAGTTGGTTGTTGATCAATGATAGACAGCCTTTTTCAAGTCTTGCCATTGATTTTCAAGCCAATTTCACTCAGAACTCCGGAATTCCATAACTACTAGAATGGCCATTATTGTCATTCTGACCATTTGATATTTCAATTGTATAAATATTCCATACTATGAAATGGGTGGGTCTAATCCTGGATGCTGATTGGTTAGAACTCATTCCTGTTCCTAGGCCGTTCCTGTTCTTAGGCCGTCATTGTAAATAACCATTTGTTCTTAACTGAATTGCCTAAATAAATAATGGAGAAATAAAAATAATAAATAAAGAATTCCAGACGATGTTCATTCGATAGGTGAGTTCCAAATATCTCTAATGGTTGCCCCAGCGTGAGATTTGAATCCATGTGATGTTAGAATGTTCTCTCCATTCCAGAATGTGATTGTTACGCAACAGTACATTTAATCCACGTTGCCCTCAAACCAAGGCACGCAACCTGTTTTTATTTATAGGTTGTTTCAACTTTTTGAGGTGTATTCTGCCGCCTCATTCATTCACATAAAATAGTGCTTTTTACTTTTGCGGACAATATTTTTTTTTGACATTTCTGACCCGGAGCACTTCCCATTTGTTTGTGCAGTTCAAGTCTGCAGACATTTGCGCATCTCCCATCAGAACAGGATCTGCACACAAGTTCACATTTTCCGTCTGTTGCCCGCATCGCAGTCATCGTTTTGTTTTTTACTAAGAATAACTTTGGAAATGTGTGTGTTTCTATCCAAGTAAGTGCCTTATTACGTTATAATAGTTGCTGTATGTCGTTTTAACTATAGCATACTGTATGTACAGTTGTTCCTCCTTTAAAAGTTGGGTCAAACTGTGGCACAGCTTGCATGCTGCCGCAGAATTCTGTGGCACATCATTAAATTGTCAGCCATTTTTCTGTTGCAGCAAGTTATTGCTAGTTTGACCAGCAGCGGGCATCTTTGAGAAGCATTTGATAGTATTCCGTATTGGCATTTTCTAGAGAATTTAAAAACCTTTTTTGTAATAACATAGTATATGGGTTTGATTTTAAGAAATTTGGCAGATCTGGTTAGGCAAGTTTTCGTGTTAACCAGAGCGTTGGTTACTGTGCTGCTGGAAACAATTTAATGAAGCTTTTTTTGCCGACGTTTACTGACACCGGCCATATTCAACCAGTGTTGAGCACTCGTAAATTCATTATTCTGCGCTCTCTCTCAGACATCGGTGTAGATAGCCAGAGCACCCAAATGTCCATTGAGAAAGCACAATGACTATACCATTTAGCTAAGCTAAGAAAGAATGCAATAATCAAGTCAATAAACGCTGGGTAGATACAGTGCCTTGCGAAAGTATTCGTCCTCCTTGAACTTTGCCACATTTCAGGCTTCAAACATAAAGATATAAAACTGTATTTTTTTGTGAAGAATCAACAACAAGTGGGACACAATCATGAAGTGGAACGACATTTATTGGATATTTCAAACTTTTTTAACAAATCAAAAACTGAAAAATTGGGCGTGCAAAATTAGCTACGAACACCTGTTGTCGCCATTTTCTGTTGAATTTATATATATATATATATATATACCGTTACGCTGTCATGAAATATGATTTGTATATAAAATCATATTTCATGACCGTGTAACGGTTAGCTTTTTTTTTACTGAAGGATGAAAGAACACAATTGGCTTTAGAGCGAAACACTCCACAGAAACGGCCAATTGCTCTCTTCTGGAAAATGTGAAGTCCAAGATGGACAAAGGGGGCGTTGTTGGGGCTGTGTTTCTGGACCTAAGCAAGGCTTTTGATACTGTTAACCATGAGATTCTCATCACAAAATTGTCCAAGTTCAACTTTTCCCCTGATGCCTTGAAATGGATGAAATCATACCTTGAAGGTAGAACTCAGTGTGTCAGAGTGAGCAATTTATTTTTTATTTTTTTATTTCACCTTTATTTAACCAGGTAGGCTAGTTGAGAACAAGTTCTCATTTGCAACTGCGACCTGGCCAAGATAAAGCATAGCAGTGTGAACAGACAACACAGAGTTACACATGGAGTAAACAATTAACAAGTCAATAACACAGTAGAAAAAAAAGGGGAGTCTATATACATTGTGTGCAAAAGGCATGAAGAGGTAGGCGAATAATTACAATTTTGCAGATTAATAACACTGGAGTGATAAATGATCAGATGGTCATGTACAGGTAGAGATATTGGTGTGCAAAAGAGCAGAAAAGTAAATAAATAAAAACAGTATGGGGATGAGGTAGGTAAAAATGGGTGGGCTATTTACCGATAGACTATGTACAGCTGCAGCGATCGGTTAACTGCTCAGACAGCAGATGTTTGAAGTTGGTGAGGGAGATAAGTCTCCAACTTCAGCGATTTTTGCAATTCGTTCCAGTCACAGGCAGCAGAGAACTGGAACGAAAGGCGGCCAAATGAGGTGTTGGCTTTAGGGATGATCAGTGAGATACACCTGCTGGAGCGCGTGCTACGGATGGGTGTTGCCATCGTGACCAGTGAACTGGGATAAGGCGGAGCTTTACCTAGCATGGACTTGTAGATGACCTGGAGCCAGTGGGTAGTGGGAATATGTAGCGAGGGCCAGCCGACTAGTGCATACAAGTCGCAGTGGTGGGTGGTATAAGGTGCTTTAGTGACAAAACGGATGGCACTGTGAAAAACTGCATCCAGTTTGCTGAGTAGAGTGTTGGAAGCAATTTTGTAGATGACATCGCCGAAGTCGAGGATCGGTAGGATAGTCAGTTTTACTAGGGTAAGTTTGGCGGCGTGAGTGAAGGAGGCTTTGTTGCGGAATAGAAAGCCGATTCTTGATTTGATTTTCGATTGGAGATGTTTGATATGAGTCTGGTAGAAGAGTTCACAGTCTAGCCAGACACCTAGGTACTTATAGATGTCCACATATTCAAGGTCGGAACCATCCAGGGTGGTGATGCTGGTCAGGCGTGCGGGTGCAGGCAGCGAACGGTTGAAAAGCATGCATTTGGTTTTACTAGCATTTAAGAGCAGTTGGAGGCCACGGAAGGAGTGTTGTATGGCATTGAAGCTCGGAGGTTAGATAGCACAGTGTCCAAGGACGGGCCGGAAGTATATAGAATGGTGTCGTCTGCGTAGAGGTGGATCAGGGAATCGCCCGCAGCAAGAGCAACATCATTGATATATACAGAGAAAAGAGTCAGCCCGAGGATTCAACCCTGTGGCACCCCTATAGAGACTGCCAGAGGACCGGACAGCATGCCCTCCGATTTGACACACTGAACTCTGTCTGCAAAGTAATTGGTGAACCAGCCAAGGCAGTCATCCAAAAAACCGAGGCTACTGAGTCTGACGATAAGAATATGGTGATTGTCGAAAGCCTTGGCAAGGTCGATGAAGACGGCTGCACAGTACTGTCTTTTATCGATGGCGGTTATGATTTCGTTTAGTACCTTGAGCGTGGCTGAGGTGCACCCGTGACCGGCTCGGAAACCAGATTGCACAGCGGAGAAGGTACGGTGGGATTCGAGATGGTCAGTGACCTGTTTGTTGACTTGGCTTTCGAAGACCTTAGATAGGCAGGGCAGGATGGTTATAGGTCTGTAACAGTTTGGGTCCAGGGTGTCTCCCCTTTGAAGAGGGGGATGACTGCGGCAGCTTTCCAATCCTTGGGGATCTCAGACGATATGAAAGAGAGGTTGAACAGGCTGGTAATAGGGGTTGCGACAATGGCGGCGGATAGTTTCAGAAATAGAGGGTCCAGATTGTCAAGCCCAGCTGATTTGTACAGGTCCAGGTTTTGCAGCTCTTTCAGAACATCTGCTATCTGGATTTGGGTAAAGGAGAACCTGGAGAGGCTTGGGCGAGTAGCTGCGGAGCTGTTGGCGGAAGGCATGGCCAGCTGTTGAGAAATGCTTGTTGAAGTTTTCGATAATAATGGATTTATCGGTGATGACCTTGTTACCTAGCCTCAGTGCAGTGGGCAGCTGTGAGGAGGTGCTCTTGTTCTCCATGGACTTCACAGTGTCCCAGAACTTTTTGGAGTTGGAGCTACAGGATGCAAACTTCTGCCTGAAGAAGCTGGCCTTAGCTGACTGACTGCGTGTATTGGTTCCTGACTTCCCTGAACAGTTGCATATCGCGGGGACTATTCGATGCTATTGCAGTCCGCCACAGGATATTTTTGTGCTGGTCGAGGGCATTCAGGTCTGGAGTGAACCAAGGGCTGTATCCTTTCTTAGTTCTGCATTTTTTGAACGGAGCATGCTTATCTAAAATGGTGAGGAAGTTACTTTTAAAGAATGACCAGGCATCCTCAACTGACGGGATGAGGTCAATGTCCTTCCAGGATACCCGGGCCAGGTCGATTAGAAAGTCCTGCTCACAGAAGTGTTTTAGGGAGCGTTTGACAGTGATGAGGGGTGGTCGTTTGACAGCGGCTCCGTAGCGGATACAGGCAATGAGGCAGTGATCGCTGAGATCCTGGTTGAAGACAGCAGAGGTGTATTTGGAGGGCCAGTTGGTCAGGATGTCGTCTATGAGGGTGCCCTTGTTTACAGATTTAAGGTTGTACCTGGTGGGTTACATGATGATTTGTGTGAGATTGAGGGCATCTAGCGTAGATTGTAGGACTGCCGGGGTGTTAAGCATATCCCAGTTTAGGTCACCTAACAGAACACACTCTGAAGCTAGATGGGGGGCGATCAATTAACAAATGGTGTCCAGGGCACAGCTGGGAGCTGAGGGGGGTCGGTAGCAGGCGGCAACAGTGAGAAACTTATTTCTGGAGAGAGTAATTTTCAAAATTAGTAGTTCGAACTGTTTGGGTATGGACCTGGAAAGTATGACATTACTTTGCAGGCTCTCTCTGCAGTAAAATGCAACTCCTCCCCCTTTAGCAGTTCTATCTTGATGGAAAATGTTATAGTTGGGTATGGAAATCTCCAAATTTTTGGTGGCCTTCCTGAGCCAGGATTCAGACACGGCAAGGACATCAGGGTTAGCAGAGTGTGCTAAAGCAGTGAGTAAAACAAACTTAGGGAGGAGGCTTCTGATGTTGACATGCATGAAACCAAGGCTTTTTCAATCACAGAAGTCAACAAATGAGGGTGCCTGGGGACATGCAGGGCCTGGGTTTACCTCCACATCACCCGCGGAACAGAGGAAGAGTAGAATGAGGGTGCGGCTAAAGGCTATCAAAACTGGTCGCCTAGAGCGTTGGGGACAGAGAATAAAAGGAGCAGATTTCTGGGCATGGTAGAATATATTCAGGGCATAATGCGCAGACAGGGGTATGGTGGGGTGCGGGTACAGCGGAGGTAAGCCCAGGCACTGGGTGATGATGAGAGAGGTTGTATCTCTGGACATGCTGGTTGTAATGGGTGAGGTCACCGCATGTGTGGGAGGTGGGACAAAGGAGGTATCAGGGGTATGAAGAGTGGAACTAGGGGCTCCATTGTAAACTAAAACAACGATAACTAACCTGAACAACAGTATACAAGGGATATTGACATTTGAGAGAGACATACAGCGAGGCATACAGTAATCACAGGTGTTGAATTGGGAGAGCTAGCTAAAACAGTAGGTGAGACAACAACAGCTAATCAGCTAGCACAACAACAGCAGGCAAAATGGCGATGACTAGGCAGGGAGGGGTCGGATTAACTACACACAGAGCCTGAGTGCAGCTGGGGCCGACAGATAAAACATAAACAAGTAGAATGGAGTACCGTGATTAATGGACAGTCCAGCATGCATCAGCTATGTAGCCAAGTGATCAGTGTCCAGGGGGCAGCGGTGGATGGGGCAGGGAAGCTGGACTGGCGAGTATTATCCAGGCAAGGTAAAAGCCGCTAGCAGTGGCTAACAATGACTAAATAGCTTGTAGCTAGTTAGCTGGTTAGCGTCTGGAGGGTTCTTGAGTGTGTTCTAAAAATTAAAAATAATAGCGATTCCGTATCACATTGGGTGAGGCAGGTTACCGGAAGGTATAAACAAATTAAAAATCGAAAAGAGATTGAAAGTAAATATGGGTCCAGTGAGTGTTTGGGACGCGGCGATTCAGACGGTTAGTAGGCCGGGGCTAAACAAGGTAGCAGTTAGCGGACCGGGGCTAAACAAGCTAGAAGTTAGCAGGCCGAATTAGCAAGCAAGGAGATAGCAAGGGCTAGAAAGTTAGCCTTTGGGGGGCGTCTGTTTATGCCTCTTCATGCGGTGACATCGATAGACCGGTCGTGGGTCCGGATATTGTAGCCCAGGAGTATGCTTCGGTGGTAGCACAGGAGCTCTGGCCGGGCTAGCTTCAAGCTAAGTGGGTGGAAACGCTAGCCAGGAGTAATCATCCGGGGTTGCGGTTAGCTAGTTGTGAAGATCCAGCTGAAAATGTTCCGTTTACGGTGGGAATCCGGGGATAACAAAATATATATATATATATATGTCCGTTATGCTCTGGTTAGAGTCGCGTTGTTCGAACTGGCGAGAGCTTTCCGAGCTAAAGGTTAGCTGATGACCGGTTAGCTGAAGACCGCTAGCAATGGTTTGTTGACTGATACCTGGTAGTTAGCTGGCTAGCTTCAGTTGAGGGGATCCGAAGTAAATATAAGTACTTTTAGAGAAAAATAGCTACATTGGGTGAGGCGGGTTGCAGGAGAGTATTTAGAAGTTGAGGTTTAGCAAAATGTTTTAAAAGATATGCTATGAAAAATATGTTAAAAACAACGATATATACGATATATACAAGGGACACGACACGACAAGACGTCCGACTGCTACGCCATCTTGGATCCAATGAGCTGTCGCCCACTCTTAGCAATGATGTGGGCGTGCCCCAAGGGTCAATACGGGGCCCCTCCTGTTCAGCCTGTACATTAATGATCTGCCTTCTGTCTGTACTGGGTCTGAAATTCAAATGTATGCAGGTGATATATGTGCATGGAAAGAGCAAACAAGAAGCTGCACAAGAACTCACTACTGTAATGGTCCAGGTTACAATGTGGCTCAGTGACTCGTGTTTGCATCTCAATGTGAAAAAAACTCTTTGCAGGTTCTTCACAAAGAGGGCAACAGATGCTACTGAGCCAGATGTCTATGTGTCAGGGGAGAAGCTCCAGGTGGTATCTGATTTTAAGTACCTTGGCATCATATTTGATTCCAACCTCTCTTTTAAAAAGCATTTTGTTTGACTACAGAGGTAGCAAAACTGTACTATGATACCACATCTATGATACTCCCCCATTTAACATACTGCTTGCTGTACAACATTAAGAACTATTTAGTCTGTCTACAAACAGGCTCTCAAAGTGCTTGATAGGAAGCCCAATAGCCATCATCACTGTTACATCCTCAGAAAGCATGAGCTCCTGATTTGGGAAAATCTTGTGCAATACACCGATGCATGTATTGTATTCAAGATCCTAAATGGCCTGGCTCCCCCTCCACTCAGTATTTTTGTTAAACAGAAAACCCAAACATATAGCAGCAGATCCACAAGGTCTGCCATGAGAGGTGACTGTATAGTTCCCTTAAGGAAATCCATTTTCTCTGTGAGAGCTTCCCATGTCTGGAATAGACTGCCATCAGACACACATAACTGCACCACATATCACACTTTCACAAAATGCTTGAAGACATGGCTAAAGATCAATCAGATTTGTGAACATGGTCCCTAGCTGTGTGTTGCCGCTTTCCATGTCTGTTGTCTGTAACTTGTGAAGTGTGGAAACACTTTGTTGCTTTTATGAATTTTGTCTTGCTGCTTTTTGTTCTATGTTGCTCTGTCTGTATGCTATGTCTTGCTTGTCCTATGTTGCTATTGTCAATATTGTAATTGGTTTTAATAACCTGCCCAGGGACTGCGGTTGAAAATTAGCCGGCTGGCTTAAACCGGCACTTTTACTGAAACGTTGATTAATGTGCACTGTCCCTGTAAAAATAAAATAAACTCAAACTCAATATGTCTGTCACGAAGAGTTAGGTAGTCTGCAGCGTGTAGATGGTGCAGGTATCATTCCATATTGCCCATCTAATGAACAAACACAATACCAGTCTAGTGTTAAGCTTTCTGTGCTGTATTGACGTATCCTGAAAATGACATCTGCTGCTTTAGATTGAATGGTCATATCGCAGTTATTGTTTTCATATCTACAAAGAATAAACTATTTTCTTTACTTTCGGAGAGCGAGCTGATCAAGGGGTCAAAATGTAGATATTGCCAGTTGTTCACTGTCTGAGGAACAGGCAGTGGAACCTCTATTTCTGCTAAAAGTGTCCATAACTAGAGGCAATTAAACTTTTTCTCTCTTCATCTCTGCCTGTCTTGTTGTACATGGAACCTGTCCCGCATGCATTAATTCAAAAAACCTTAAGATGTCAGCTGCTAATTTTCAGATTTACACCACATAAACACAGCCATTTTCACTGGACTATATTGCTGCCAAGTCATGATTTCCCTGGCGGTTAGCCTTGCAATAACCAAGTGGTGAGACATAGCCCTCTATATGTAAATGGTTCAGGTACACTCTGATAGGTGTCTGTGTCACATACAGTATCTTCTATTGACATTCTTTGAATGAGTGTGTGTGTATACACATGTGTACAAATACCTGCACAGCATCAGCCTCGGGCAATCCGGCATTTGCTGTAAAAACACTGCCCCTCAGTGTCATTCAAACTTACCTTTTATTATGTTTTATTTAGACTTTATTTTTTACTTTTACTTTTGACCATCATTCTATCTCCAGCACAACAACTCCACTCCCATTTGTCTCCAATTCCACATCCCAACCCTCAGCTTCCCTAAGCCCATCCCATCTATCTCTGCTGGCCACCCACTTCAGGGTTTCTACTCAACACATATCTTTCAACTATGCTGTGATGTTTAATGTACAATTTCAATCTATCTAATCGAATCGAATCCACAGATTGCAAGTTGAAGATAAATACTTTTACTAAGAGTATTAGTATGTTAGTATTTGACTCACCCGGTCTCTCCAGATCGCCGAACAGTACTATTTCTATGGTCAATTTCAGATCAATGCTATGCATTTTCAGGCATTCTTGAACCTGAGACCAGAAACATTGATTCTGTATCCTCAGAACAAAATCTGCAGAGCTTCGATGATTTTATGCCCCAAATATTCAACATATGTCTTGAATCTTGCGTTGTTTTATACACTGCTCAAAAAATAAAGGGAACACTAAAATAACACATCCTAGATCTGAATGAATGAAATATTCTTATTAAATACTTTTTCTTTACATAGTTGAATGTGCTGACAACAAAATCACACAAAACCTTCTTGCCACAGCTCGCATTGATGTACCATCCTGGATGAGCTGCACTACCTGAGCCACTTGTGTGGGTTGTAGACTCCGTCTCATGCTACCACTAGAGTCAAAGCACCGCCAGCATTCAAAAGTGACCAAAACATCAGCCAGGAAGCATAGGAACTGAGAAGTGGTCTGTGGTAACCACCTGCAGAACCACTCCTTTATTGGGGGTGTCTTACTAATTGCCTATATTTTCCACCTGTTGTCTATTACATTTGCACAACAACATGTGAAATTTATTGTCAATCAGTGTTGCTTCCTAAGTGGACAGTTTGATTTCATAGAAGTGGGATTGACTTGGAGTTACATTGTGTTGTTTAAGTGTTCCCTTTATTTTTTTGAGCATATATCAACTCATACACCCTGTAGCATGGAATCGATACATCAAAAATCTATTCAAAACTATTTTGCATTCTGTATGGCACAGTTGTCAACATCCTGGTCCTCAAATGAAATTGGTATACTTTCCTATTTATGCTATTTTTATTCCTCCCCCAGTTTTGATCCTTTATATTGTGCAGACAGATCAGTGCCCTACCTCCTCCTGCTGCCACCTGCCTCCTACATTTTTGGGGTAATGCTGTAATCAATTGGTTGTAGTCTTGGATTGAGCCGACCTTCCCGTACAATTCTGTAAACTCCATGAAGGACATAACTCTACTATTCCAATTTACAATATAATTTGGACGGCGATACTCTCCGGCCTGCATCCAGGGTCATTCTCCATCCAGGATGTCCTCCCATGTCCACTCCTCCGGGCCACGCTGCTTGGTCCGTTTTTGGTGGGATCTTCTATTACGTCCGTCCTCGGAATGAGACCAAAGGGCAGCGTGGAAAGTGTACATCTTAATATATTTAGAATGAACACCAAAAACCAACAAAAGATCAACGAACGTAAAGTTCTGCAGGGCTATACAGCTACTGTGCAAAAACAAGATCCCACAAACTCAGGTGGAAAACAGGCTGCCTAAGTATGATTCCCAATCAGAGGCAACGATAGACAGCTACCTCTGATTGGGAACCATACCTGGCCAACAAAGAAATAGAAAACTAAAACTAAACACGCTTCTATTGAAATTCATTGTGGGGAGCTTATTTATATATTTTGTGATATGAATACCAAGTATGTCTACTTCACCATCAGCCCATTTTATATGTAAACTGCAGGGTAATGTAAAAGTTGTATTTTCTAAAGATCCAGTACGTAATATTGTACCCTTATCCTAATTAGGTTTTAGTCCAGAGAGTACAGAAAAGTTATCTAGATCTTCAATGAGACATTGCAGGGATCTAGCTTGCGCACTTAATATAAAACTTGAGTCATCGGCATACATGGACACCTTTGTTTTTAATCCTTGGATTTCTAATCCTCTATTGTTGTCATTGGATCTGATTTTAATTCTTAGCATTTCGATAGCCATATCGAATAGATATGGTGACAGCGGATACCCTTGTTTAACTCCTCTTGACAATTCAAAACTCTCTGAGAAGTAGAAGTTATTTACTATTCTACACCTGGGGTTGCTGTACATTATTTTTACCCATTTTATAAGAGAATCCAAAATTGAAAAAATCAAATAATTTATAAATAAAATCCAGTCTTAATTTATCAAATGCCTTTTCATAATCCACTATAAATACCAGGCCTGCTTTCTTAGATGTTTCATGATGTTCTATTATTTCTAGTAGTTTTCGTATATTATCTCCAAGGTATCGTCAAAGTGAAAAACATGTCTGATCAGGAAGAACAATACTTGGTAAAACCCTTTTAATGCTGAGAGCTATGCATTCCACTTGTATTTTTGCATCACAACATTGAAGTTTAAGGGGCCGCTAGTTTTTTAGATAGATTAGATCTTTATATTTTCCATCGGAGTCTTGTTTTAATAAGAGAAATCAGACCTTCCTGCTGAGTACCGGACAGACTAACATTTATATAGGAGTAGTCAAAACAATCTAATAATGGAGGTTTTAGTATATCAAAATAGACTGTACCATCAAGCCCTGCATTTTTTTCCAGAATGAAAGGATTTAAATCATACCACAGATTCTGAATTGGATTGAGGTCTGGGCTTTGACTAGGCCACTATAAGACATTTAATTGTTTCCACTTAACTTGTTATGGCTGCAATCCCGATATCGGGATAAGTGTCATCAACAACCGTTGAATAGCATAGCTCTACATACAATAATTATGACTATAAATATATATATTCATGAAATCACAAGTGCAATATAGGAAAACACAGCTTAGCCTTGTGTTAATCCACCTGTCGTCAGATTTTGAAATTATGCTTTACAGCGAAAGCAATCCAAGTGTTTGTGTATGTACACTTAGCATCAGGTAGCTCGGTCACGAAAATCAGAAAAGCAATCAAATTAATCATTTACCTTTGATGATCTTCGGATGTTTCCAGTCACACAACAAATGTTCCGTTTGGTGCATAAAGTTGATTTTTATATCCAAAATACCTCCGTTTGTATGTTGCGTTATGTTCAGAAATCCACAGGAAAGAGTGGTCACGACAATTTCCAAATTGTTTCCATAATGTCCACAGAAACATGTCAAACGTTTTTTATAATCAAACCTCAGGTTGTTTTTAAAATATATAATCGATAATATATCAACCGCAAATGTCTTTCACAGTAGGAGAGTGAAAAGCAATACCTATCCAAACTCTGTTGCGCAAGCAAAACTCATGTGACTACCTGACGCGATGTTATCGTTCTGACCCATTTTTCTACATAAAAGCCTGAAACTATGTCTGAAGACTGTTGACACCTTGAGGAAGCAATAGGAAAAGGAATCTGGTTCATATCCCTTTAAATGGAGCAAAGGGAGGCTATGGAACATGGAGTTTTCAAAATAGAAGCCACTTCCTGCTTTGATTTTCCTCAGGGTTTCGCCTGCAATATCAGTTCTGTTATACTCACAGACAATATTTTGACCGATTTGGAAACTTTAGAGTGTTTTCTATCCAATACTAATAATAATATGCATATATTAGCAACTGAGACTGAGGAGCTGGCCATTTACAATGGGCACCTTTTCATCCAAGCTACTCAATACTGCCCCTGCAGCCATAAAAAGTTAAACCACTCGAGTGTTGCTTTAGCAGTATGCTTAGGGTCATTGTCCTGCTGGAAAGTAAACCTCCATCCCAGTCTCAAAAGTCTGGAAGACTGAAACAGGTTTCCCTCAAGACTTTCCCTGTACAGTGCCTTGCGAAAGTATTCGGCCCCCTTGAACTTGGCGACCTTTTGCCACATTTCAGGCTTCAAACATAAAGATATAAAACTGTATTTTTTTGTGAAGAATCAACAACAAGTGGGACACAATCATGAAGTGGAACGACATTTATTGGATATTTCAAACTTTTTTAACAAATCAAAAACTGAAAAATTGGTCGTGCAAAATTGGATTTTCCTCAGGTTTGCCTGCCATATCAGTTCTGTTATACTCTCAGACATTATTTTAACAGTTTTAGAAACTTCAAAGTGTTATCTATGCAATGCTACTAATTACATGCATATCCTAGCATCTGGGCCTGAGTAACAGGGAGTTTACTTTGGGCACAACAGCCACCCGGAAATTCAGGATCCTGCCCCTAGCCCTAACATGGAAATCAAATTGGCTGCGCGCGTGCACCATCATGCGTTATCGTGCATACATTTATTTTGTCCCCCTACAAAAAAACGTGATCACGACACGCAGGTTAAACAGTTATGCATTAGGGGGCGCTATTAAAAAGTAATAATAATTTAAACAAGATATTTTGTCACGAAAAGATGCTTGACTATGTATATAATTGACAGCTTTGGAAAGAAAACCCTCTGACGTTTCCAAAACTGCAAAGATATTGCCTGTGAGTACCACAGAACTGATGTTACAGGCGAAACCCAGATAACCCAGGTTTTTTGAAACCGCCTCATGCCAATGACTCTTTATATGGCTGTGAATGAGCTACGAATGAGCTTACGTTTTCCACGTATTCCACAAGGTGTCTAGAGCATTGTGACGTCTTTTTAGGCATTTCCATTGAAGAATGGCCGTAAGGGACCATATATAGCATGTGGTCACATGGTGTCTCCCGCAGAAAATCTCGCGTAAAATACTGAGGTAGCAATTTTTCCAATCGCTTCTTATGAGAAACCAATTGCCTCGACGGATATATTATCGAATATATATGTTAAAAACACCTTGAGGATGGATCCTAAACAACATTTCTGTGTTTCTGTCGATATTATGGAGCAAATTTTGAAAAAAGTTTGGCGTTATAGATTTCTCAGCCAAGCATGATGAAGAAACGGGAGCTATTTCGCCTACAAAAATTATATTTTGGGAAAAAAGGAACATTTGCTATCTAACTGGGAGTCTCCTGAGTGAAAGCATCCGAAGTTCTTCAAAGGTAAATGTTTTAATTTGGTTGCTTTTCTTATTTTCGTGAAAATGCTGCCTGCTGCCAGCAGAGCTAGTATAGAATTATGCCATGATAAACTTACACAAATGCTTGTCTAGCGTTGGCTGTAATGCATATTTTGAAAATCTGAGATGACAGTGTTGTTAACAAAAGGCTAAGCTTGTGTTTGCATATATTCATTTCATTTGCGATTTTCATGAATAGGAAAAGTTTCTAGGGGTATTTATGTCCACTGCGTTATGCTAACGCGTTTGAGGCTATGATTACGCTCCCGGATACGGGAATGCTCGTCGCAAGAGGTTAAATTATCAAAACAAACTTTGAACTCATGACATTCATTTGGGGACAGGTCGAAAAAGCATTAAACATGTATTGCAATTTAGCTAGCTTGCTGTTGCTAGCTAATTTGTCCTGGGAAATAAACATTTAGTTGTTATTTTACCTGAAATGCACATGGTCCTCTACTCTGACAATTAATAAAACGGCCAACTGAATTGTTTTTAGTCATCTCTCCTCCTTCCAGGGTTTTTCATCTTTGAACTTATATGGTGATTGTCATCTATACTTTCATAGTATTACCACAACATCTGGCAAAACATTTAGTCTTTTAATCACCCACATGGGTATAACCAATGAGGGGAAGGCACGTGGGTACCTGCTTCTATAAACTAATGAGGAGATGGGAGAGACAGGACTTGCAGCGCGATCTGCGTCAGAAATAGGAAAGACTTCTATTTTAGCCCTTGGCAACGCAGACGCTCGTTGGATCGTGCGAGCAGTGTGGGTGCAATAATTGAATAACATGGATTTCAAAATGTACTTTGCGACGCTCGCGCATGTGACGTGTCCGGTCCGGTCAGCATGTAACAAACTTAACCATTTTCACTGTAGTGTCCAAAACATCTTTCAAGCGTCAGGATAGCCTACTGGTTAGATCGTTGGACTAGTATCCGAAAGTTTGCAAGTTCAAATCGCTGAGCTGACAAGGTACAAATCTGTTGTTCTGCCCCTGAACTAGACAGTTAACCAACTGTTCCAAGAACATCACTGAAAATCAGAATTTGTTCTTAACTGCCTTGCCTAGTTAAAAAAAGAATAAAAATCAGGCATTGCCTTGGCAGCAAGAGCCTCTCAGTGGATGCTGCGGTGTACCCTAGTGGCGTTGGCAGCAACTTCTTGCATGAATGTTACCACTCCACTGTCTCCCTGTCATGGCTTTTTCACCATCAGTACAGATACCATCACATCTTGACCACCAAAGTCCATTTGATGTCACAAAGCTGTCCAGTCGTTAAAAATATCCTGTCCTGGTTCCCAGAAGAAGATGTCTTCCTTAATTGACCCCCCATAAATGTAACAGACATAGACCAGGAGCTGTGCCAGGCCCGCCACTTCTGTTGACTCATCCAGCTGTAATGCATAGAATTCACTGGCTTTTATGCAAAGCAGTAATTGTTTCAAAACATCTCCTGCCATGTCAGTGATGCGTTTTGAAACAGTGTTGTTTGATGAAGCCAGTCTGCATAGTTTTTTTCGCCTTTTCCCCCAGCATTTCCCAAGCCATATCTTCGGCAGCAGGAAGAATTATATCCTCCACAACAATATGGGGCTTGCCTGTCCTAGCCACTCGGTAGCTCACCATATAAGATGCTTCTAGCCCATTCTTATTAATGGTATCTGTGGCTTTTATAGATGTATTACTACTCGAAAGTAATCTTAAATCTCACTCAAAAAACTCATATTGGCATGTTTTGTTTCTAAATGTCTGCGCAAGAGTGTAGGTTTCATTAAGTTGTTAGATAGTACTTTTGCACATATAACACACTGTGGCTGAGGAAAGGCACTCCTCCCAATATAAGTGAACCCCAAATTAAAGTTGTTCTCATCATATTTGCGCCTATTTGATGGTCAAATGTCCCTGTCTGGTGTTTGGTGCATTTCCGGCGAAGGGAATTCCCGGTAGCTCTTCGGCTGCATCAGATTCACAACTGTCAGTATCCATGCTAGCTGGGCTAACAACAAATTTTGAATTACTGATGCTAGCATTGGATGTGCTTGAGGAAGTAGAACAACTTGTGTCGTCAACAGGTGCAGGTAGTCAACTGATGGTAGTAGAAGTATTACCAGTAGAGCTGGTATGTGTCTACGCGGGCCTTACTTTTTTAACCATTTTCAATTTTCGAGCAAACTAAATGGGCAGCAGCTACATTTGGCAACATATGGACCATTAGTGGAATTCCCGCGAGAGAGTAACGGTTAATGTGATTGGATGTTAATTATTTAACTAGGCTACCTGTATTTGACATTGTGTTGTTATTTCGCTGAACACTAGATGGTTTAATTTTATTTTTGGCAGTGAAATGAGGCTACTTTGGTGAAAAAATAATCTCACTCTTATGTATAGCCCCGTTGGAAAATATAAATGGACTGTTTGAAAATGTGCAAAAAATCAAGTCAAATTTTATTAGTCACATGTGCCGATTACAACTTGTGTTACCCTTACAGTGAAATGCTTACTTACGAGCCCCTAACCAACAATGCAATTAAAAATATACATATATCCTGTACTTCCGGCGCCGACAGAGATGGCCGCCTCGCTTCGCGTTCCTAGGAAACTATGCAGTTTTTTGTTTTTTTACGTGTTATTTCTTACACTAGTACCCCAGGTCATCTTAGGTTTCTTTACATACAGCCGACAAGAACTACTGAATATAAGATCAGCGTCAACTCACCATCAGTACGACCAAGAATATGTTTTTCGCGACGCGGATCCTGTGTTCTGCCTTACAACCAGTGTAACCGAGTGGATCACATGCAGCGACCCAAAAAAAAAAAACGACTCAGAAAAAGAGGGAAACGAAGCGGTCTTCTGGTCAGACTCCGGAGACGGGCACATCGTGCACCACTCCCTAGCATTCTTCTTGCCAATGTCCAGTCTCTTGACAACAAGGTTGATGAAATCCGAGCAAGGGTAGCATTCCAGAGGGACATCAGAGACTGTAACGTTCTCTGCTTCACGGAAACATGGCTAACTGGAGAGACGCAATCCGAAGCGGTGCAGCCAGCGGGTTTCTCCACGCATCGCGCCGACAGAAACAAACATCTTTCTGGTAAGAAGAGGGGCGGGGGCGTATGTCTTATGGCCAACGTGACATGGTGTGATGAAAGAAACATACAGGAACTCAAATCCTTCTGTTCACCTGATTTAGAATTCCTCACAATCAAATGTAGACCGCATTATCTACCAAGAGAATTCTCTTCGATTATAATCACAGCCGTATATATCCCCCCAAGCAGACACATCGATGGCTCTGAACGAACTTTATTTAACTCTCTGCAAACTGGAAACGATTTATCCGGAGGCTGCATTCATTGTAGCTGGGGATTTTAACAAGGCTAATCTGAAAACAAGACTCCCTAAATTTTATCAGCATATCGATTGCGCAACCAGGGGTGGAAAGACCCTGGATCATTGTTACTCTAACTTCCGCGACGCATATAAGGCCCTGCCCCGCCCCTTCGGAAAAGCTGACCACGACTCCATTTTGTTGATCCCTGCCTACAGACAGAAACTAAAACAAGAAGCTCCCACGCTGAGGTCTGTCCAACGCTGGTCCGACCAAGCTGACTCCACACTCCAAGACTGCTTCCATCACGTGGACTGGGAGATGTTTCGTATTGCGTCAGACAACAACATTGACGAATACGCTGATACGGTGTGCGAGTTCATTAGAACGTGAGTTGAAGATGTCGTTCCCATAGCAACGATTAAAACATTCCCTAACCAGAAACCGTGGATTGATGGCAGCATTCGTGTGAAACTGAAGGCACGAACCACTGCTTTTAATCAGGGCAAGGTGTCTGGTAACATGGCTGAATACAAACAGTGCAGCTATTCCCTCCGCAAGGCTATCAAACAAGCTAAGCGCCAGTACAGAGACAAAGTAGAATCTCAATTCAACGGCTCAGACACAAGAGGTATGTGGCAGGGTCTACAGTCAATCACGGACTACAGGAAGAAACCCAGCCCAGTCACGGACCAGGATGTCTTGCTCCCAGGCAGACTAAATAACTTTTTGCCCGCTTTGAGGACAATACAGTGCCACTGACACGGCCTGCAACGGAAACATGCGGTCTCTCCTTCACTGCAGCCGAAGTGAGTAAGACATTTAAACGTGTTAACCCTCGCAGGGCTGCAGGCCCAGACGGCATCCCCAGCCGCGCCCTCAGAGCATGCGCAGACCAGCTGGCCGGTGTGTTTACGGACATATTCAATCAATCCCTATACCAGTCTGCTGTTCCCACATGCTTCAAGAGGGCCACCATTGTTCCTGTTCCCAAGAAAGCTAAGGTAACTGAGCTAAACGACTACCGCCCGTAGCACTCACATCCGTCATCATGAAGTGCTTTGAGAGACTAGTCAAGGACCATATCACCTCCACCCTACCTGACACCCTTGACCCACTCCAATTTGCTTACCGCCCAAATAGGTCCACAGACGATGCAATCTCAACCACACTGCACACTGCCCTAACCCATCTGGACAAGAGGAATACCTATGTGAGAATGCTGTTCATCGACTACAGCTCGGCATTCAACACCATAGTACCCTCCAAGCTCGTCATCAAGCTCGAGACCCTGGGTCTCGACCCCGCCCTGTGCAACTGGGTACTGGACTTCCTGACGGGCCGCCCCAGGTGGTGAGGGTAGGCAACAACATCTCCTCCCCGCTGATCCTCAACACTGGGGCCCCACAAGGGTGCGTTCTGAGCCCTCTCCTGTACTCCCTGTTCACCCACGACTGCGTGGCCATGCACGCTCCAACTCAATCATCAAGTTTGCGGACGACACAACAGTGGTAGGCTTGATTACCAACAACGACGAGACGGCCTACAGGGAGGAGGTGAGGGCCCTCGGAGTGTGGTGTCAGGAAAATAACCTCACACTCAACGTCAACAAAACTAAGGAGATGATTGTGGACTTCAGGAAACAGCAGAGGGAACACCCCCCATCCACATCGATGGAACAGTAGTGGAGAGGGTAGCAAGTTTTAAGTTCCTCGGCATACACATCACAGACAAACTGAATTGGTCCACTCACACAGACAGCATCGTGAGGAAGGCGCAGCAGCGCCTCTTCAACCTCAGGAGGCTGAAGAAATTCGGCTTGTCACCAAAAGCACTCACAAACTTCTACAGATGCACAATCGAGAGCATCCTGGCGGGCTGTATCACCGCCTGGTATGGCAACTGCACCGCCCTCAACCGTAAGGCTCTCCAGAGGGTAGTGAGGTCTGCACAACGCATCACCGGGGGCAAACTACCTGCCCTCCAGGACACCTACACCACCCGATGCTACAGGAAGGCCATAAAGATCATCAAGGACATCAACCACCCGAGCCACTGCCTGTTCACCCCGCTGCCATCCAGAAGGCGAGGTCAGTACAGGTGCATCAAAGCTGGGACCGAGAGACTGAAAAACAGCTTCTATCTCAAGGCCATCAGACTGTTAAACAGCCACCACTAACATTGAGTGGCTACTGCCAACACACTGTCAATGACACTGACTCTACTCCAGCCACTTTAATCATGGGAATCGATGGGAAATGATGTAAATATATCACTAGCCACTTTAAACAATGCTACCTTATATAATGTTACTTACCCTACATTGTTCATCTCATATGCGTTGATACTGTACTCTATATCATCGACTGCATCCTTATGTAATACATGTATCACTAGCCACTTTAACTATGCCACTTGGTTTACATACTTATCTCATATGTATATACTGTACTCGATATCATCTACTGTATCTTGCCTATGCTGCTCTGTACCATCACTCATTCATATATCCTTATGTACATATTCTTTATCCCCTTACACTGTGTATGACAGTAGTTTTTTTTGGAATTGTTAGTTAGATTACTTGCTCGTTATTACTGCATTGTCGGAACTAGAAGCACAAGCATTTCGCTACACTCGCATTAACATCTGCTAACCATGTGTATGTGACAAATAAAATTTGATTTGATTTGATTTGATTTGATATATATATTTTCTGTAACCCCGACGGCATTGCGTGTACCCCCATACCCCAGAATGGGAATGCATGCGCTAAGACATCGCTCTTACGTACCTTATTTGGCTCCAACTTGCACCTTTATTTTTAAGAGTTATTATTTAGGGAGTATGGTGTCATTTGGGAGGTATCCCATGACTCCAGAGGAGCAATAGCAGTATATGGATCAGTTCCCCCTTTCCCTGTATGTGCTCAGACGGATTCAGAATCCCACCATTCTGTTCTTATGTCTATAATTAGTTTCATAGTGAGGGGATATTTATTTTAATAAGCTGTGCAACTTCCATGTCATACTTTGGCAAGGGATATAGAGATCCTCATTTGGCTAATTACTCAAACATGTTTTTTTCTTCCTTTCAGTGGCATTAATACAAGTTCTACCTAGAACTCTCATCATATTAATCTTCTCTTCCAGAATCCCAATGCCTGTTGAAAGCCCCAGTAGTGCAAGTAGGGGTGCTGATGTGTAAGTGATTAGCTAGTCCAGACACATTCAATATCTATTAAATTCATCAAATGCCTCTGAGTCATTGGGGAGTCGTAGTCATGCTACGGGTAACTTCAGCTTGGTCTGGAAGACTGAAAAACTGCTGCACTATACATATCTGCCCCAGATAAACCTGACCTCTATGCATGTACCTTAAACACATGCTAATTATGCTAAATAAAAAAAACTAAGATTTTTGCATACTTATATTAGTTATTACTATAAACCCGAAGCAGAAAATTAGAATGATGAATCATGTATTTCATGACGGGGCCTCCCAGAAGCAGAAAGTACAACTAGTGTGGGGACAAAACAAAAGTATATTTATGATAGACTTTGAATACTAAAATAAAATGATGGTGCATTTTCTGACTGCAAGACAACAGATAACTGCCCAGCTGGACCGTTCAAACCACACCTAAACTATATTAAAACTATTTTCACACATGTAATAATAATTAATAGATTTGGCCTAAATACAATATTAAATTGACAGTAGTCCATGTTCCTTGGATAATTTTATAACTGCAGTCAGCTTTTTGAATAAATTCTGAAATCAGAAAAAAAAAAAAAACCAAAATTCAATATGTGCTGAAAGTCACTGTATTCTCAGCTCTTGTATTTATTTTCATCACACACACACACACACACACACACACACACACACACACAGGTCCCATAAATTACTGCAAATGTTTTATAATCTACACATTCCCCACTTCGCTCTCTCTCATGTGCCTTTGCACACACACACACACCACACACACACTCCCTCAATTATCCACATGGGTACCCTAAATTACTAGCTACGTCCAGTAGCTAAGTAGGCTGCATGAGATATACAACCTTCACTTCTCTCTCATCACACATTTAATCACTCACACACACTTGGATTTAATACACTAGCTAGCTAGCTAGTCAGTCTACCTGTGCCTCATCACACACACAAAAACACTGACAGATAGACAGCCACAGAAACACATACACATTACACACACACAGCCAACTAAACTTGACTAACAGTTGAATGACAAGCACTTACCATTGGTGAGTTCTCTCTTCACATCTCTTATCTCTTCGGGGGTAAACAGAAATATAGCAGGGCTTACCTTCATAGGCCTTGCAAGTGCGCCTGAACTTGCAAGCCTTTTCAATTTATTGCCCAGCATCACTGACATATTTCCACTCAACCGACTGAAACACCCTAATTGACGGATCCACCATTAACCATCCACCATATCTCGGTTGCCTCGTATGAGTCGGTGTCTGTGCCGTTTGCGGAGTCGCTGATGGCGACGCTCTCCGGCTCAAGTAAAAAAGTATTAGCCAGTAAGTTGACACCACGGATCACTTCTGAAATCTAGAGGTTCCTCTCTCCGGGGAATCCATTGACACAGTAGAAAGCTAAGCTAGTTAGCTATTAGCTAAGGTGTAGTCTGTAGTGACAGTGTAACTATGTATGATAGGTTTTGCAATGCGAGAGTGGAGCCTGAGTGACACTTTTTTGTTTGTCCGTGGGTGATACACTACAGCAACTTTGACAAACAGGAAAATCATCCGATTTAAATAACCTTTTGTAGTTTGATTCAAAATATATAGCTAGCTAACTAGTTTGTAGTTCATTCATATTTCGGAATAGGGGAGGGTTTTAATAGTGCAGATACTGTAAGGTAGTGCCGCAAAAGCCTGACTTGATGTGTTACAATCTAGCATCCACCGGACCAATGTGAAAGTGCTCCGTTGCTATGTTTCATCCTATGTTTATGAGATTAAAAACAATATTTATTCTCTGAATTTGGCAATACATACAGATGATTTTGTTTTGTTAATATGGCTGGGGGCAGTATTGAGTAGCTTGGATGAATAAGGTGCCCAGTGGTGCCCAGAGTAAACAGCCTGCTAGTCCCTGTTGCTAATATTAGCATATTATTAGTATATTTGGATAGAAAACACTCTGAAGTTTCTAAAACTGTTTGCATGATGTCTGTGACTATAACAGAACTCATATGGCAGGCAAAAACCTGAGAAAAAATCCAAGCAGGAAGTGGGAAATCTGAGGTTGGTCGTTTTTCAACTCATTCCCTTTTGAAGTTACAGTGGGATATTGGTCATCTTGCACTTCATAAGGCTTCCACTAGACGTCACCTGTCTTTAGAAACTTGTTTGATGCTTCTTCTGTGAAGTGGGACCGAATGAGAGGTCTGGGAGCACTCACGCGCTGGTCACGTGCATTTCACATGAGAGGTATCTCCCGTTCCTTTGCTTTTCTGAAGACAAAGGAATTCTCCGGTTGGAATATTATTGAAGATTTATGTTAAAAACATGCTAAAGATTGATTCCATACATCATTTGACAAGTTTCTACGGTCTGTAACGGAACTTTTTGACATTTCGTCTGCAACTAGTGAACGCGCTTCGTGAGTTTTGATTTGTTTACCAAACACGCTAACAAAAGTAGCTATTTGGACATAAATGATGGACATTATCTAACAAATCAAACATTTATTGTGGATCTGGGATTCCTGGGAGTGCATTCTGATGAAGAACATCAAAGTTAAGAGAATATTTATAATGTTATTTCTGACTTCTGTTGACATGGCGGATATATGTATTTGTGCTCTGAGCGCCATTCTCAGATTATAGCATGATTTGCTTTTTCCGTAAAGCTTTTTTGAGATCTGACACAGTGGTTGCATTAAGGAGACGTATATCTTTAATTCCATTTATAACACTTGTATTTTCATCAACATTTATGATGAGTATTTCTGTAAATTGATGTGGCTCTCTGCAAAATGACCGGATGTTTTTGGAACTACTGAACATAACGCGCCCAATGTATTCTGAGATTTTTTGATAGAAATATGAACTTTATCAAACAAAACTTACATGTATTGAGTAACATGAAGTCCTACGAGTGTCATCTGATGAAGATCATCAAAGGTTAGTGATTAATTGTATCTCTATTTGTGCTTTTTGTGACTCCTCTCTTTGGCTGGAAAAATGGTGGAGTTTTTCTTTGGCTTGGTGGTGACCTAACATAATCGTTTGTGGTGCTTTCGCTGTAAAGCCTATTTGAAATCGGACACTGTGGTGGGATTAACAACAAGATTACCTTTAAAATTGTATAAGATACTTGTATGTTTGAGGAATTTTAATTATGAATTTCTGTTGTTTTGAATTTGGCGCCCTGCACTTTCACTGGCTGCTGTCATATCGATCCTGTTAACGGGATTTCAGCCCTAAGAAGTTTTAAATTGTAGACAGGGGGTATACAAGGTAGACAATCGGTAACTGTGAACAACTCATCGCTGTAACCTTGCTCATTTGTTTTGTTGAAAACACCCATCAACTTGAATATACATACCAAGTCCCCCACTACGAATTTAAAATAATTTTGTTTCTTACGGCGAAGGGGGAACAAACCATACAGATTTTTAAAGAATTGAAAAGAGTTTTCAGAAGAGACCTTGGAGGGCTTCATCTGTATACTCTTATGGTAGCTGTAGTTTTAACCCTTTACTAAATCTTGAACTTTATCTACATATCTGTGTTGTGAGCCATAAAATATTTTCACATCCTCTCCTTCAAAGTTCTGTTGAAGCGTTCAACAACTGAAGCTTTCAAATCCAAACCTGTAGCAGAATGTACAATATTGTGCTTCTTCATGAGTTTCTGAAAAGTATTATTAAAAAATTCTTTACCACTGTCAGTCTGCACTTTCTTGGGTGCTCCTCCATCCTTCAAGATAGAGTCAAAGGCCCGGGTAACCTCAGCCCCACACTTATTTTTTAAGAACCTTACAAGTGCTATTTTAGAGACAATATCTATAACCGTTAGCATGTAGAGATTTCCATAATTTTTATCTGCAATCTGCATGTCACATAGATCGCCTGAAACTGGGACAAGGGATGAGTAGAAAAAACTATATTCGTAGAAATTGCTTTCGCACAGGTTTATGCAGAGTGTAAGCATCCTGCTCTGCTAGCCATTCATTCACTTGAGCAGCGCCTAACCTGCTACCTGTTTCTTCGGCTATAGCTCTCTGAAACCTCTCCTTCCCCCCCATAAGACCCTGGGTTAGAGGGGGTGTAATAAATGTTTTTCAACATCTTCTCCACCATCCTTCTTGCCTCTCTGATGGACAATAACATTATTTACAAAATAATAAAGATGATGCTGAAAAAAATACTGTACTAATTATTTGAGTTAGAAATGTAACACCTTAGAGCATCGAATACATTGCAAGTTGGGGGATTTTTTCCAACAGTAGCCACGTTATAAAAAGTATTTTGTCCTGAGAGAGAATACAGTAGACCGCCCACGTCAAACGTGTGATTTATGACCCTATTTTTATGGTCCGGTGTGTATGCCCATGTATGGGCATCCTGCAGGACATCCTGACAGGAAGTTCTCATGCCTTAGAGTGAGTGTTTATTTAACCAGAAAGTGCATCTGTTCCTTCTAAGCTGTCATGATGATTGATGTGTAGGGACCTCGTTGAACCCCCCTTAGGGCTGCTGTCTATGAAACAGGAATGTCCGGGGTTATTGGGGGCAGCCGCAATATAAATAAGAGCTGAACACTACAAGCGACCTCGATAAACCACTAAAGACATTAAACATGGATTTTGTGATCAGTGACACACACGTGATGACCGTAACAACGGAAGCAGGACCTCGGTTGAAACATGGAGAAAGTGCCGAGTATAAAGCATCAATTTATGATGCACCAAAAAAGCAGTTTCTAAATATGTATAGAACACAAATACCGCCCGAAAATGCGCTGAAAGATCAAGTGTTGATGTCTACAGGACGGCCATGGGGTTATCTGTTTGATTACCCGGCCTGTAGAGTGAAACTCTATACCGAAGCCGAAGGAGAAGAATATACAGACCAGACTTTAGGAGTGGACTACAGGCTTGAAGACTGGCAGGTGTTTTGCAAGGTGGTGTGTCCCAAACTGAGAGTTATCACAAGGGGTATAGCTTGTTCACGGGCTACGAGACCCGTTGGGAAGGTGCCCCTGACTCCTCAGGAAGAATATTTCATAGGGTGAAAATACAAAGAAAGAGTGGACTTCCATGCGGGTGCGTGGAGTTCTATATCAGCAACGAGAAAATCCACAATGAAAACAACAGTGATGGGGGCCTGACTGGGGATTTTAGGTTGCGTATGCTTATTCCTTTTAAAAGTTGGGGTATAATGGAATTGAACATTTGAGTTTTTTTGTACAGAACCAACAACGGCAGAGTATTGTTCAACTTAGGAAGTGGATGATATATACGAATCCTAGGGATTATGGGGAACCCCAAGAAGGTTCATCCTCAGAAGGGTCAGCCATTATTGTATCGTCAATTTCTCTAGCCAAAACATCTTGATGGCCTTGACCAGTTCATCTTTGAGGAAATTGCTCAAGGGCCACAGTTGATTTGTCTATGAAGGTGACATTATTGAATGTCTCGCCAGCTTTGATCCATGCCTGGGCCTGAAGGATGCAAAGTTGTTTGTTTGTCAGACAAATCATTGGGTAATATTTACAGAACAGTACAAAACAAGTAAGCACACATGGTTAATGTTCTGATAATTTTTTTAACATGTGCAGCATACAGTAAAGACCTGCAGTCAACTTATTTAAGCATTATTTTTAGCATTAGTAGGCCTAAATTAAAGTATTGTTGCCTACTCTACCTGTTCATTTTCCTGGGCTTTCGAGTTCAGCTTAAACAGGCATCTGATGATAGTGTTTGCGAAGAGCACCGTCTGTGACCAAAATCCCCAAGTCTACCAGTAGATTTTTCATTCCTCCTGAAAGCCCTAATCTGCTGACTTAAATGAATAGAGATCCTGGTCATGGTGCTACAGTATCATAAAAGTGAGGACAATTGGCAATCTGCTGTGTACTTATAGCTCATTGTAACCTGAAAGTCACACCTTTTCTCACCCCTCTTAAAACTCCACCCTTAACAAAGTTAGCATTCAAAACAAGCGGTTTATTGAAACAACAATTCACATTGCGACCAAAGAGAACAGACGAAATGGACAATGTTTTCATCAAACCAGCTTCTTTCTATGGTGCTACCCATTCCAGTGTTAGGAGCCAGAGCTGAGAGGAATACCAAAACTAAAGCTATTTTGGTTTCAGGGCATTTTATATACACTATACAAAAAAGAGAAGGTACTGTATATCTCTCTCTCTCTATACATATATATACACACACACACACACACACACACACACACACACACACACTATGGTCGCTCTCATACAAACAAACAGACCCTCACTCACAATGACTAGCTAATGTTGTCACGTTCTTTCAAAATCGAACCCAGAAGCAGACCAGGACAAGGAGAGTAGGAAGAAGGTGAGTATTTATTTACAAATGAATGTGAATGGGTAGATATATCCAGGTGGCGTAGCGGGCAGCGGTGAAGAGTTGATGGGAGTAAATTGGTGGATCCAATGGGGTAGCGGAATCCTCCGACGACCAGGCGGGAATGGGGTAAATGATCCGGGTGAGTAACTGAAGACAGAACAAACGGAGGTAAGTTTAAGGCAAGCAATATGTAAAAAACAACAAAACAAATTCTATCCAACTTGAGGCTGATACTTTGGTACAACATACTGTTCATGGCTAACGAACCGGCAGGTAATGGATGTCAGGTCAGAGCTTTTGAAGGGGAGAGGTGATGATCAGGACAGGTGTGCAGATTACTGATGGGATACAGGTGCGGGTGAACATCGATCTCCCAACAAGCTAATTCGCCCGGCAACCAGACAGGGTGCGTTCCAGGACACCGGAAACACACTCCAGGACAGAAACACAGGCAAACACAGACTCAGGAAGCGGGATTCGTGACAAATGTGTACTTTACCCATTTCATTCCATCTTTATATATTGCAAATAAAATGTAAAAACAGGTATAATAAACATATATATAGAGTACAGGAAACAAAGTGCGGTTCCATTTCACTTTGGCCATTGTTGTGGGCCTGCCTCAAATAGGCTATTTCATGTGGGGGTGGGGTGGAGCAGCAGCTGGTAGACCATGCTCCCTCTAATGTAGACTGATTGGAGGAAGCATGCTGGCTGTGTTGAGATGTATGGGTTTGCATTCTACACATTCTACACCATACCAGTTTTTATATATATATATATATATATATATATATATATATACACACAGACATAGGCTATGGTCGTTCTCATACAAACAAACAGACCCTCACTCACAATGACTAGCTAACGTGTACTTTACCCATTTCATTACATCTTTATTTATTGCAAATAAAATGTAAAAACAATCACACATAATATTTTATATTAATGGAGGTACCACTGTACCTAAGAAATTTAAACTGGAATAATAATGTCATTAAAAGTGAAAATAAATCTACCAATCATTCAATTAGTTAACATATTTGTGATGTTATTTATATTTTTGTAGCATAATATGAAATCAATCAATCACTTTATGTAAATCAAAAACACTGATATTAAAAACAATTCTAAGAAACACTGTAAAACCGGATAAGTTCTGGCGGGTCAAACATTTTGAGGAAACCAATTACTTTAATAAAAATAAGTTAAGGAACAGCTGAAGTGAGCAGTACTACCTTCATATGAGTAAGTGAACACCCCCCTGAAATGGACAAAAATGAATGGGAAGTCATTGGCACTGTACGAACCATATACATGGCAATTCAGCGTCGTTTCATTCAAAGTTGATTGCAAATGCCATATGGCAAATGCCAAGTGTAACACTCCAAAAATCCAACAGATGGCGAAGTGCGCTCCACTGTGATTTTTCATATTGCAAATGTAACACAAGTCAAGACCCAAGAGTATCATTTTGAAAAATTGAAAAAAAATCCAAACTTATCACCCCCTTAAAAAAGTGCTTTCTGGACCGTTTTTTCGAAATTCTTTCGATTTTTTTGTCAATTACACATGTGTAAGACCTGTATGAAGATACTTTTGTAAAAATGTTATTATCATAATTATTATTATTATGTTTTACTTGTGCATAAGGCATATGTTTTGTCCATTTGCAAAACGATTTCATGGGAAGTCAAAAGTACATATTTTTTTTAAACGTATCACCCCCTTAAAGTGCTTTCTGGACCGTTTTTTTGAAATTCTTTAGATTTTTGTGTCAACTACACATGTAAGTTTTAAGTTCCTCGGCGTACACATCACAGACATACTGAATTGGTCCATCCACACAGATAGCATCGTGAAGAAGGCGCAGCAGCGCCTCTTCAACCTCAGGAGGCTGAAGAAATTCGGCTTGTCACCAAAAGCACTCACAAACTTCTACAGATGCACAATCGAGAGCATCCTGTCGGGCTGTATCACCACCTGGTACGGCAACTGCTTCGCCCACAACCGTAAGGCTCTCCAGAGGGTAGTGAGGTCTGCACAACGCATCGCCGGGGGCAAACTACCTGCCCTCCAGGACACCTACACCACCCGATGTCACAGGAAGGCCATAAAGATCATCAAGGACAACAACCACCCGAGCCACTGCCTGTTCACCCCGCTATCATCCAGAAGGCGAGGTCAGTACAGGTGCATCAAAGCTGGGACCGAGAGACTGAAAAACAGCTTCTATCTCAAGGCCATCAGACTGTTAAACGGCCACCACTAACATTGAGTGGCTGCTGCCAACACACTGACTCAACTCCAGCCACTTTAATAATGGGAATTAATGTAAAATATATCACTAGCCACTTTAAACAATGCTACCTAATATAATGTTTACATACCCTACATTATTCATCTCATATGTATATGTATATACTGTACTCTATATCATCTACTGCATCTTTATGTAATACATGTATCACTAGCCACTTTAACTATGCCACTTTGTTTACATACTCATCTCATATGTATATACTGCACTCAATACCATCTACTGTATCTTGCCTATGCCGCTCTGTACCATCACTCATTCATATATCTGTATGTACATATTCTTTATCCCCTTACACTTGTGTCTATAAGGTAGTCGTTTTGGAATTGTTAGCTAGATTACTTGTTGGTTATTACTGCATTGTCGGAACTAGAAGCACAAGTATTTCGCTACACTGGCATTAACATCTGCTAACCATGTGTATGTGACAAATACAATTTGATTTGATTTGATTTGTATAAGAACTGCATCAACATACTTTAGTCATTTTATTATCATGATTTTTATTTATTTTTTACTTGTGCATCTGTTTTGCCCATTTGCAATATGATTTCATAGGAAGTCAAAGGTCAAAGTCAAAAGTCATTTTTGGGGGGGTCAAATGCCATAAGAAATGTCCAAATGCAATATGAAAGATTTGAAAGTGCCAAATCAGGATGTTATGTCCATTTGCCATGTACGATCAATGGATGTCGGTTTACAAACCCAAAAGTCAGTGAACCATTTCCAAAAGGCATTTATACTGCCAAAATGATATATAGCACTATGTTAAGCCATGAATCAACCTAGATGGTCTATTTGTCATGTATGATGAGGGAGAAGTGGGACTGTTTTTTATATTGATTTTTGAAAAACGTCCAAAATGACAAGGGTCGCCCCCTATTGGATGGGCACGGGTGGGGGGTGCTCCCTACCCAACCGTGGACCCCTTGCTACCCCGTAATGGCATTAAAAACCATTTAAAAAATGTGCTCCTGGTAACCCGTTCCAATCAACAGGCTGTGCATTTGCAGTTTGTTTTAATGTGCATTTACCATCATGAATTTGTCATGCTCAAAAATACTGCAGAAATGCTAAATTGACTGGCCTAATGAACTCGAGATGGCCGGGCAGTGATAGTGGTTCCTCTCCATCGCTCGTTGTGTTGATTTCATCATATCCATTTGGTGATGTTTTTTCACTGTTGAATCATATTGCAAATGCACTGTGCATTTGCAATATGTTTCAATGGGCATATACGATCACAAATTTGTCATGTCAAATCCATGTCAAACTGTTTGATGTAAACACCTTCTTTTAACTGTTAAGGGTTAATGCCACACGGACAAGGTTAACCCTTCGAAACAGCACCTATGACACCATTTTAAGGCACTTCCGGTTTACACAGGAAGCTGAAAGTGAACATATATCCTCCTCTGGGTAGGCACTTATAGAATATTGAGTTTGAAGTCTTTCTGTTAAGAACTGACTTATTTACAGAGGGTAGAATGAGTGTGTGTTATTTCAGAAAATCACAGAAAATCACAGAAATCTTGCATAGCTCGGAAACAAATTTCAAAAAGATTCATCTGAACACGCTACAACTGGATCTGTAACTTTTAAAAAAAATTGGGGAACATCACCAATTTGACATTGTACCTTTTCTCTTAAATTGCGATAGATAAATGACTGGTTCTTTTTTTATTGCCACCGTAGGTTCATTTTGACTTTGACGTGAAGCGGAAAATTATTGCTCTATTTTAATTTTTGACCTTTAATCCCAGAAAAATGCCCATAACTCAGAAACCGTTGAGGTCTGGACGCCATCGTGTTCGGGGCCAACTGCCCATTTTGCCAAACCTATGCTCATCAAGTTTCGTCTTCAATATCTTTTCCGTTTAGGAGATAAGGCCACGTCGTGATTGGTGATGTTTTGTACATTTGCAATATGATTCCATTCGCCCTCTTGTGGGATTTACCGAGAGAGCGGAAAAATGACCAAAATTTGAACATTTTATAAAACGGAAACCGAATGTCCGAGAGAGTACGTTTGATGACTTCCTGGAAGATCCGGCCCTGCTGCACGGCCTGCCGCCATCCGCAAATTTTAGAAATGTTGTCGGATGTCTAGTAAGGGACCGTACATTTCCAATGTGGACTTTCTCACTAACCATATGGCGAATGTCAAAATGTTCCCTTAAGGTATGTAATGATAACACATTTTTTTTTAAACGTATATTTAATTTTAACGCCCCCACTAAGCCATGCCTCCTATAATTTCCCAGTGTGCCTGGAATTGTAGAGTTACCACGCATGACTGTATTTATTAGTGACAAAGACATGATTGTTGAATTAGTTCATATTGTCACGCCCTGACCTTAGAGAGCTTTTTTTAAATTTTCTATTTGGTTAGGTCAGGGTGTGACTTGGGTCGGCAAATCTATGTGTTCGATTTCTTTGTTGGCCGGGTATGGTTCCCAATCAGAGGCAGCTGTCTATCGTTGTCTCTGATTGGGATCATACTTAGGCAGCCTGTTTTCCACCTGAGTTTGTGGGATCTTGATTTTGTTAGTTGCTGTATAGCCTGCAGAACTTTACGTTCGTTTTGTATTTTTAGTTATTTTTTGGTGTTCATTTTAAATAAAAGTAAGATGTTCGCCTACCACGATGCACCTGGGTCTCATTCCAACAACGTACATAACACATATTCAGTCCTTTGGCCTTCACCATGTGAGTTCGTAGGCGAATATTGTATTTATAATTCAACGATTCCATTCAGTGCATTCGGAAAGTATTCAGACCCCTGACTTTTTACACATTTTGTTACGTTACAGCCTTATTCTAAAATGTATTAAATGTATTATGTATTTTTCCTCATCAATCTACACACAATACCCCGTAATGAAAAAGCAAAAATAGATTTTAAAAAAATGAAAACTGAAATATCACATTTACATATGTATTTAAAGTATTCAGACCCAGTACTTTGTTGAAACACAGTTGGCATCGAGTCTTATTGGGTATGGTGCTACAAGCTTGGCACACCGGTATTTGGGGAGTTACTCCCATTCTTCTCTGCAGATCCTCTCAAGCTCTGTCAGGTTGGATGGGGAGCGTTGCTGCCAGCTATTTTCAAGTCTCTCCAGAGATGTTTGATCGGTTTCAAGTCCTGACTCTGTCTGGGCCACTCAAGGATATCCAGAGACTTGTCCTGAAGCCACTCCTGCGCTGTCTTGGCTGTGGCTTAGGGTCATTGTCCTATTGGAAGGTGATCATTGGCCCCGGACTGTTGTTCTGAGCGCTGTGGAGCTGGTTTTTATCAAGGACATCTCTGTACTTTACTCCGTTCATCTTTACCTCGTTCCTGACTAGTCTCCCTGCAAAATATCCCCACAGCCATTTAAACTGGAACAACCATTTCTGTAACAGGTACACATATTCAATGATTGGAATCGTATTTTTTTCTTTGTTTAGGATAACATTTAATCAACCACTCAATGTACATGCAAAACACAGATATTAAAAACAACTCCAAAAAGTCTACCTGCTGTAGAGAATGCTGGGAAAAAGTTCATTAATGTCATATCATTAAAAAATTGAGGTGGTGTGACTTCTCATTTGGTTTTGAGTCAGTACCACATATGTATTTTAAGCAATGCTGACATTTCATTGACTTTGTGTTCAACTTACTAGAAATGCAGTGTAATGAAGAACCTTCTTGTTCTATCAGTGTAATGAAGAATCACACACATGGGGTTACAAAAGGATATTCAAAGAACCAATATAAAAAAGTTCTCCACAGTCCAAAAATGGTCCCCCTACGTGGACACACTGAATAACCATTTTTTTATATTAATTAGCACCTTTTCTTTTTGAGAGTTTGGTGTTTTTCACCATACCTATCGAAAACAACAAAATGAAAACATTAAAGCTGTCCTGCTTGCTAATATATTATATATCTTCTGATTATAAGGTGTCCAGGTTTTGGAGGCTGTTAGGTGTACATTGTACAGTTGTTTGCAACTGTCACATGCCTCATTTGTCAGTCGGAATGCCATGTCCTGATTTCCACTGGTGTAATACCACCATGCCATGACTATTGCATCCCTTTATTTGAGGTCTCACAGCTTAGGTGAGAATTCACAAGCAGAAACCATTCCACTTCATGTACTGCATATATGCCTGTGAAGTCTCACCTAAAATATACTATTTTGAAGTATTGCTCTTCTCTTTGGCTGACATGTCAGCAGTTTGTTCATCTCCTTGTTCAAAGTTACACCAAAATAGATCATGGCTGGATTGATAGGAAGAGCTCAAATGTTTGGACATAAATCATGTTTCTTGCCTCACACAATAATTATTATTTTTTAAATACTAAGGCAAAGCGAAAAGGACAACAAAACATGCTTTAACTACTAACTTCTAATAATCATCCTCTTTCATAAGATCTATTTTTCATTGAATGTTAATTTTTAGTTCTGCTTCAAAACCTCCCCTCACAAGTAGTATGTTTGTTGCAGTTTGTCTACTGAAGTCTGTGATTCAAGTCATTTCTAGTACACCCGACAACAAGCCCGATAATTTGGAACCTTGAAGGATGAACAATCAAATTTTATTTGCTAAATGAAAATTAAACATTGGGATATTGAGGTTGCTAGCCTAATAATCAACATGCAAACAGTCATAAATTGCAATTTGAAGTGAGTCAAAACAAACACATTAGTATCTTCATTCTACCTGACTGAATCCCATCTCCTGAACCTGAAACATATCTTTACCATATGTCCATAAGAAGCACTATCACAATAATCAACCCGCTTGATATTAATTTCCAATGCTGTTATTTCTTGTGTGTCAACCCACTGCATGGCTAATTGCCAATGTGACCTTGCAGAGTATATTGTAGTGTCACAACTGGTTTATTCTCTGGGCCTGGATGGCCCATGCTAACATCTGCCTAATTGTTTAGCCATGTTCATGTTTGTGGCTCAATTGAGCTATTGGACTTGACAGTGCAGGGGTGTGAAAGCGAAGCCACAGCTGCTGTCTTGGCATTCGTTTCAAAACAGGGACCTCAGCAGTGCTGCATTCCAAATAGTACTCTATTCTCTATGTAGTGCACTAACTTTGACATTTACACTAACGGGTGGCCAAAAATAACTACCTGAAAGCCACACTCCTACTAGGCCATGCCTCCAGTCTTCAAAGAAAACAAGCCAACTAAGTGACCCAACTGGTTGGTTCAAAATAACCCAACAAGTTTTCTGTCGACTATTTTGCCCAGCCTTGGGTTGTTTTTAACACAGTAATTTTTGGGGAGTGTAATTAATTGTGTTAAGACTTAACTGGAATCTGACATGCAACGATTTCATTAAAACTCAGCTTACTTCAATGTAATGGGAGAACTGAAGAATTACAGTATACAGTATAAAGAGCTGCATTGATGCCACTGTACTATCTACCATTTATTTGTTAATCTTGCCAATTAATTGATTGAACTGTTGTTAATTGTATAAAGAAACATGTATTGAAGTAGTATGTTTGAGGGGAGATTACCGTTCTACTCATTAAAGGTCAAATCTGGCAAGCAGATAATAGAAACATTTCACGACTCAAGGGCACTTGAAAAAATGCAGCATGGCATGCTAGCTGTGATAAGTGTGATTAGCTTGGCATGTTTCACAATACAGGGATGAAGCACATTGATTGTTTGATTAAGACAATGTAAGTATAGCCCGTGTGCCCCAAATGATACCCTATATCTCTGTATAGTGAACTACTTTTCACCAGAGCCCAATGGACCCTGGTCAAAAGCAGTGCACAAAATATGGAATATATAGTCATTTGAGACCCCATTCCCAAGTTAAAGACACCATCTTTAATGTGAATTAGAACACCTGGTAAACTAAAGTCTACAGAATACCAATGTTTTTGTTTAAAAAAATAAACATGGCAAGTTCATTTTCAGTACCAGGCAGTCATGATGGTTATTTATTTTATTTAATTAGGCAAGTCACTTAATAACAAATTCTTATCTACAATGATGGCCTACCCCGGCCAATTGTGTGCCGCCCTATGGGACTTCCAATCACGGCTTGATGTGATGCAGCCTGGATTTGAACCAAGGTGTAACGGTTCTCTTGTGGTGAAGGAGAGTCGGACCAAAATGCGGCATGTAGATTGCGATCCATGTTTAATAAACAAACGTAAAAACACGAATCAATACAAACACTACAAAACAAAGAACGTAAAATAACGTAACGGAATCTGAAACAGTCCTATCTGGTGCAAACACAGAGACAGGAACAATCACCCACAAATACACTGTGAAACCCAGGCTACCTAAATATGGTTCCCAATCAGAGACAATGACTAACACCTGCCTCTGATTGAGAACCATATCAGGCCAGACATAGTAATAGACAAACTAGACATGAAACATAGAATGCCAACCCAGCTCACGTCCTGACCAACACTAAAACAAGGAAAACACATACAAACGATGGTCAGAACGTGACAGTACCCCCCCCCGCCCCAAGGTGCGGACTCCGAACGCACAACCTAAACCTATAGGGGAGGGTCTGGGTGGGCATCTGTCCGCGGTGGCGGCTCTGGCGCTGGACGTGGACCCCACTCCATAATTGTCTTAGTCCACCTCCTTAGCGTCCCTTGAGTGGCGACCCTCGCCGCTAAACTTGGCCTAGGAAACCTAACAACGGACCCCACTGGACTGAGGGGAAGCTCAGGACTGAGGGGAAGCTCAGGACTGAGGGGAAGCTCAGGACTGAGTGGAAGCTCAGGACTGAGTGGAAGCTCAGGACTGAGTGGAAGCTCAGGACTGAAAGGAAGCTCAGGACTGAAAGGAAGCTCCGGCAGGTTGATGGACCTAGCAGATCCTGGCTGGCTGGTGGTTCCGGCAGATCCTGGCTGACTGGCAGATCCTGGCTGAATGGCGAATCCTGGCAGACTGGCGGATCCTGGCAGACTGGCAGTTCTGGCAGATCCTGGCTGACTGGCGGATCCTGGCAGACTGGTGGATCCTGGCAGATCCTGGCTGGCGGATCTAACTGATCCTGGCAGACTGGCGGCACTTGCGGCGCTGGACAGACTGGCGGCACTGGCGGCACTGGGCAGACTGGCGGCACTGGAGGCGCTGGGCAGACTGATGGCACTGGAGGCGCTGGGCAGACTGTTGGCACTGGCGGCGCTGGGCAGACTGACGGCACTGGCGGCGCTGGGCAGACTGACGGCACTGGCGGCGCTGAGCAGACTGACGGCACTGGCGTCGCTGGGCAGACTGACGGCACTGGCGGCGCTGGGCAGACTGACGGCACTGGTGGCGCTGGGAAGACTAGCGGCACTGGGCAGACTGGCGGCACTGGGCAGACTGGCGGCACTGACGGCGCTGGGCAGACTGGCGGCACTGACGGCGCTGGGCAGACTGGCGGCACTGGCGGCGCTGGGCAGATTGGTTGACTGGCAGATCTGGAAGAGTCTGGTTGACTGGCAGATCTGGAAGAGTCTGGCTGACTGGCAGATCTGGAAGAGTCTGGCTGACTGGCGGATCATGGCAGACTGACTGATCTGGCTGCTCCATGCTGACTGGCGGCTCTGGCTGCTCCATGCTGACTGGCGGCTCTGGCGGCTTCTTACAGACTGGCAGCTCTGACGGCTCCGTGCAGACTGGCAGCTCCTTACAGACTGGCAGCTCCTTGCAGACTGGCAGCTCCGTGCAGACTGGCAGCTCCGTGCAGACTGGCAGCTCCGTGCAGACTGGCAGCTCCTTGCAGACTGACAGCTCCGTGAAGACTGGCAGCTCCGTGCAGACTGACAGCTCCGTGCAGACTGGCAGCTCCTTGCAGACTGGCAGCTCCTTGCAGACTGGCAGCTCCGGCTGCTCCATGCAGACTGACAGATCTGGCTGCTTCATGCAGACTGGCAGCTCTGGCTGCTTCATGCAGACTGGCAGCTCTGGCTGCTCCATGCAGACTGACAGCTCTGGCTGCTCCATGCAGACTGACAGCTCTGGCTGCTTCATGCAGACTGACAGCTCTGGCTGCTCCATGCAGGCTTGCAGCTCTGGCTGCTCCATGCAGGCTGGCAGCTCTGGCTGCACTGAACAGACAGGAGACTCCAGCAGCGCTGTAGAGGAGGAAGGCTCTGGCTGCGCTGAACAGGCGGGAGACTCCGATTGCGCTGGAGAGGCGAGGCGCACTGTAGGCCTGATGCGTGGTGCTGGTACTGGTGGTACTGGACCGAGAACACGCACAGGAAGCCTGGTGCAGGGAGCTGCCACCGGAGGGCTGGTGTGTGAAGGTGGTACTGGATAGACCGGACCGTGCAGGCGCACTGGAGCTCTTGAGCACCGAGCCTGCCCAACCTTACCTGGTTGAATACTCCCGGTCGCTCTACCAGTGCGGCGAGGTGGAATAACCCGCAATGGGCTATGTAGGCGAACCAGGGACACCGTGCGCAAGGCTGGTGCCATGTAAGCCGGCCCAAGGAGACGCACTGGGGACCAGATGCGTAGAGCCGGCTTCATGGCATTTGGCTCGACGCTCAATCTAGCCCGGCCTATACGCGGAGCTGGAATATACCGCACCGGGCTATGCACCCGCATTGGAGACACCGTGCGCACCACAGCATAACGGTGCCTGCCCGGTCTCTCTAGCCCCCGGTAAACACAGGGAGTTTGCGCAGGTCTCCTACCTGGCGTAGCCATACTCCCTGTGAGCCCCCAAGAAATTTTTGGGGCTGACTCTCGGGCTTCCGTCCGCGCCACCGTGCTTACTTCGCCAACCTCATTCTCCGATAACCTTCCGCGCACTACTCCATCGAATCCCAGGCGGGCTCCGGCACTCTCCCTGGGTCGACCGCCCACCTGTCTATCCCCTCCCAAGAAGTATAGTCCATACTGTACTCCTCTTTGGGCTGCTCCTGTTGCCTCCGCTCCTGCCTGTTGACATGCTGCTTGGTCCGGTTGGGGTGGGTGATTCTGTAACGGTTCTCTTGTGGTGAAGGAGAGTCGGACCAAAATGAGGCATGTAGATTGCGATCCATGTTTAATAAACAAACGTAAAAACACGAATCAATACAAACACTACAAAACAAAGAACGTAAAATAACGTAACGAAAACCGAAACAGTCCTATCTGGTGCAAACACAGAGACAGGAACAATCACCCACAAACACACAGTGAAACCCAGGCTACCTAAATATGGTTCCCAATCAAAGACAATGACTAACACCTGCCTCTGGTTGAGAACCATATCAGGCCAGACATAGAAATAGACAAACTAGACATGAAACATAGAATGCCCACCCAGCTCACGTCCTGACCAACACTAAAACAAGGAAAACACATACGAACGATGGTCAGAACGTGACACAAGGACTACAGTCTTGCACTAAGATACAGTACATTAGACCTCTGCACCACTCGGGAGCCCAAGTGGTTAAACCGGCATCTACAATTAAATAATTTGTTTCCATTTTCCATTTTATGCGGCTGTTTGGTGACAATTAAATGCACCATACAAGACTTTGGGTATTATTGCAAAGGAAGATACATTTGGGTCATTTTCTGTGATCAAAAGGTAGCTATATGAGTTTCTTGTTTATTTTTTTCTATGGGATGAATGTGGTTTCTCATTATAAGTTGTTTTGTTTATCTTTTACAGTAACTTAATTGCCGCCTGTGGAAACAGATGTCTCTACACCTTTCATTATGCAAGGCTAGGCTGCAAGATCCAACGCTCATACTCTGCAGGAGATTGGAACAGAATGTCCATTTCAATGCACAACAAGACAGGGTGATTCTAAACACTGGAGAAATAAAGTGATTTACTGGGATAAAAAAAATACACTTCATTTCAACTTGGTCAACAACAATTGGAACAGGAACTTGATAGGATATTGCTTTAATGTTGTTGACAAAATGTGTTACTAAATACATGTACTGTGGGATATGGGGCTGTGTTGCTGTGATCAGCATTGCAATGAGCCTTCTTTGAATAATCACGCTGAGAGCTTTGAACAGGAGAACATTATTTACATATACAGTGGGGCAAAAAAGTATTTAGTCAGCCACCAATTGTGCAAGTTCTCCCACTTAAAAAGATGAGAGAGGCCTGTAATTTTCATCATAGGTACACTTCAACAATGACAGACAATATTAGAAAAAAAATCCAGAAAATCACATTGTAGGATTTTTTATGAATTTATTTGCAAATTATGGTGGAAAATAAGTATTTGGTCCATAACAAAAGTTTATCTCAATACTTTGTTATATAACCTTTGTTGGCAATGACAGAGGTCAATCGTTTTCTGTAAGTCTTCACAAGGTTTTCACACACTGTTGCTGGTATTTTGGCCCATTCCTCCATGCAGATTTCCTCTAGAGCAGTGATGTTTTGGGGCTGTTGCTGGGCAACACGGACTTTCTACTCCCTCCAAAGATTTTCTATGGGGTTGAGATCTGGAGACTGGCTAGGCCACTCCAGGACCTTGAAATGCGTCTTACGAAGCCACTCCTTCATTGCCCAGGCGGTGTATTTGGTATCATTGTCATGCTGAAAGACCCAGCCACGTTTCATCTTCAATGCCCTTGCTGAAACATGGCCCCATTCATTCTTTCCTTCACAGGGATCAGTCGTCCTGGTCCTTTTGCAGAAAAACAGCCCCAAAGCATGATGTTCCCACCCCCATGCTTCACAGTAGGTATGGTGTTCTTTGGATGCAACTCAGCAATTTTTGTCCTCCAAACATGACGAGTTGAGTTTTTACCAGCTGACCATATGACATTCTCCCAATCTTCTTCTGGATCATCCAAATGCTATCTAGCAAACTTCAGACGGGCCTGGACATGTACTGGCTTAAGCAGGGGGACACGTCTGGCACTGCAGGATTTGAGGCCCTGGCGGCGTAGTGTGTTACTTATGGTAGGCTTTGTTACTTTTGTCCCAGCTCTCTGCAGGTCATTCACTAGGTCCCCCCCCCCGTGTGGTTCTGGGATTTTTGCTCACCGTTCTTGTGATCATTTTGACCCCACGGGGTGAGATCTTGCGTGGAGCCCCAGATCGAGGTAGATTATCAGTGGTCTTGTATATCTTCCATTTCCTAATAATTGCTCCCACAGTTGATTTCTTCAAACCAAGCTGCTTACCTATTGCAGATTCAGTCTTCCCAGCCTGGTGCAGGTCTACAATTTTGTTTCTGGTGTCCTTTGACAGCTCTTTGGCCTTGGCCATAGTGGAGTTTGGAGTGTGACTGTGTGAGGTTGTGGACAGGTGTCTTTTATACTGATAACACGTTCAAACAGGTGCCATTAATATAGGTAACGAGTGGAGGACAGAGGAGCCTCTTAAAGAAGAAGTTACAGGTCTGTGAGAGCCAGAAATCTTGCTTGTTTGTAGGTGACCAAATACTTATTTTCCACCATAATTTGCAAATAAATTCATTAAAAATCCTACAATGTAATTTTCTGGATTTTTCTTCTTCTAATTTTGTCTGTCATAGTTGAATTGTACCTATGATTGTAACGACTTTCTTCCATTGAAAGAGAAGCGGACCAAAATGCAGCATGGTGGTTACTCATGTTCTTTAATGAAAATGAACAAAACATGAAATAACTAAATAAACAAAACAACAAAACAACAAATGGAACGTGAAAACCTATACAGCCTATCTTGTGACAACAAACACAGAGACAGGAACAATCACCCACAAACACACAGTGAAACCCAGGCTACCTAAATATGGTACCCAATCAGAGACAACGAGAATCACCTGACTCTGATTGAGAACCGCCTCAGGCAGTCATAGACTATGCTAGACAACCCTACTCAACCACAATCCCAATACCTACTAAAACCCCAATACAAAAACACACCACAAAATAAACCCATGTCACACCCTGGCCTGACCAAATAAATAAAGAAAACACAAATTACTAAGACCAAGGCGTGACAATGATGAAAATTACAGGCCTCTCTCATCTTTTTAAGTGGGAGAACTTGCACAATTGGTGGCTGACTAAATACTTTTTTGCCCCACTGTAACTGATAAAATTAAATAAAAAGCTTTGAAATGCTAATCTTACCCTGTATGGCTTTGGAATAAATGAAATAGCTTGATTTTGAATACATAAAACACTAATGGTTTGAGTCCCAAATGGTACCCTATTCCCTACATTGTGAACTATGGGCAAAGGTAGTGCTCTATGTGGGCAATAGGGTGCCATTTGGGATCCAGTTTGCTTTAAAATGACTTTGCATGAGCATCTGACATGATTTGCTTCCCTATGATCCATAGAATGTATTATCTCTAAGCAATTTAGCATTGATTATTAACTGCAACAACCCAAATCAATACAGTGTGCTTTTGAACAATTGGTGGCTGACTAAATACTTTTTTGCCCCACTGTACATTAGAAAATAAAATAATCTGAAGAATCTGTTTGTTTTATCTTGTTCGCATTGGCGTATGCATTTGGAAGATATCATCATCATCACATTTGGCCTTTTTTGTTGTCCCTAAAATACACAGTAATGTATATCACTCCATCTTTATTTGCATGGGTCAAACAACAAACAAGGCTCAGATGTGGCATTTTGTAGTCATCTTTCTGTTGAAGATAAATCATGAATTAATCAAACACAAGCAATGACATACACAACGTACACAATTAAGTGTAATATACACTGTAATATATAGTGAATATATCATGCAGTGCATTTGATGATCATTTAACGTAGGTTTAGTCGAGAAACGACCTGAGTTGAAATCCTTTAAAATACTTTATCTGTGCTTGGTTGAGCTTGTCTGGGTCAATGGACCAATAGAACCATCCTGAAACTACAAGCTCCGCCCATCTGACACTCCAGGTAGACTAGAGCAAATGCTCAAAATATTTGAAAGATTTCAAATAGTATTTGAAACCAGGTCTGCTAGAGAATCCAGTACATAATTTCATAAATGTTTATCAGTGGATCGGAATAGGATGTGTTAGCCATCCCACAGCGGCAAGTATGATTTTGATATGATCACATTTCAAATGAACAAATTTTGATGTTCCACTTTAAAAGGCATGCAGAGCCTCCTTTGGTTCCAACACATGGGTATCATTGTGAAATCCCACTTATGTCTATTTGCGTGTTTGTTCAGTCAGAACACAGCATGCTGTTTGGATGATTTGAGGGTACGAGGGGCATCAATGTGTAAGTTATACATTTTTTCAGTGTCCTGACCTTTCTATTTCCTTACTAGCAATTTCGGAGTCAGGGCGCTGATTCCAAAATGGCACCCTATCGACCTATATAGGGCTCTGGTAAAACGTAGTGCACTATATAAGGAATAGGGTTCCATTTCGGGCATGGACTAGGTCCCAGGTGATGGAGGGGTCAAATCTTGCACCAGTAACAAAGTGGACTTGACAAGTGTGAAAGATTTAGTGCAGATCATTTAGAGTTATCACCTGTTCCCCTTTGTCAGCAGGTAGACCAATGTCTCATCCCTTACTATGTCCTTGATTCAAGTTTGATGGCACAAAAGGGAGAGGAAAATTCTGACTATATGACCTCCCCTGTTCTGGTACACAGGTTAATAACTGTTATTGTTCGGTCTGAGGGTGGTGTTTAAAAGTGTCTAGTCCTAATATCTTTGATGTCCTGTTGGACCCAAATCCAATGTTACACAATGGCAGCGAAATGCACAAACATTTTTGGAGATCTATATTTAACTGCAGAGGGGATATCAATTGAACAATGATTATCATGGTATATAATAATGGGTTTGTTTTTAAATGAAGTTTATTTCTTAAGGCCATGATAGACTGGCAATATTGTTTAGGCAATAATTCCAAGCAATGTTGCCAGCAATGTATTATCTATCTGCCATTTATTTGTTAATCTTGCCAATTAATTGATTGAACTGTTAATTGTATAAAGAAACACATATTCAACTAGTATGTCTGAGGGGATATTGTCTTTCTACTCGTTAAAGGTCAAATCTGGCAAACAGTTCATAGAAACCTCAAGGGCACTTGAAAATATGCAGCATAATATGCTAGCTGTGATAAGTGTGATTAGCTTGATTGTTTGATTTAGACAATGTAAGTATAGCCTGTCTTCATCATAGGCCTCCACCTGTGTGACCCTAATGGTACCAGGTAGTCATGATGGTAATACCGGCACCTACAAGTAAATCATTTGTTTACATTTTCTATTTTATATAGAGGTACAAAAACAGAATAATAAGAGTGTAACTGAGAGCGGCTGTTTGTTGATAATTAACTGCACCACACAAGACTTTGGGTATTATTGCAAAAGAAGATACATTTGGTTCCATTTTCTGTGATCAAAGGTAGCTATATGAGTTCTTCTTGTTTATTTTTTCTATGGGGTAAATGTGGTTTCTCATTATAAGTTGTTTTGTTTATCTTTAACAGTAACTTAATTGCCGCCTGTGGAAACGGATGTCTCTACACCTTTCATTATGCAAGGCTAGGCTACGAGATCCAATGCTCATACTCTACAGTAGATTACAAAAGAATGTCAATTTCAATGCACAACAAGACAAGTTGATTATTTTGGATTAACATCTGAACACTAGAGAAAAAAATGTTGATTTACAGGGGCACAAAAAAACACTTAATTTTGATTTCAACTTGTTCCACAACAATTGGAGGAGGAACTTGATGGGAAATTGCTTTAATGTTGTCGACAAAATGTGCTACTAAATATATGTACTGTGGGATATGGTGGTGTGTTGCTGTGATCAGCATTTCAATGAGCCTTGTTTGAATACTCACATTGAGAGCTTTGAACAGGAGAACATTATTTACATATACATTAGAAAATAAAATCATCTGAAGAATCTGACTTAGATTGAAAAGGGAAATAATTATCTTATTCATTGTGTTTCACCAATGTAGTGGTATGATTCCAGATTGAAAATGTTCCCTGTTTGCATTGAAGTATGCACTTGGAGGATATCATCAGCATCACATGAGCCTTGTTTGTTGTCCCTAAGATACACAGTACATCGCTTCAATGTTTAATAGTATCGATCAAACAACAAAGAAGGCTCAGCTGCATCATTTTGTAGTAATCGCTCTGTTGAAGATAAAACATGAATGAATCAACCATTGCAATATTTTATCATGATACGTTAATACATACATACATACTGTGTTCAGTTGGTACATTTTAATCCCTTAGACTAAATTGGGGCACTGGTCCGTCAATTTAAATAACATAATACAAAACATCTCCATCAAAAACTGTTAGTTTAAGCTAAAGATCTGTTTTTTTTGCATTGGATGCGCCTCAATCCACCACATCCGCCTATGTAGCATGTTCCACATCTGTGGTGAAAGGTGGCAGAACCAGAGTGGTGTTTGTCAGACCATGAGACATCCCAAAAATCTGTCTCCTCACGAAAAGTCTGTCGCGTTTGAACGGATTGAAGGTATTTCCCGAGCTTTCATATATTTACTACATGTAGGACAGACTCTTGTTTCTTAGGATTTATATTTTTACTGAATTTTTTTTTGCCATTTATGAATACATTATTCAAAGTGATTCTCTGGGTTATAGTATTAAAAGGCCAAATTAAATATCTTAACAAATATGTTTTCGATACCTAAAGGGATCCTAAATGTCCAAATAAAATAGCTAAATGATGCGTAGTATGAACATCTTAAAATAATTCCATATGTCATTAGAACCCCCCCCCCCAAATGGCTTAGACTTAAAGGGGTATACTGCCGAAAATATCCACGGTGGTGAACATGCTAATTGATTAACATGCTAAGTCAATGGGAAAAACAGGTTAATTCCTTAGTATTTAATTTTTTGTTGTATAGTAGATTGATTTTTGTATGCTTAACTAGCTGGCTAGTTGGATTAAAACAAGTTGCACTTCCTAGCTTAGAATTGTGAAGTAAAAAGTTAAATCTAAATCTAGTTTTTCGTATCTCTTCTTTTTTGTTTGTTTGTTATCAAATCATATTCTAGAAGCCTACAGATGTTTCAGTCAACAGCAACAACAAGCTATATGAGATTAGTAAATACAGTACTTGGGGAAATGTAGTTTTCAGTTGATATATGTTTCATATAAAATCTATTATTCATGTCCATGTTGCTCATTGCTTATCATTGCTCCAGTGTTTCATACCCCGCTAAATTACTCCCTAAAATTGCCCCCCCAAAAAAGGCCTTTACTTTTTCATTTGCTCCTGCTCTTGCAGTTCCTTCACTGCATTTATTTAATGGCTTAATTTTACTGAAAAGCTGGAAATGTTACAGTTCAATGGTGTTGTGACGACTCTTTAAATCCTACAGGCTGTGCTTAATACATTTCAGTAAGCTACCAAAATTAAATACAGGGCCCTCTTGTGCGAAATGGATTTAAATATCTGAATTATTCCTGAAAATGAATTAAAAAAGTAAGATTAACTTTTAATTGATGTTGTGAATTCTCCAGTGCTACCTCCTCACAATTATGTTATTAGTGATAATAGAATACTTCATAATCCACCCCAGAGGTAGACAGCGAGACATGCTTTATTTGTATATTTACTTAACCTTTATTTAACCAGGAAAAGCCCATGGAGATACAGAGACTCTTTCACAACGGATATTTGGCCAAGAAGGCAGCAGCTATCAATACAGCGTTACAAAATGTAAAATGCAATAGAATCAGCACAACAATCCGATCTGGCCTACAAGTGACATTTACACCTCTCATGAACAGAGTTATGTACCAGAGTTGTAAACTCATTGATGGGCACTAGTGCATTTAGTCTAATTCGGAAGCAAACTTTGCAGACAATCCCATGACTCTGGTGCACAATAGGAAAAGGCAGTCTTGCCTCAGTCAGTAATGGCCCTGGGGACTTTAAGTAGCCACCACATCTGGTAATTGCTAGCGTTGAAGGAGAGCAGGCTACAGAGATTGAATTGAAGTGAAGTGAGTGAGTGAGTGAAGTGAGGTCCAGCCCACCATTTGGTACAAGATCTAAATGGTTGGGAGCGACTTAGCATTAGTAACAAACCGCAAGGATGCATGATAAAGTCTCTAACAGAAGAAGTTGCATTCATGTACAATAGATAACCATGATCAATTATAAAAAAGAAAAGTGGCTTGAACAAGCTTCTTTCTAGCCTCAAACACAAAGCAAGCCTTGTTATGAAAAAAAATCCCTTTAAGGTCCTTCACAAGTTTATAAACATGAACTTTGTAGGACATCTTATCGTGCAACCATAAACCTAGGTATAGAATGAAACATTTTCCATGGATGCGTCCCCAAACGTGATTTTTTATTTTTTTATTTCACCTTTATTCATCCTGGTAGGCTAGTTGAGAACATGTTCTCATTTACAACTGCAACCTGGCCAAGAAAAAGCAAAGCAGTGCGACACAAACAACAACACAGAGTTACACATGGAATAAACAAACATACAGTCAATAATACAATAGAAAAAGTATATATACAGTGTGTGCAAATGAGGTAAGATAAGGGAGGTAAGGCAATGAATGGGCCATAGTGGCGAATTAATTACAATTTAGCAATTAATAGATGTGCAGAAGATGAATGTGCAAGTAGAGATACTGGGGTGCAAAGGAGCAAAAAAAGAAAATAACAATATGGGGATGAGGTAGTTCGATGGGCTATTTACAGATGGGCTATGTACAGGTGCAGTGATCTATGAGCTGCTCTGACAGCTGGTGCTTAAAGTTAGTGAGGGAGATATGAGTCTCCAGCTTCAGTGATTTTTGCAATTTTTTCCAGTCATTGGCAGCAGTGAGCTGGAAGGAAAAGTAGGAAAAGCGGCCAAAGTAGGAATTTGCGTTGGGGGTTACCAGTGAAATATACCAGCTGGAGTGAGTGCTTCGGGTGGGTGCTGCCATGGTGACCAGTGAGCAGAGATAAGGTGGGGCTTTAAATAGCAAAGACTTATAGATGACCTGGAGCCAGTGGGTTTGGCGACGAAAATGAAGCGAGACACCTAGGTATTTGTAGTTTTCCACATATTCTAAGTCAGAACGGTCCATTGTAGTGATGCTGGATGGGCGGGCAGTGATCGGTTGCAGAGCATGCATTTAGTTTTGCTTGCATTTAAGAGCAGTTGGTGGCCACGGAAGGAGAGTTGTATGGAGTTGTATGGCATTGAAGCTCGTCTGGAGGTTAGATAACACAGTAGTGTCCAAAAAAGGGCCAGAAGTACCGAATGGTGTCGTCTGCGTAGAGGTGGATCAGAGAATCACCAGCAGCAGGAGCGACATCATTGATGTATACAGAGAAAAGAGTCGGCCCGAGAATTGAACCCTGTGGCACCCAGATAGAGTCTGCCAGAGGTCCGGACAACAGGCCCTCCGATTTGACACAATGAACTACTGAGAAGTAGTTGGTGAACCAGGTGAGGCAGTCATTTGATAAACCAAGGCTGTCGAGTCTGCCGATAAGAATGTGGTGATTGACAGAGTCAAAATCCTTGGCCAGGTCAATGAATACAGCTTCACAGTATTGTCTCTTATCGATGGCGGTTATGATATCGTTTAGGACCTTGAGCATGGCTGAGGTGCACCCATGATCAGTTCGGAAACCAGATTGCATAGCGGAGAAGGTACGGTGGGATTCGAAATGGTCAGTGATCTGTTTGTTATCTTGGCTTTCGAAGACCTTATTTTTTACAATTTGTTTTACCTCTTCTTTATACAGATTTTTCTCATTGAGATAACATCTCTTTTCCAAGAGAGACCTGGTCCAATAGCAGCAGGGGGAACAACTTTTCAGACAAAACAACTTACATACACTAACACAACATTAAACAAAACTATTAACACACATACACTACAACAAAAACATTTTCTGCTAAAAACACTAAAGTCTTGACTAAAAACAGCTGGCGTAAAAACAATTACACTCTTCTATGATATATACACCGATTAAGTGTTTAAACTTCACCAACGAAACTAGATCATCAAATTTTAAAATGTTCAGGAGAGAATTCCAGGACCACGGAGCTATGTAACTAAAACTATTTCTACAATTACCTGTTCTAATATTTGGTACTGTTAGAAGGAAATGAGAATGGAACCGTAATTTATATTTATTTACCGACCTGACTAAAAAAAGAACATAGATAAAATGGCAATTTACCAAATATGGCCTTATAAATCAGTGTATACCAGTGTTTAAGCCTACACAAGGTCAATGACGACCAGCCAACAGCGCTGTAGAGATCACAATGATATGTTAGACATTTTTGATTTCTAATGAACCTGAGGGGTGTATGATACACTGAATCAAGAGCTTTCATGGTAGTGGTTGAGGCCTGCATATATATAACATCACTAAATTCTAAGACCGACAGTAATGTACATCGTACCAGCTCCTTCATGGCCTCAAAAGAAAAACAAGATTTATGCTGGTAATAAAAACCTATTTTCAGTTTGAGCTTCTTTACCAAGTTCTCTACATGCACAGTGAAGATCAGCTTGTAGTCAACCCACACACCCAAATATTTGTACACTTTAACTTGCTCTATAGTATTTCCAGCCAATGTAGAAATGGCATGATTGGTAACATGTCTGGCATTTGAAAATACCATTAATTTTGTTTTCCCTGAATTTAGAACCAGCTTTAAATCATACAGATTCTGTTGTATTATTGTAAATGATCTTTGGGCATTTTCAAAAGCTAAAGATAAACTACTACCACTTGAATAAATAACAGTATCATCTCCATAAAAATGAACATCCACTGTTTCAATAAGATCTGCAATGTTGTTGATATACAAAATGAACAACAGTGGGCCGAAAATAGAACCTTGCAGAACACCTGAGCACACCTCTATGGACACAGATTTACAACCATCCGTCATTACACATTGTGTACAATTTGATAGGTAATTTATAAACAAATCTAGAGCATGACCAGTAATTACACAACATTTTAACCTTTGCACTAACATAGCATGGTCCACGGTGTCAAAAGCCTTTGACAAATCAATGAAGACCGACACACAATGTAACTTCTTATCAAGAGCACAGTGGATATAATTTAAAACCTTCAATGTTGCTGAAACAGTGCTGTGGCCAGACCTAAAACATGATGGCCTTAGAAAGGCAGGGTAGGATAGATATGTCTGTAGCAGTTTGGGTCTAGAGTGTCTCCCCATTTGACGTGGGGGATGACCGCGGCAGCTTTCCAATCTTTGGGGATCTCAGACAACACGAAAGAGAGGTTAAACAGGCTAGTAATAGGGGTTGCAACAATTTTCACGGATCATTTAAGAAAGAGAGGGTCCAGATTGTCTAGCCAGGCTGATTTGTAGGGGTCCAGATTTTGCAGGTCTTTCAGAACATCAGGGAGAAGGAGAAGTTAGGGAGGCTTGGGCAAGTTGCTGTGGGGGGTGCAGGGCTGTTGACCGGGGTAGGGGTAGCCAGGTGGAAAGCATGGCCAGACGTAGAAAAATCCTTGTTGAAATGCTCAATTATCGTGGATTTATCGGTGGTGACAGTGTTACCTAGCCTCAGTGCAGTCGGCAGCTGGGAGGTGCTCTTATGTGCTCTAATGTACTTATGTACTTTGCAGTGTCCCAGAACTTTTTGGAGTTTGTGCTACAAGATGCAGATTTATTTTTGAAAAAGCTAGCCTTTGCTTTCCTAACTGCCTGTATATATAGGTTCCTAACTTCCCTGAACAGTTGCATATCGCAGGGACTATTCGATGCTAATGGAGTACACCAAAGGAAGGTTTTTGAGCTGGTCAAAGGCAGTCAGCCCTTGGTTCATTCCAGACCTATCTTTGTTCCTGGTTCTACATTTTTTGAAGGGGTTATGCTGATTTAAGATGGTGAGGAAAGCACTTTTAAAGAATACCCAGGCATCATCTGCTGACGGAATGAGGTCAATATCCTTCCAGGACACTCGGTCCAGGTCGATTAGAAAGGCCTGCTCGCTGAAGTGTTTTAGTGAGCGTTTGACAGTGATGAGGGGTTGTCGTTTGACCGCAGACCCATTACGGACGCAGGTGTCGGATTCACCTAGGGGCAATGAAAGGGGTTGTACCAAAATGTATGATGTATTAGTATGTAGGAGGGTAGGAGTTATAAGGTCCCACCCTCTTTACATGTCCTAGACTACAGATGAACAATGTATATTCATTGTAGAGGTTTAGTATTCCAAAATTGTTTTTAGTTCTCTCCCTCTTTCTTATAAAAAGGCACCTCTGAGAATGTGTGACTGTGAAGAACGAGCTCTGCAGAGGATTGGAGGAGATAAGTCTAGTCAAACATTCCACAATAAATCAACTTTGGGGATTGGACGTTTACTGCTAAGTTTTAGATAACACAAAAATACATTGTTTATATAGCTTGGTAGACAGGGTTTTGGTCTAAGGTGTAAAAAGGTAATGACATAGTCAGTGACATCACTAAGGCGGGACTTCGGTTTAATAAACCAACCTTTTGTTGATGCAGAACTTACTTGGAAACATGCGCGCTATGTTCCTGATTGTCAACTTCTGTCTGCAATTGTATTAATAAAGTTTTTCAATGATTTAATGAAATATGTTGTCATAATGTTCATTTCACCAATGATTGACAAGGAAAAAGGAATGAACCCTAACACAGGCAATGAGGCAGTGATCGCTGAGATCCTGGTTGAAGACAGCAGAGGTGTATTTGGAGGGCAGGTTAGTTAGGATGATATCTCTGAGGGTGCCCGTGTTTACGGATTTTGGGTTGTACCTGTTAGGTTCATTGAATATTTGTGTGAGATTGAGGGCATCAAGCTTAGATTGTAGGATGGCCGGGGTGTTAATTAAGCATGTCTCAGTTTAGGTCACCTAACGGCACAAGCTCTGAAGATAGATGGGGGACAATCAAATGCTAACCTTCTCTGGCTGAGAGCGAACTCCAGCAAAGGTTATGAATTGTGTCTCTTGTGCATTCAAGACTAGTTTGAGACAATATAAGAAGTCTGCAGTGACTGAAAGGCAGTCTGGAGCTCTTCAACAACCACATTGTAAAAACGTCCTGTTGTTTTACTAGCAGCCAGTTACAAGTTAAAAAAAAGTACTGTAAAAAAAATTGTTACTGTATGGCGTCACGCCCTGATCTGTTTCACCTGTTCTTGTGATTGTCTCCATCCCCTCCAGGTGTCACTTATTTTCCCCAGTGTATTTATCCCTGTGTTTCCTGGCTCTCTGTGCCAGTTCGTCTTGTCTGTTTCAAGTCAACCAGCATGTTTTTCCTGTGCTCCTGCTATTCTCTCTTTTGCTAGTTCTCACGGTTTTGACACTTGCTGTTTTCTGAACTCTGTACCCGCCTGCCTGACCAGTCTGCCTGCCCTGACCTCAAGCCTGCCTGCTGCTCTGTACCTCCTGGACTCTGATCTGGTTTGACCTTTTGCCTGTCCACGACTTCTCTTGCCTACCCCTTTAGGAACTAATAAATATCAAACACTCAAACCATCTGCCTCCAGTATCTGCATCTGGGTCTGGCCCTGAGCCCTTATAGTATGGTATGTATTGACATCAAATACTTTTACTGTTATTGATTTAAAGTAGCAATAATGCTACTGTAGTCGTTTTACATTAACACATACTCTTACTGTAATAATTGGTACTGTTGTGCATTGTAAAACATTACCTGTAATTTTACGGTACACTACCGGCTATTGGTTGCCGATGACAATATGGTACATATACAATGAGTAACTTTGTTGTCTAAATTATGGTGTTTGCTGCTGAGGACTAATTAATTGGTACTCTACATCACTTAGGATTTGAACTCACAACCTATTGGTTGATAATTTAATGAACAAAAATATAAACGCAATATGTAAAGTGTCTGTTTCATGAGCTGAAATAAAATATCCCAGAAATGTTCCATACGCTCAAAGCTTATTTCACTGAAATATTGTGCACACATGTTACATCCCTGTTAGTGAGCATTTCTCCTTTGTGGCATATCAAGAAGCTGATTAACCTTTCTAGCGCAGGGGTTCCGCTATGATTATGTTAGGTCATAGCCAAGTTGAAAAAACACACAGCCATTTTTCCAGCCAAAGATAGGAGTCACAAAAAGCAGAAATATAGATAAAATGAATCACTAACCTTTGATCTTCATCAGATGACACTCATAGGACATCATGTTACACAATACATGTATGTTTTGTTCGATAATGTGCATATTTACATCCAAAAAGCTCAGTTTACATTCCCTCGTTACGTGCAGAAATACTCATAATAGACATACAAGTGAGTTACAGAATTAAAGAGACTTCTCCTTAATGCAACCGCTGTGTCAGATTTAAAAAAAACTTTACGGAAGAAGCATAATCTGAGAACGACGCTTAGAACCCAAAACAGCCAGAGGAATATCTGCCATTTGAGTCAAAAGAAGTTAGAAATAACACCATAAATATTCACTTACCTTTGATCTTCAGAAGGCACTCCCAGGAATCTCAGTTCGACAATAAATGACTGATTTGTTCCATGATTTATGTCCAAATAGCCACTTGTTATCGGGGTAAGCCCAGTGATCCATCTTCATGAGGCGCAGGCACTTCATCCAGACAAACTCAGTTAGGTTACAGTCTTTTAGAAACATGTCAAACGATGTATGGAATCAATCGTTAGGATGTTTTTAACATAAAACATAATGTTCCAACCGTCTTCAGAAAAGCACTGGAACGAGGAGGAAATACTTCGGGATAGCGTCATGAGACCGAGGCTCTCTGCCAGACCACTGACTCAAAGAGCTCTCATGAGCCACTCCTTTATAGTAGAATCCTCAAACCAGTTTCTAAAGACGGTTGACATCTAGTTGAAGCGCTAGGAAGTGCAATCTCATCCATATCTCAATGTGTATTCGGTAGGCCAATCTTTGAAAAACTACAAACCTCAGATGTCCCACTTCCTGGTTGGATGTAGCCTGCCATTTGAGTTCTGTTATACTCACAGACATCATTCAAACAGTTTTAGAAACTTCAGAGTGTTTTCTATCCAATACTAATAATAATATGCATATATTAGGAGGCAGTTCACTCTGGGCACGCTATTCTATTCATCCAAAAGTGAAAATGCTGCCCCCTATCCCAAAAAAGGTTACAGCATTATCATTACACAGGTGCACCTGCTTTTGGGGACAATAATAAAGGTCACTCAAAAATGTGTAGAGCTGTTGCCAGAGAATTGAGTGTTGATTTCTCTACCATAAAATGCTTCCAAAGTCATTTTTGTGAATTTGTCAGTACGTCCAACCAGCCTCACAAATGCAGAAAATGTGTAACCACGCCAGCCTAGGACTTCCACATCCTGCTTCTTCACCTGCGGCCAATCTACTGCCAATGTTTGTCTAGAGATTGCATGGCTGTGTGCTCGATTTTATACTCCTGTTGCCAATAGGTGTGGCTGAAATAGCAGAATCCACAAATTTGAAGGGGTATTCACATAATTTTGTGAATATATATAGTACCAGTCAACTTTGGAAACACCTACTCATTAAAGGGCTTTACTTTATTTTTACTATTTTATACATTGTAGATTTATAGTGAAGAAATCAACTATGATATTACACTTAGTAAACATAAAAATGTTCAATAAATCAAAATATTTGAGATTCTTCAAAGTATCCACCCTTTGCCTTGACAGCTTTGCACACTCTTGGCATTCTCTCAACCAGCTTCACCTGGATTGCTTTTCCAACAGTCATATAGGAGTTCCCACATGCTGAGCACTTGTTAGCTTCTTTTCCTTCACTCTGCGGTCCAACTCATCCCACACCATCTCAATTGGGTTGAGGTTAGAGGATGACCGATTATTGGAGGTTCAAAAAAAGCTGATATCGATTTATTTTTGTATTTTTTTGTTTTGTATTTGTAATAATGATAATTGCAACAATACTAAATGAACACTTACGAGCCTCCTGCTGCCTACCACTGCTCAGTCAGACTGCCGTATCAAATCATGGACTTAATTATGTAATAAACACACATAAATACGTGCCTTAGGTCATTAATATGGTCAAATCTGGAAACTATAATTTTGAAAACTAAACGTTTTCCTTCAGTGAAATACGGAACCGTTCTGTATTTTATCTGTCACGCCCTGGCCATAGAGGTTTTTATTCTCTATTTTGGTTAGACCAGGGTGTGACTAGGGTGGGCATTCTATGTTCATTTTCTATGTTTTGGATTTCTGTGTTTGGCCAGGTGTGGTTCTCAATCAGAGGCAGCTGTCTATTGTTGTCTCTGATTGAGAACCATACCTAGGTAGCTTTTTCCCACCTGAGTGGTGTGGGTAGTTCATTTCTGTTTAGTGCGTGTTGCACCTGACGGAGCTGTTTCGGGTTGTCTCTTTGTTGTTTTGCATTTTACTGTTCAGTTTCGAATAAACATGACGAACACGTACCACGCTGCGCTTTGGTCCTCACCTTCTTCCACCAACGGACGTTACATTATCGAACGGGTGGCAACTAAGTCTAAATATTGCTGTTACATTGCGCAACCTGCAATGTTATGTCATAATTATGTAAAATTCTGGCAAATTAATTACGGTCTTTTGTTAGGAAGAAATGGTCTTCACACAGTTCACAACGATCCAGGCGGCCCAAACAGCTGCATATACCCTGACACTAATGCGCTTTCGTTAAATCACCACCCATTTGGCGAAGTAGGCCCATTCCTCCTGACAGAGCTGATGTAACTGAGTCAGGATTGTTGGCATCCTTGCTCGCACACACTTCTTCAGTTCTGCCCACAAATTTTCTATAGGATTGAGGACAGGGCTTTGTGATGGCCACTCCAATATCTTGACTTTGTTGTCCTTAATCCATTTTGCCACAACTTTGGAAGTATGCTTGGAGTCATTGTTCATTTGGAAGACCCATTTGCGACCAAGCTTTAACTGATGTCTTGAGATGTTGCTTCAATATATCCACGTAATTTTCCTCCTCATGATGCCATTTGTTTTGTGAAGTGCACCTGTCCCTCCTGTAGCAAAGCACCCCCACAACATGATGCTGCCACCCCGGGGTGTAACTCTTGCAGTTGAGTAAAATCCACATGTTTTCCTTTCATTTGCAAAAACTCAATCTCCGACGTCATGTCCCACACCCTTTTAAGCACCTCCCCCAAACTCAGCCATTTCACGTTTGTGTGGTAGGGGAGATCTGCATGACCTGACTCTGTCTCTTCCAACAGTGAGACAAACTGCCTGTGGTTCAAATATTTTGCTCTTATGAAGTTTACCACTTTAGCTACTGTATCCACAACATGGCTCATTATCAGAACACATTCACAGAGCCACTCCTGTTGAATAATGCAATGCAGGAAAACAATTTTCTGATCTGGGTTAAGCTCAGCTACTTGATCTTGCATCCTTTTCAAATGGCCAATGTTTTTTCCTGTCAAGTTTGGGCACCCATCAGTGGTCAGACTGGATAACTTTTCTAAACTCAGTATCAGCTTTGCCACACACGTATTAACCTCCTCCAATAAATCTGTCTCTGTGGTTGTATTCTTCTTTGACTGCACTGAAGCAAGCTCCTCTGTAAATTGAAATGTCTGGGGTTATGCCTTGTAAGAATATCAGCAACTGTGCCGTGTTACATGCATCACTGCTCTCATCCAGGGCCTTGGTGAAATCCTTTACCTTGTCTTTCAACTGTTGTTCCACATTCTCTTCTATGTCCTCAACATGCCGTGTCACTGTTCTTCTTGACAGGGAAACATTTTCAAACAACTCTTTCGTGTCGGGGTACAGTATTGCTGCAGAGTCGATTAAACATTCTTTAATGAATTTGCCCTCAACAAATTACTTTCTCTGTTTAGCAATTTTGTGGGACCGTACATAGCTAGCTCTCGCAATTCCGTCGTTTGCCGAATGCAGTTTTGTGAATATCCTTGCTGCTTTTGAAAGCAACTCTGCTCAGAAGACATATTCCTATATTTTTCTGAATGCTTCATCTGGAAGTGTCGGGACAAGTTGTAGTCTTTCAAGACAGCAATGCTGTCTTTGCACAATAAGCACACAGCTTTCCCTGATACCTCAATAAAAAAATGTTTTGATGTCCACTCTTGCTGTAACACTGTACATTCATTGTTTACTTTATTTTTCTTTGAAATATTTTTGCACAATTTCTAGCTAGTTACTATTTGTAACTGTGACATGTGTGTCAGCCTGTCAGTCACGGTCTGTCCTCGTACAGATGTCATTTACATTTGCCTTCAAAATAAATGTCCCAAAGTGGTGGGAGTTAAATCATTACACAAAGGCGAGTATTCATTGGGCTTTTAATTTGAATAACAAATACGTTTTTCAAAACTTTACTATTACAAATTATTTTGTGATATGCTCATGATTCCGCAGGCCATATTGAATCAAGTCGCAGGCTACATACTGGGTGGGGGGTTGGGTGTAACTAGCTAATATAGCAACGCTACTAGCTAGCTGACTTACTGTATATACCAACAGAGGGGTTTGAACTCTGTTTGCCTTCCCATTACTAGTCCAACACTCTAACCACTAGGCTACCCTGCCACCCCAATTACTATTATTAAATTATCTATTATCGAGCTGGAATTAATATAATTAATGTTTACAACCCATCAAACAAAACATAGCATGTTAATTTCAAGCAAAATGCCTGCAAGTGGAGGGGTTTTAAAACATTCTGGGGCTTTCTTTACCCTTTGTGGTTGTTGCTAAAGTAAAGAATGGGCCCCAAATCAATAACACAAATCTCACTTCCTCCCATACTGTTATATCTGTCATGACTTGCCCTTTTGGGTGAGGATCATAGGTGCCAGATTCCCCCCCCCTCCCCTCTCTCTATCCCACCAGTTTTATGACGGCCGTAAATACCTTGTCGAAACTCTGCTTTTGGGTTTGGCGGGACTAACTTTTTATGGCTACAGGGTCACTATTGAGTAGCTTGGATGAAAAGGTGCCCATTGTAAACAGCCAGCTCCTCAGTCTCAGTTGCTAATATATGCATATTATTATTAGTATTGGATAGAAAACACTCTGAAGTTTCTAAAACTGTTTGAATTATGTCTGAGTATAACAGAACTCGTATAGCAGGCAAAAACCTGAGAAATTCCACTTCCTGTTTTTTTCTGGAGGTGGCAGATTTTCAACCAAGGTCTCATTGAAATTACAGCGAGATATGGATGAGTTTTCACTTCCTAAGCCTTCCACTAGATATCAGAGGTCAATAGAACTTTGTCTGATGACACTACTGTGAAGGGGGGTTGATTGACACAGGAAATTATCACCACAGCCATGAGTGGACCATGCTTTCACCAGGCGAGTTCACAGATGAAGGACGTGCGTTCCTTCGCTCATCTGAAGGCATTCTAATTCTCCGGTTGGAACGTTATTCAAGATATATGTAAAAAACATTCTAAAGATTGATTCAGTACATCGATACAAGCTTGGGAAATCTTTTTGTATCCAAATCCGGCTTTAAACTTCTTCACAACAGTATCTCGGACCTGCCTGGTGTGTTCCTTGTTCTTCAAGATGCTCTCTGCGCTTTTAACGGACCTCTGAGACTATCACAGTGCAGGTGCATTTATACAGAGACTTGATTACACAGGTGGATTGTATTTGTCATCATTAGTCATTTAGGTCAACATTGGATCATTCAGAGATCCTCACTGAACTTCTGGAGAGAGTTTGCTGCACTGAAAGTAAAGGGGCTGAATAATTTTGCACGCCCAATTTTTCAGTTTTTGATTTGTTAAAAAAGTTTGAAATATCCAATAAATGTCGTTCCACATCATGATTGTGTCCCACTTGTTGTTGATTCTTCACAAAAAAATACAGTTTTATATCTTTATGTTTGAAGCCTGAAATGTGGCAAAAGGTCGCAAAGTTCAAGGGGGCCGAATACTTTCGCAAGGCACTGTACATATTCTTCATCCCTTTATACTTGTGTGTATAAGGTACTTGTTGTGAAATTGTTAGGTTAGATTACTCGTTGGTTGTTGAATTGTCGGAACTAGAAGCACAAGCATTTCGCTACACTCGCATTAACATCTGCTAACCATGTGTATGTGACAAATAAAATTTAATTTGATTTGAGGTGTCTGGCAGGGGTCAATTCTGGGTAATTTTTACATGACTTTTTACTCACTTCTATGCAGTTGATACTGTTCTGTATTCTATTGCCCCCATGTTTGACCAGGCTTAATTTGAACTACTGTCTGCCTTCATTCTATTTATGAAAAACTTTATTGACCTGAAATTAGTAATGAACGCAGGTCAAATTAAGTTTGTTGTTCTCTAGAGCACATTAAAAAAAGATTTAAATATACACTTTGAATGGTGTCCATATTGATGGTGTCTCTGCTTATAAATATCTGGGCACCTGGATAGATGAAAAGCTTTTTTTAAAGCATATAGATCAGTTAGAAGCTGAGAATAAAAATTGGCTTATTCTATAGATCTGGGTCATGCCTCTTGCTAAATAGTAGAAAGCAGATTATTCAGTCAAAATTCCTATCAGTATAGACTTTAGGTGAGAAGACCGATTTTCAAGATGTCTCATGGTCTAACAAACACCGCTTCACTTCATTAAAGTTGTTAGATGCACTGCGCATTATTACGGGAAACAGTTTTAGTACTCATCATTGCATTATTTACCAGAAAGTTGGTTGGCCCTCTTTGATGTCATGTAGGTATTTCAATTATGTTTTGTAGAAAGCCATTTTGCAACAACTCCCACCATGCCTAACATCACATTACTAAACTTTAGACTTATACATTAACACACCCGGTCTCAGGGATGACTAACCTTGGAAATTCCATTGGTCTCCACTGAGTTTGGTAAATCAGTTTAACTTTTTCTTGCACCATATTTGGGGAACAATCTTCTTCAAAATGTTTGTACATTTGATAGGGCAATTCAGAAAGATGATTGAGGACCTTGATGAAGGTGTTTGTATTTTATGACCATATTTTTCTTTCTGCTTGTATTTTGTCTTTATATTTTGATGTGTTTATTTTCTCTCATCTCTGTAATTTAGGGCTCATCTGTAAAAGAGACCTTGGTCTCAGTATGACTCCCTGGTAAGATAAAGGTTAAATAATACATTAAAATACAGCAGCTCCAAAAACATTTGGAAGAAAATCAGTGAGCATGCTTAACACTAAATCCATGTAGCTATCATAGGAAATAGCTGAGCAAATATTCAATGCAAATATTGAAATGTGGACCAAGCACTGTAGCACTGTGAAACGAAATACATTCATAACATGTTGTTCACATATTGTCAACACAGCTAAATGTTGCTGGAGTTCTTGTTGGGGTCTTGGTTAAGTCCCATTCGGAGACACTAGTTCATTATGAATAGTTCATTGAAATATCTCCCTTTAAATTACTTGAAAAACTTCAAACTGCATTTGAAATAGAGGTTTGAAGGGGAAAATGCTAATTATAAATATGGGGATATGCCATAAAACATCCTCAAAAGGAATTTTTATGAGTCTGGGGGAAAGATTCTGGGGGAAAAAAGGGTTCTTTGTGGGGTGGTTAGATTACTGCATCTTTCACTTCCTGGTCCACTTTGAATGTATATAGTGCAGCATTGTCTTTGAAAACAACATACTTTATGTCTGTACAGCTGGCCCATGAAATGAAAGAGTAAGCAGCTGATAAGAGGCCCAGTGTTGACGACAGTCTGAAACAGCAGCTACGAAGTCAGATTGGTCATATAATTTTAGCACATTAGTCATAGATTTTTAACAAGGGAATAATACGCCATTGTTAACCCTCGTAAATATGTTTACCTCTTGGTTTCCATGAGTAGTGCCTGCTGCATATGATTGAGGTTTTAGGGTAAGTGAAAGGGCGCGTACAGTATTTTCAAATATGCACTTACCTGTTTCCTTTTCAATAGAGCTGTATATTTCTAAAAGCACTCTAGCGTGTAATTATTATAAACACTCAATGAATGCAGGGATGGATAAAATAAAGTCATAATGTAAAAATTTACGCTGGAGATAAATGCTCTGTGCTCCACCCAGCGTCCCAACTGGAACGAGCCTGACGGGCATAGAAGGCCGGCTGAGGCTTGGGAGACTGGCGAGCCGGCTGAGGCGTAGGAGCCCGACGAGCCACCTAATGCGTGGGAGCCTGACGAGCCACCTGAGGCGTGGGAGCCCGATGGGCCGGCTGAGGCATGACGTGGGATGGTAACCCGATGAACTGGCTGAGGAGTAGGAGCCTAACGAGCCGGCTGAGGCAGGCCGTGCAATGGGAGCTTGCTGACCCAACCGGGACAAGGAAACCTCTCGAGCTAACGAAGGAGTGAAAGCCCGAAGATCCAGCTGAGGCACCCCCTGGTTCAATCGCTGGCAGCACCCGGACCCGTCATCGCCAGCAAAGCAAAAAACAAAAAACCTCCCTGATGCTTGGTATAGTGGTGTCAGCATTCTGTAAATATCGACTCAGGAGACAAGAAGCAGGTACAGGGAGTGAACATTTAATAATCACGGACAGAATAACATAACAGAATACGGACAGCGTCTGGACAGGAGAAAACAAAATGACAATAATGCTGACACTGTGATGAAACAGAGGAAACAGACAGATATAGGGAAGGCAATCAAAACGTGAAGAAGTCCAAGTGAGTCCAATGAGCGCTGATGCGCATAATGATGGTGACAGGTGTGCGTAATGAAAGCAGCTTGGTGCCCTCTAGCGCCAGAGAGAGCGGGAGCAGGCGTGATACATAAGCCATTTTCAGAAATAGATAAAGAAAGTCAGCACAATGTTATCCTATCTGCTTTTTTTTATACTGTACCAATGAACATATACAATTGTTTCCCTTGTAAAAGAGGTCGTCTAACCTCAATGGAACTTCCTGGTTAAATAAAGGTTAAATAAAATTAATTAATCACTAAAAGAAAACAACTCTTTTGCAGCCATAACAACTGATGTCAGCAAAAAAAGAAATGTCCATTTTTTCAGGACCCTGTCTTTCAAAGATAATTCTTAATAATCCACAGATCTTTAATGTTTCCCATGCTTGTTCAATGAACCATAAATGTATGAACATGTACCTGTGGAACGGTCGTTAAGACACTAACAGCTTACAGACGGCAGGCAATTAAGGTCACAGTTATGAAAACTTCGGATACTAAAGAGGCCTTTCTACTGACTCTGAAAAACACCAAAATAAAGATTCCAGGGTCCCTGCTCAGCTGCTTGAATGTGCCTTAGGCATGCTGCAGGGAGGCATGAGGACTGCAAATGTGGTCAGGGAAAAAAGTGCAATGCCGGTACTGTGAGATGCCTAAGACAGTGCTACAGGGAGAAAGGATGGACAGCTGGTCGTCCTCGCAGTGGCAGACCACATGTAACAACACCTGCACAGGATTGGTACATCCAAACGCAACAACTGCCAAGTTACACCAGGAATGCACAATCCCTCCATCAGTGCTCAGACTGTCCACAATAGGTTGAGAGAGGCTGGATTGAGGGCTTGTAGGCCTCTAGGCCTCTTGTAAGGCAGGTTCTCACCAGACATCACCAGCAACAACTTCGCCTATGGGAACAAACCCACCGTCACTGGACCAGACTGGACTGATAAAAAATGTTCTTCACTGACGAGTCGTGGTTTTGTCTCACCAGGGGTGATAGTTGGATTCTCGGTTATCGTCGAAGGAATAAGCGTTACACCGAGGCCTGTACTCTGGAGCGGGATCGATTTGGAGGTGTAGGGTCCGTCATGGTCTTGTGCGGTGTGTCACAGCATCATCGGACTGAGCTTGTTATCATTGCAGGCAATCTCAACGCTCTGCGTTACAGGGATGACATCATCCACCCTCATGTGGTACCCTTCCTGCAGGCTCATCCTGACATGACCCTCCGGCATGACAGTGCCACCAGCCATACTGCTTGTTCTGTGTGTGAATTCCTGCATGACAGGAATGGCCATTACCAGCAAAGAGCCCGGATCTCAATCCCATTGAGCATGTCTGGGACCTGTTGGATCAGAGTGGGGTAAAATCTCACAGCAAGAACCGTCAAATCTGTTGCAGTTCATGAGGACGTGATACACTGCAGTACTTAATAACTTCTTATTGTATAGGGGACGCTTGCGTCCCACTTGGCCAAAAGTCAGGGAAAATGCAGCGTGGCAAATTCAAATAAAATTATACAAAAATCAAACTTTCATTAAATCACACATGTAAGATACTAAATTAAAGTTACACTCGTTGTGAATCCAGCCAACATGTCAGATTTTAAAAAGGATTTTTCGCGAAAGCATAAGAAGCTATTATCTGATGATAGCACAACAGTAAGCAAAGAGGGTAGCGTATTTCAACCCTGCAGGTGCTACACAAAACGCAGAAATAAAATATTAAACATGCCTTACCTTTGAAGAGCTTCTTTTGTTGGCACTCCAATTTGTCCCATGAACATCACAATTGGTTCTTTTTGTTCGATTAATTCCGTCCATATACACTGCTCAAAAAACACAATGTAACTCCAAATCAATCACACTTCTGTGAAATCAAACTGTCCACTTAGGAAGCAACACTGACAATAAATGTCACATGCTGTTGTGCAAATGGAATAGACAACAGGTGGAAATTATAGGCAATTAGCAAGACACCCCCAATAAAGGAGTGGTTCTGCAGGTGGTGACTACAGACCACTTCTCAGTTCCTATGCTTCCTGGCTGATGTTTTGGTCACTTTTTAATGCTGGTGCTTTCACTCTAGTGGTAGCATGAGACGGAGTCTACAACCCACACAAGTGGCTCAGGTAGTGCAGCTCATCCAGGATGGCACATCAATGCGAGCTGTGGCAAGAAGGTTTGCTGTGTCTGTCAGCGTAGTGTCCAGAGCATGGAGGCGCTACCAGGAGACAGGCCAGTACATCAGGAGACGTGGAGGAGGCCGTAGGAGGGCAACAACCCAGCAGCAGGACCGCTACCTCCGCCTTTGTGCAAGGAGGAGCAGGAGGAACACTGCCAGAGCCCTGCAAAATGACCTCCAGCAGGCCACAAATGTGCATGTGTCTGCTCAAACGGTCAGAAACAGACTCCATGAGGGTGGTAATGAGGCCCCGACGTCCACAGGTGGGGGTTGTGCTTACAGCCCAACACTGTGCAGGACGTTTGGCATTTGCCAGAGGACACCAAGATTGGCAAATTCACCACTGGCGCCCTGTGCTCTTCACAGATGAAAGCAGGTTCACACTGAGCACATGTGACTTACGTGACAGAGTCTGGAGACGCCGTGGAGAACGTTCGGCTGCCTGCAACATCCTCCAGCATGACTGGTTTGGCTGTGGGTCAGTCATGGTGTGGGGTGGGATTTCTTTGGGGGGCCGCACAGCCCTCCATGTGCTCGCCAGAGGTAGCCTGACTGCCATTAGGTACCGAGATGAGATCCTCAGACCCCTTGTGAGACCATATGCTGGTGCGGTTGGCCCTGGGTTCCTCCTAATGCAAGACAATGCTAGACCTCATGTGGCTGGAGTGTATCAGCAGTTCCTGCAAGAGGAAGGCATTAATGCTATGGACTGGCCCGCCCGTTCCCCAGACCTGAATCCAATTGAGCACATCTGGGACATCATGTCTCGCTCCATCCACCAACGCCACGTTGCACCACAGACTGCCCAGGAGTTGGCGAATGCTATAGTCTAGGTCTGGGAGGAGATCCCTCAGGAGATCATCCGTCACCTCATCAGGAGCATGCCCAGCATGCCCAGTCGTTTTAGGGAGGTCATACAGGCACGTGGAGGCCACATACACTACTCAGCCTCTTTTCTTTTTGACTTGTTTTAAGGACATTACATCAAAGTTGGATCAGCCTGTAGTGTGCTTTTCCACTTCAATTTTGAGTATGACTCCAAATCCAGACCTCCATGGGTTGATAAATTTGATTTCCATTGATCATTTTTGTGTGATTTTGTTGTCAGCACATGCAACTGTGTAAAGTATTTAATAAGAATATTTTTTATTTTAATCGACCAAATTGAAGACCGTTCTATCTGTTTTCAATAGAGGACGAGAGGAAACTAGCGCTACTTTTCAAGTCTTGCGCAACTCTGTGTTACGCAAGTTCCTAGTTGGCCCTACTTCTTCATTGCACAAATGAATAACCTCAACCAAATTCCAACGACTGGTGACATCCAGTGGAAGCAGTAGGAACTGAAAACAAGTTCCTAAGAAATATTGTTTGCCAATGAGAACTCAGTGAACAGACAAAGACCTAAAAAAAACAATTCTGAACGGTTAGTCCTCGGGAGTTTGCCTGGTACAAAAGTTCTGTTATACTCACAGACATGATTGAAACAGAGTGTTTTCTATCCACATCTACTAATAATATGCATATCTTATATTCTTGGCATGAGTAGCAGGAAGTTGAAATTGGGCACGCTATTCATCCAAAAGTGAAAATGCTGCCTCCTATACCTTAAGAAGTTAAAGGTGATGTAAGAGTCCTGTCCATCCATGATCATACCACGCTGAAGGGCCTTAATCTTCAGCTACCCAATCCTGCAATGTCATCCCTATCTTTCCTACATTCTCTCTTCTCTCTCTGGGTCTGAGTCCCAAATTGCACCCTATTCCCTATATAGTGCACTAAACTTTGGTGCACTACATGGTCAAAAGTAGTGTACTTGTCACGACGGTTGTCGTCATCGGCTTTCTAGCTGCCACCGATCCACATTTCTTTTTCCATTTATGACGTCTTGATTGTACACACCTGGTTCCCATTTTATTATTATTATTTCCATATTTAACCCTCGGGTTCTCATTATGTTTTGTGCTTGATTGTTTCCAGTTCTGTGTTAGTATGCTGTGTTAGGGTTTGTGATCCCTGCGTGGATTTATTTTTGCAGATGATTTTAAACACATGTTATTTTACTCAGTTCTGTGTCCTGCGCCTGACTCCTTTCTCACCTCTACACAATTAACACATGACAGAATCAAGCACCTTTTTTAATGGAGTCAGCAGGTGCACCCAGTCCTCTGGTACCAGTTGAGGAACGTGCAAAGATGCTCCAACATCTTGGCACAGCCATAGATCGCGTGCTGCTAAACATGGGTGCACCCCATCAACACCACAACCCACACCGCTGTCCACCCCTCTGTCATCTGAACCCAGTGGGATTCGGCTCTCGCTCCCGAGCGCATATGATGGGATGGCTGCCGGGTGCCAGGGGTTCCTGCTCCAGTTGGAGCTCTACCTGGTGACCGTCCACCCGACTCCTACGGGATACGAGAGCGTGTCATCTCCTGTCTGTCAGGGAAAGTGCTTGAGTGGGCCAACACTGAATGGGGAGGTATAAACGCAGCGTTGGTCCGCTATGAGGATTTCACCCGCCACTTCTGAGCGGTCTTTGATCATCCACCTGAGGGCAGAGCGGCGGGGGAACGCTTGTTCCATCTCAGACAGGGGATGAGGAGTGCACAGGAATTCGCACTGGACTTCAGGACCCTGGCTGCCAGCGTGGGATGGAATGAGAGGGCCCTGATCAACCATTACCGATGTAGTCTACATGAGGACGTTCGTCGGGAGCTGGCCAGCAGGGACACCACACTTACCCTCGACCAGCTGGTGGATTTATCCATCCGGCTGGATAACCTGTTGGCCGTCCGGATCAGGGTCCGTCCATTCCATCCCCCAGCACTTCCGATCCTACACCCATGGAGCTCGGAGGTGCTGCTCTAAGGGTGACCGGAGCGGGGGCTGTTTCTTGCACTACCTGTGACCGCAGAGGACACACTGCTGGTCGGTGCTGGAGAGGTTCCCCAGGAAGTCGAAGCATCAGACAGGGCACTGGTGGATCATCCCAGGTGAGTATGCACCCAACTCACCCAGAGCTTCCTGTTGCACACATGTGTATATCTATAGAATTTCCTGAGTTTTCCCCGCATTCCCAGCTTAAGGCGCTAGTAGATTCAGGCACAGCTGGGAATTTTATTCACTGGTCGTTTGCTCTTAGATTAGGGATCCCTATTGTTCCTGTTGATATGCCCTTCACTGTACATTCCTTAGATAGTCGTCCTTTAGGGTCGGGCCTGATTAGGGAGTTCACAGCTCCATGTATGTATGGTAAGGCAAGGGGGTGATAAGGAAAGAATCAGTCTCTTCCTGATCGATTCTCCTGCATTTCCTGTGGTGTTGGGGCTTCCCTTGTTGGTTTATCATGAGCCCACTTTTTTGTGGCAAGAGAAGGCTCTCAAGGGATGGTCACGTCAGTGTTGAGGGAGGTGTATAGGTGTTTCCTTAGGTGCAACCACGGTGGAGAGTCCAAACCAGGTCTCCACTATGCACATCCCCTCTGAATATGCCGAATTGGCTCTTGCCTTCTGTAAAAATAAGGTGACTCAACTACCTCCCCATCGACAGGGGGATTGTTTGATAAATCTCCTGGTAGACGCAGCACTTCCCAGGAGTCAAATGTATCCTCTGTCACAGGAGGAGACGGCGGCTATGGAAACATATGTCACCTGGGACAGGGATACATTCGGCCTTCCACTTCACCTGCCTCCTCGAGTTTCTTTTTTGTGAAGAAGAACAATGGAGTTTTACGCCCATGCATTGAATATAGAGGTTTATATCAGATCACGGTGAAGTATAGTTATCCGCTGCCTCTAATAGCCAGTGTGACTGAGTCATTGCATGTGGCGTGCTTCTTCACCAAATTGGATCTCAGGAGTGCTTACAACCTAGTGCGTATCCGGGAGGGGGATGAGTGGAAGATGGCATTTTAGTACCACCTCTGGGCACTATGAGTACCTCATCTTGATGTACGGGTTGATGAATGCTCCATCCGTCTTCCAATCCTTTGTAGACAAGATTTTCAGGGACCTGCATGGGCAGGGTGTAGTGGTGTATATAGATGACATAACAATATTCTCCGCTAGACGAGCCTCCGCTACATGTGTCTCTGGTGCGCAAGGTGCTTGGTCGACTGTTGGAACATGACCTGTACGTTAAGGCTCAGAAAGGTCTGTTCTTTCAACAGTCTGTCTCCTTCCTAGGGTACCGCCTGTCTGAGTCAGGGGTGGAGATAGATAATGACCGCATTTCAGCCATGCATAATTGACCGACTCCAACCAGGGTAAAGGAGGTGTAGCAGTTCTTAGGGTTTGCCCACTACTACCGGAGGTTTATCCAGGGCTTTGGTCAGGGAGCGGCTCCCTGAAAACGTGGAGGCATTGGCTTGAGGGGGCTAAACACCCTTTTTTCATTTGGACTGACCACTGCAATCTGGAGTACATCCGGGTGGCGAGGAGAATGAATCCTGGACAGGCAAGGTGGGCCATGTTTTTCACCCGTTTTGTGTTCACTCTCTCCTACAAACTGTCCCGGATGTATAACACAGAGGAGCGGTCCACGGATCCCACTCCCATACTTCCGGCTTCTTGTCCGGTGGCACCGGTAGTATGGGAGGTTGATGCCGACATCGAGCGGACGTTACGCACGGAACCCACCCCCAACCAGTGTCCAGTTGTACATAGATACGTTCTGTCTGATGTTCTTGATCGATTGATCTGTTGGGCTCACACGTCACCCTCCGCTGGTCATCCTGGCATCGGTCGGACAGTGCGCTGTCTTAGTGGGAAATACTGGTGGCCCACTTTAGCTAAGGACGTGAGGGTTAATGTTTCATCCTGCTTGGTGTGCGCCCAGTGCAAGGCACCTAGACACCTGCCCAGAGGGAAATTACAACCCCTACCCGTTCCACAACGGCTGTGGTCACACCTATCGGTGGATTTCGTCACAAGGGAACACCACGATCCAGGTTGTTGTGGATTGGTTTTCTAAGTCCTGCCGTCTCATTCCTTTGCCCGGTCTCCCTTTGGCCTTACAGACTGCGGAGACCCTGATTACACACGTCTCCCGGCACTATGGGGTGCTTGAGGGTATAGTGTCTGATCGGGGTCCCCAGTTCACATCAAGGGTCTGGAGGGCGTTCATGGAACGTCTGGGGATCTCGGTCAATCTGACCTCAAGGTTTTACCCCGAAAGTAACGGGCAGGTCGAGAGAGTTATTGCCAGGACCAGCCGGGGGAGTGGTCGGTTTTCATCCCCTGGGCAGAGATGGTCCAAAACTCCCTCTGCCACTCCTCCACTAACCTGTCTCCATTTCAGTGTGTTCTAGGTTATCAGCTGGTCCTGGCACCTTGGCATCAGAGCCAGATCGAGGCACCTGCGGTGGATGACTGGTTTCAGAGCTGAGGAAACCTGGGACACTGCCCATGTATGCCTGCAACGGGCCATCAGGCGACAGAAGGCGAGCGCCGACCGCCACCGCAGTGAGGCTCCGGTGTATGCACCGGGAGATCGGGTCTGGCTCTCCTTGTTGGTGCCTCCTTGTTCAGGTGGCGGTCGTCGTCACCGGCTTTCTAGCTGCCAACGATCCACGTTTCTTTTACCATTTGTGATGTCTTGATTGTGCACACCTGGTTCCCATTTTATTATTATTATTTCCCTATTTAGCCCTCTGGTTCTCATGTTTTGTGCTTGATTGTTACCAGTTCTGTGTTAGTCTGTTGTGTTAGGGTTTGTGATCCCTGCGTGGATTTATTTTTGCTGATTATTTTTCCAGAGTAAAGGTATGTTATTTTACGAACTTCTGTGTCCTGCGCCTGACTCCGTTCTCACCTCTGCACAGTTAACTTCTTCGATATAGGGGGCTCTTTTAATTTTAGGATGAAAAATGTTCCCGTTTTAAACAAGATATTTTGTCACAAAAAGATGCTCGACTATGCATATAATTGACAGCTTTGGAAAGAAAACACCCTGACGTTTCCAAAACTGCAAAGATATTGTCTGTGAGTGCCACAGAACTGATGTTAAATAAAAAACCCAGATAAAAATACAATCAGGAAGTGCCGCATTTTTCGAAACCGCCTCATGGCAATGACTCCTTATATGGCTGTGGAGGAGCTAGGAGTCAGCTTCCCTTTTCCATGTTTTCCCCAAGATGTCTGCAGCATTGTGACCTATTTGTAGGCATATCATTGGAAGATTGACCATAAGAGACTACATTTACCAGGTGGTCGCTTGGTGTCCTCCGTCGCAATTATTGTGTAATCTCCAGCTGCAGTATTTTTCCATTTCCTTCTGATGAGAAGCCAGCTTCCACCACTGATAGATTATCGAATAGATATGTGAAAAACACCTTGAGGATTGATTCTAAACAACGTTTGCCATGTTTCTGTTGATATTATGGAGCTAATTTGGAAAAAGGTTCGGCGTTGTAAGTGACTGCATTTTCGTTTTTTTTTCTTAGCCAAACGTGATGAACAAAATGGAGCTATTTCTCTTACACAAATAATCTTTTTGGAAAAAATGAACATTTGCTATCTAACTGAGAGTCTCGTCATTGAAAACATCCAAAGTTCTTCAAAGGTAAATTATGTTATTTGAATGCTTTTCTTGTTTTTGTCAAAATGTTGCCTGCTGAATGCTAGGCTTAATGCTATGCTAGGCTATCAATACTCTTACACAAATGCTTGTGTAGCTTTGGTTAAAGCATATTTTGAAAATCTGAGATGACAGTGTTGTTAACAAAAGGCTAAGCTTGTGAGCCAATATATTTATTTCATTTCATTTGTGATTTTCATGAATAGGAAACGTTGCGTTATGGTAATGCGCTTGAGGCTATGATTACGCTCCCGGATATGGGATTGCTCGACACTAGAGGTTAACACATGGCAGTACTTTGTGACTCATTGTAAATGTAAGAATTTGTTCCTAATATGACTTACCTAGTTAAATAAAGGTAAAATAAAATGTATACTACGGGTGTGTTCGTAAAATAAATCTGGAGTGCCAGAGTGTGCTCAGAGCGTTTGTAAACTCAGTGTTGTCAAGTGTGCTCCTTCTCCGGCCTGTTACAGTTTTCAGATTGTCCATTTGTAAATTCAGACCGTTTTTAGGGTTGATCTGAGCGTTCTGCCCTAACAACAGCAGTCAGGAACTCAAACTAACTGGCTAGCTTGCTAGGTACTTCTAGATAAATGATTAGTCTATATTTTAATCTTATCCAGAGCATTGGAGACTGCAACTGTGCAACTGGCAACAATTTGAATTAAGCTTTTTTGCCAACGTTTACTGACACTGTCCATATTCAATGGGTGTTGAGCGTTTGTAAATTCGTCATTTTTTCTAAGCTCTGGTACTCTCAGACGAGTGCTCTGAAATCAGAGTTGATAGCCAGAGCAAATTTACCAGCTACATCTATCATCAGATGTCGCAGTGACATCATGAACATTCTATTGAAATGGTTACTTGCTAGCTAAACAATGAACCATTATCCCAATTTAGAATGTTACTACCCTGCGTGAATCTGCAGGTAGCTAACCAACCAGTTTCAATGTTAGCTAGCTAGTTAACATTGGGCTATAACTAGCAATGCAAATGGCATTGAATTATGAATAATATTACTACACAGATCATGCATGTAATGTTAGCTAGCTAGCTAACAGTATGCTTTAACTTAAAATGAAAACAACTTTCTGACCAAATTAGAAATGTGTACTATCTGACAATGTAGCTCACAGATGCCATGGTTGCCTTTGTTTGAAGATGTAATCCAGTGTTTTATACAATGTCCTTCTGTGTGTTCTCTTTTCAATTCAGTCTGCATATTTGCAATCAAATGCCAGCATTTTCTACATCTTGTTAGCTACCATACTCTAATTCCACTGTGCATTCCACAGATTTCAAAACTCAGTCCTCCAGAAAGAGGAGAGCAACACCTTTGCAGTTCTACTATGTAATATATTTCAAAAAAGCTGTGTTAGAAAGTATTATCTACACATACCGCCCATCTACTGTTACAGACAGCATGCTATATTGCAGGCCAATTCGAACTCATCTATCGGCATGTTCAGCCCATCCATTGTCTCAGCCAATCATGTCTAGCGGGAATGTTCCTTTCTTTTTCTGTGGCTAAACCAACTAGGCTCGTAATTGAACTTGTTGAGGATAGGGGGCAGTATTTTCACTTTGGATGAATTGCGTGCCCATAGTGAACTGCATCAAACTCTGTCCTAGATTGCTAATATATGCATATTAATATTACTAGGATAGAAAACACTCTGAAGTTTCTAAAACTGTTTGAATTATGTCTGTGTATAACAGAACTCATAGGGCAGGCAAACTTCCAAACAGGAAGTGGAGATTCTGGGGCTGGTTGATTTTCAACTCATCGCCTATTCATATCCCAGTAAGATATGGATCTGTTCGCACTTCCTACGCTTTCCACTAGATGTCAACAGTCAGTAGAACGTGGAATGAAGCCTCTAGTGTGATGTGGGACCGGATGGGAGGGGAATGAGTCACTGGTCTGGCAGAATGCCAGTTCCTGGTTATGCGCATTACTCATGTTATCGCCCTGCGTTCCATTACTCTGTAGACAAAAACGAATGCTCCGGTTGGAATGTTATTGGATATATATGATAATAACATCCTGAAGATTGATTCTCTACTTACTTTGACCAGTTTATTTGACCTGGAATATAACTTTTTGAAGTTTTCGTCTGAGCTCGCCTGGCCCAGGGCCAGCTTTTGGACATGTGAACTAAACGTGCTAGCAAAAGTAGCTAATTGGACACTAGTAATGGACATTATCGAACAAAACAACGATTTATTGCGGAACTAGGATTCCTGGCACAGCATTCTGAATGAAAGATCATCAAAGGAAAGGGAATATTTATGATGTAATTTTGTATTTCTGTTGATTCCAACATGGCGGAGAAATATATTTACTTCTGTTCGCCATCTCAGATTATTGCATGGTATGCTTTTTTCGTAAATTTAAAAAAAATTCTGACACAGCGGTTGCATTAAGAACAAGTGTGTCTTTTAATTCTATGTAAAACATGTATCTTTCGTCAACGTTTATGATGAGTATTTCTGTAATTTGATGTAGCTTTCTGTAATTACTCTGGATATTTTGGAGGCATTTCTGATATCCTATGAGTGTCATCTGATGAAGATTATCAAAGGTTAGTGATGAATTTTCTCGAATTCTGCTTTTTTGACTATCTTTGGCTGGGAAAAATGACTGTTTTTTTGGATTTGGTGGTGATCTAACATAAATATATGTTGTGTTTTCGCTGTAAAACATTTTCAAAATCGCACACGATTGGAAGATTAACACAATGTTTATCTTTCATTTGCTGTATTGGACTTGTTAATGTGTGAAAGTTAAAGAGCTTGGTGAGGTTAAACCTTAAACCTCTTAAGCCGACCCCCTACTTTTTCGAACATTCTGTTAAAAATCGCGCAACATTTTGGCGTCCTGCTACTCATGCCAGGAATATAGTATATGCATATGATTAGTATGTGTGGATAGAAAACACTCAGACGTTTCCAAAACTGTTTAAATCACGGCTGTGACTATAACAGAACGTCTGTTTCATCGAAAAGCGCAGGAAAATCTGATCACTGGAGATGGAAAAAAATATCCATGCGCCACTTCAACCCATTGTTAAAGGTGAACCGTATTAAATGAGGCCGAGGTTGCAGTACCTACAGCTTCCACAGGATGTATAGAGTCTTCTCATTTGATTCTGATTTGATTCTTGGTAGATCCGACCAAAGGGAACCGATTCCCTCCGACCACCAACTTGATGCATGGTCTCTGTGTTTTTCCGGACATTTTTTCCAGACGACCAGCTATCGAATTTACATCACCTCCTGATGATTTTTATAGCTTATTAACGTGTAGTAATACCTAAAGTTGCATTAGAAAGGTATTTTGAAGTGTTTTGTGAAAGTTTATCGTCGACTTTTTAACTTTTAAAAAATGACGTTACGTTATGAAACGCTATTTTTTTCCGTTTATCACACAGTTTTCATAGATCGATATCTAGGCTATATATGGACCGATTTAATCGAAAAAAAGACCCAGTATTGATTATGGGACATCAAGGAGTGCCAAGAAAGAAGATGGTTGTCACGCCCTGGTCAAAGTATTTTGTGTTTATCTTTATGTATTTGGTCAGGCCAGGGTGTGGCATGGGGTTTTTGTAATTGTGGTGTGTTTGTCTTGGGGTTTTGGTGGTGGTATTGGGATTGTAGCTTAGTGGGTTGTCTAGCAAGGTCTATGGCTGTCTGGAGTGGTTCTCAATCAGAGGCAGGTGCTTATCGTTGTCTCTGATTGGGAACCATATTTAGGCAGCCATATTCTTTGAGTTTGTCGTGGGTGATTGTCCTTAGTGTCTTACTTGTACTCTCTGTTAGTTTGCACTAGATAGGCTGTTTTCGGTTTTCATTACGTTTATTGTTTTGTAGTGTTTAGTGTTTAGTCGTGTTTACGTTTTGTTTAATAAATATGGATCGCAATCGACACGCTGCAGTTTGGTCCGACTCTCCTTCATCACCACTAGAAAACCGTTACAGAATCACCCACCACCAACGGACCAAGCGGCGTGTCAACAGGCAGGAGCAGCAGAAAGAGGAGAGGCAACAAAGGCAGCAACAGCGGCGCAATGAGGATTGGACATGGGACGATATATTGGATGGCAAGGGTTGCTACACATGGGAGGAGATCCTGGCGGGAAGGGATCGCCTTCCATGGGAACAGGTGGAGGCACTTAGGAGAGCAGAGGCAGCCGGAGAGAGGAGCCGGCGATACGAGGGAACACGGTTGGCAAGAAAGCCCGGGAGTCAGCCCCAAAAATTTCTTGGGGGCTTACAGGGAGTATGGCTATGCCAGGTAGGAGACCTGCGCAAACTCCCTGTGCTTACCGGGGGCTGGAGAGACCGGGCAGGCACCGTGTTATGCTGTGGAGCGCACGGTGTCTCCAGTGCGGGTGCACAGCCCGGTTCGGTATATTCCAGCTCCGCGTATCGGCCGGGCTAGATTGAGCGTCGAGCCAAATGCCATGAAGCCGGCTCTACGCATCTGGTCCCCAGTGCGTCTCCTTGGGCCGGCTTACATGGCACCAGCCTTGCGCTCGGTGTCTCCGGTTCGCCTGCATAGCCCAGTGCGGGCTATTCCACCTCGCCACACTGGCAGGGCAACCAAGAGCATTCAACCAGGTAAGGTTGGGCAGGCTCGGTGCTCAAGAGCTCCAGTGCGCCTGCACGGTCCGGTCTATCCAGTACCACCTCCACACCCCAGCCCTCCGGTAGCAGCTCCCCGCACCAGGCTTCCTGTGCGTGTTCTCGATCCAGTACCACCAGTTCCAGCACCACGCACCAGGCCTTCAGTGTGCCTCGCCTGTTTAGCGCAGCCAGAGCCTTTCTCCTCTCCTACGCTGCCGGAGTCTCCCGCCTGTTCAGCGCAGCCAGAGCTGCCAGTCTGCATGGAGCAGCCAGAGCTGCCAGTCTGCATGAAGCAGCCCGAGCTGCCAGTCTGCATGAAGCAGTCAGTCTACATGGAGCCGCCAGAGCTGTCAGCCCGCATGGAGCAGCCAGAGCTGTCAGTCTACATGAAGCAGCCCGAGCTGCCAGTCTGCATGAAGCAGCCAGTCTACATGGAGCAGCCAGAGATGTCAGTCTGCATGAAGCAGCCAGAGCTGTCAGTCTGCATAGAGCAGCCAGTCTGCATGGAGCTGCCAGTCTGCATGGAGCTGCCAGTCTGCCCAGCACCGCCAGTCTGCCCAGCGTCGTCAGTCTGCCCAGCGTCGTCAGTCTGCCCAGCGCCGCCAGTCTGCCCAGCGCCGCCAGTCTGCCCAGCGCCGCCAGTCTGCCCAGCGCCGCCAGTCTGCCCAGCGCCGCCAGTCTGCCCAGCGCCGCCAGTCTGCCCAGCGCCGCCAGATCTGCCAGTCAGCCAGACTCTTCCAGATCTGCCAGTCAACCAGACTCTTCCAGATCTGCCAGTCAACCAGACTCTTCCAGATCTGCCAGTCAACCAGACTCTTCCAGATCTGCCAGTCAGCCAGGATCTGCCAGTCAGCCAGGATCTGCTGAAACCACCAGCCAGCCAGGAGCTGGTAGATCTATCTACCTGCCTGAGCTTCCTCTCACTCCTGAGCTTCCTCTCACTCCTGAGCTTCCTCTCACTCCTGAGCTTTCTCTCACTCCCGAGCTGTCCTTCAGTCCCGATCTGCTCCTCAGTCCAGTGGGGTTCTGGGTGGGGACTACTAGGCCATGGTCGGCGGCGAGGGTGGACTATCCAGGGACGAAGGGAGAGGGGACTAAGACATTAAAGGAGTGGGGTCCACGTCCCGCGCCGGAGCCGCCACCATGGACAGACGCCCACCCGGACCCTCCCTATTGTAACCGTTACAATGGTCAAAGGTAATGAATGTTTTATATTTTATTGTGCGGTTTGTGTACGGCATGGCCTAGGGTTTGGTGTGCCTTCTCTGTGTTTTCAGAGAGTTGTTTTAATAAATTGCGGTTTGTGTAGCGCCGACTATGCTAATTCTTTTGTTTACATCCCCTACGGGTCTTTTGGGGTGTTACATGCTATCAGATAATAGCTTCTCATGCTTTCGCCGAAAAGCATTTTAAAAATCTGACTCGGTGCCTGGATTCACAACGAGTGTAGCTTTAATTCAATACCAAGCATGTGTATTTTAATGAACGTTTGCGTTTTAACTAATACTATTAGCGTTTAGCGTAGCGCATTTGCATTTCCAGAGCTCTAGTTGGGACGTCTGCGTCTCAAGTAGGATCAATTAAGAGGGTGTGAACAATGCTGAATGGGTGTAGACAAAGAAGAGTTCTCCAGTAGGTGTACCAAAATATTCCATGGTCATTTTCTCAAAATTGAAGTTACAAGTTTATCAACTTTCAAAGCAGAATTACTTTCCCATTGTTCCTGTCAACTGTAGTGTTTGATCTACCATTTTCTGTCTCTGAGTCTCTACTTTAATCCAATGTAAACAACAGCATTACAAATGTTGCATAAGACCAAATCGAGCCAGTTGGTCACTTATAGGGAATAGACTGCCATTTGGGGCAGACCCTTCCGCTCAGCTCCTTAATGTTCCTCCGTTTGTGGGATCCTGCTCCTCTTCCTGTAGTAACTGGAAGAGTCTGGATGGACATGATGAAATTACATTGTCTTAGAATTTAAAAACTGTAAGAAGCTCAGGGGGAAAGGACTCTTCTCAATTTACCTGTCACATTACTTGTTAATGCACTGACATAAATAATTTAACACCAAATAATTGTTGACATCTCATTAATTGATAGAACCCAAATTGATCGCTGGGATAAGTTAGTCAAACAAAGAGGTTCTCACATAGGGCTGTGGCGGTCACTAAATTTCGTCAGCTGGTGATTGTCAAGCAAATAACTGCCTGTCTCATGGTAATTGACCCTTAATTAACAAACACATTTAGCATCTCCTAGCTTCCAAGCATAGCCTACAAGCCAATGATGAAGACCTTTGGAACATCTAATACATCCATGTAATATAGCCTACACCTTTACCATAAATCCATTATTTGTTTTAGACAGGTCTAAAGAGACATGATATGAAGAAAATGTAGTGCCTTCGGGAAGTATAATTGTTGAACATTTAAAAAAAAGAGAGAAATACCTTAAGTATTCACACCCTTTGCTATGAGATCCAAATTGAGCTCATGTGCATCCTGTTTCCAATGATCATCCTTGAGATCTTTCTACAACATTATTGGAGTCTACCTGCGGTAAATATAGGTGATTGGACATGATTTGGAATGGCACACAGTCTGACAGCCCTCCAGAGTTCCTCTGTGGAGATGGGACAATCTTCCAGAAGGACAACCATCTGCAGCACTCCACCAATCAGGCCTTTATGGTAGAGTGGACAGACGGAAGTCACATGACAGCCTGCTTGGAGTTTGACAAAAAGCACCTAAAGACTCTCAGACCATCAGAAACAAGATTATCTGGTCTGATAAAACCAATATTGAACTCTTTGGCCTGAATGCTAAGCGTCATGTCTGGGGGAAACCTGGCACAAGTCCTTCGGTGAAGCATGGTGGTGGCAGAATTGGGCTGTGGGGATGTTTTCAGCGGCAGACCAGTCAGGATCGAAGCAAAGATGAACGGAGCAAAGTACACAGAGATCCTTGATGAAAACCTGCTCCAGAGCACTCAGGACCTCAGACTGGGATGAATGTTTCACTTTCCAACAGAACAAACGACCCAAAGCACACAGCCAAGACAACGCAGCTGTCACAAGTCTCAATGTCTTTGAGTAGCTCAGCCAGAGCCCCGACTTGAGACCTGAAAGTAGCTGTGCAGCAAAGCTCCCCATCCAACCCGACAGAGATTGAGAAGATCTGCAGAGAAGAATGGGAGAAACTTCCAAATACAGGTGTGCCAAGTTTATAGCACCATAACCAAGAAGACTCAAGGCTGTAATCTCTGCCAAAGGTGCTTCAACAAAGTACTGAGTAAAGGGTCTGAATACTTATGTAAATGTAAATTCTAAAAACCTGTTTTTGCTTCGTCATGATGCGGTATTGTGTGTAGATTGATTGAGGGGAAAAAACAATTTAATACATTTTGGAATGAGGCTGTAACATAAAAAAATGTAACAAAATTCAAGGGGTCTGAATAATTTCCAAAGGCACTGTACACACACTCAAACACACACACGTGCACATACACTAAAGTAAATAGTTCCATAAATGTACTCAAATGTATTCAGTTGGCCTTAATGTTATGATTTTTGTTGTCCTTGTTCTTGCGTTGTTGTTTTCCTTTGTCTTTCTCTTTTTTCTCTTAGGTTCATTTTGTTTCAACCATCTCAGGTTGAGGGGGTCTCAGATGGTTGAGGGGTAGCTATCTGGGAACTGTGGAGGGCATCTTAGAGGGCTGGTGGCCTGGCGGTTGGGATCTTGGCCCAGTGACTTGATAGGTCGCTGGTTCGGGTCCCCGTTTTTGACCTTTTGGGAGATCTGTCGACGTGCCCTCTCTGGAAGGTGGTCTATTAGATGACTGAATGTAATGTAAATGTTAAGTGGCTTCACTGCAAGTCGATTGTACGTTTTAAATGACGATAGATAAAGGGCTGGTTCTTTTTGTCTTGACACTGTAGGTTCATTTACTTTGACGTGAAGTGGAAAAATTATTGTTCCATTTTCATCTTTGACCTTTAATGGCCATAACTCAAAAAATGGCCATAACTCAAAAACCGTTGAGGCCTAGACGCCATCTTGTTCGGGGCCAACTGCCCATTATGCCAAACCTATGCTCACCAAGTTTCGTATTCAAAATCTTTTCCGTTTAGGAGATAAGGCCACGTCGTGATTGGTGATGTTTTGTACATTTGCAATATGATTCCATTCGCCCTCTTGTGGGATTTACCGGGAGAGCGGAAAAATGACCAAAATTTTAATATTTTATATAACGGAAACCGAATGTCCGAAAGAGAGAGTTTGTTGACTTCCTGGAAGATCTGGCCCTGCCGCACGGCCCGATGCCGTCCGCAAATTTTAGAAACGTTGTCGGATGTCTAGTAAGGGACCGTACATTTGTAATATGGACTTTTTCACTAACCATATGGCAAGCGTCAAAATATATATATACTGCATATATTTCTGAAGTTTAAAGCGTCAATATTTGTGTAGTGATGTTACAGAAATATCTGTCATAAGGCCAGTAGAACAGGACAGCCACTCCTTTATTTTTTATTTTTTATTATTTTGTTACTTTTACCTGAATTTTGTGATATCTAATTGGTAGTTAAAGTCCCTGCCCTGTCTGTTTAGCCCTGTCGGGGGGTATCATCGGATGGGGCCACAGTGTCTCCTGTCCCCTCCTGTCTCAGCCTCCAGTATTTATGCTGCAGTAGGTTATGTGTCGGGGGCTAGGGTCTGTTTGTTATATCTGGAGTACTTCTCCTGTCTTATCCGGTGTCCTGTGTGAATTTAAGTATGCTCTCTAATTCTTTCTTTCTCTCTTTCTTTCTCTCTCTCAGATGACCTGAGCTCTAGGACCATGCCTGAGGACTACCTGGCATGATGACTCCTTGCTGTCCCCAGTCCACCTGGCCGTGCTGCTGCTCCAGTTTCAACTGTTCTGCCTGCGGCTATTGAATCCTGACCTGTTTACCGGACGTGCCACCTGTCCTAGACCTATTATTTGACCATGCTGGTCATTTATGAACATTTGAACATCTTGGCCATGTTCTGTTATAATCTCCATCCGGCACAGCCAGAAGTGGACTGGCCACCCCTCATAGCCTGGTTACTCTCTAGGTTTCTTCCTAGGTTTTGGCCTTTCTAGGGAGTTTTTCCTAGCCACCGTGCTTCTACACCTGCATTGCTTGCTGTTTGGGGTTTTAGGCTGGGTCTCTGTAAAGCACTTTGAGATATCAGCTGATGTACGAAAGGGCTATACAAATCAATTTGATTTGATAAAGCTTAACGTCTTGAAAGGGAACACAACCCTGAAATGTACAAAAATGAATGGGAAGTCATTGGCACTGGACAAACCATATACACGGTGTCCAATACCACTCAATTCGGCGTTGTTTCATTCAAAGTTGATTGCAAATGCCATATGGCAAATACCAAGTGTAACACTAAAAATCCAACAGATGGCGAGTGCGCTTCACCATGATTTTTCATGTTGCAAATGTAACACAAATCAAGACCCAAAAGTAAAAACTGAACATTTAAAAAAAAATGTATCTCCCCGTTAAGTTTTTATTATGATTTGAACAGAAGGGGCTGTGAATTTTGGGCCTGCTCTGAAATATGTGATAGTTGGCTTCTAAACGAGTTGGAAAAAGTGGGTGTGGTGTCAGTTTGTATCAGTTTGTTGTCAGAATGACATCTAATTGACTGATGGACGGGACTTGCTGCTTGATTTTTGTCCATTTGCAATATGTTTAAACAGTGAGGTACCATCACCAAAATGACATTCTGAAATCAACACCAACGAGCGATGGAGAGGAACCACTATCACTGCCCGGCCATCCCGAGTTCATCAGGCCAGTCAATTGAGCATTTCTGCAGTATTTTTGAGCATGACAAATTTGTGATGGTACATGGCAAATGGATATAAAATCCTGATTTGGCACCTTCAAATCTTTCATATTGAATTTGGACATTTCGTATGGCATTTGGCAAAAACAAAAGTGACTTTTGACTTTGACCTTTGACTTCTTATGAAATCATATTGCAAATGGACAAAACATATGCCTTATGCACAAATAAAAATTTAAAAATCATGATAATCATCCCTTACTTCAAAGGCAATTATAGTCAATTAACTAATCACTGACCATAATCTTGATGTGATTGGCCTGACTGAAACATGGCTTAAGCCTGATGAATGTACTTTGTTAAATGAGGCCTCACCTGCTGGCTACACTAGTGAACATATCCCCCGCGCATCCCGCAAACGCGGAGGTGTTGCTAACATTTACGATAGCAAATTTCAATTTACAAAACAAAAATGACGTTTTCGTCTTTTGAGCTTCTAGTCATGAAATCTATGCAGCCTAATCAATCACTTTTTATAGCTACTGTTTACAGGCCTCCTGGGCCATATACAGTGTTCCTCACTGAGTTCCCTGAATTCCTATTGGACTTTGTAGTCATAGCAGATAATATTCTAATCTTTGGTGACTTTAATATTCACATGGAAAAGTCCACAGACCCACTCCAAAAGGTTTTCGGAGCCATCATCGTGGGTTTTGTCCAACATGTCTCTGGACCTAGTTTTGTCCCATGGAATAAATGTTGTGGATCTTAATGTTTTTCTTCATAATCCTGGACTATCGGACCACTATTTTATTACGTTTGCAATTGCAACAAATAATCTGCTCAGACCCCAACCAAGGAACATCAAAAGTCGTGCAATAATTTCACAGACAACACAAAGATTCCTTGATGTCCTTCCAGATTCCCTCTGTCTACCCAAGGACGCCAGAGGACAAAAATCAGTTAACCACCTACCCTAGATGCAGTTGCACCCCTGAAAACTAAAAACATTTCTCATAAGAAACTAGCTCCCTGGTACACAGAAAATACCCGAGCTCTGAAGCAAGCTTCCAGAAAATTGGAACGGAAATGGCGCCACACCAAACTGGAAGTCTTCCGACTAGCTTGGAAAGACAGTACCGTGCAGTACAGTAGAGCCCTTACTGCTGCTCGATCATCCTATTTTTCTAACTTAATTGAGGAAAATAAGAACAATCCGAAATTCCTTTTTGATACTGTCGGAAAGCTAACTAAAAAGCAGCATTCCCCAAGAGAGGATGACTTTCACTTTAGCAGTGATAAATTCATGAACTTCTTTGAGGAAAAGATTATGATTATTAGAAAGCAAATTACGGACTCCTCTTTAAATCTGCGTATTCCTTCAAAGCTCAGTTGTCCTGAGTCTGCACAACTCTCCCAGGACCTAGGATCAAGAGAGACGCTCAAGTGTTTTAGTACTATATCTCTTGACACAATGATGAAAATAATCATGGCCTCTAAACCTTCAAGCTGCATACTGGACCCTTTTCCAACTAAACTACTGAAAGAGCTGCTTCCTGTGCTTGGCCCTCCTATGTTGAACATAATAAACGGCTCTCTATCCACCGGATGTGTACCAAACTCACTAAAAGTGGCAGTAATAAAGCCTCTCTTGAAAAAGCCAAACCTTGAGCCAGAAAATATAAAAAACTATCGGCCTATATCGAATCTTCCATTCCTCTCAAAAATTTTAGAAAAGGCTGTTGCGCAGCAACTTGCTGCCTTCCTGAAGACAAACAATGTATACGAAATGCTTCAGTCTGGTTTTAGACCCCATCATAGCACTGAGACGGCGCTTGTGAAGGTGGTAAATGACATTTTAACCTCTTGAGCTTATGGCTCAATACTGCCCCCGTTGGAGGAAGTGCGTGCCCATAGTAAACTGAAAATATTTTTTTCCAAAATTGCTAATATATGCATATAATAATTATTGAATAGAAAACACTCTAAAGTTTCTAAAACCGTTTAAATTATGTCTGTATGTAAAGCAGAACTCTCAGGGCAGCCTTTCTCCCAAACTCTCTCTTGTCAAGAGAAAAGTTGGGTCAACTTTGACGTCATCGCCCCCACCCTTCCCAGGCAGCTACCGATCTGGGAACAGTATGTATTTGTTCAGCGCGATGTCTGCTTTCAATTGGCACGTTCATTGTTTGAATTTCGCGCTCCCTCATCCTTTGGCGGGCGAAAATGCCCGGTTCACTCTCACATACATGCACTCTATTGCGCTGTTTGGGGCCGATTTGGGGAACGTTCTTTTCCAATAGACACCAGTTGAAGCCGGTTCGTTTGTTTGCGATTATCATTGTTTTACATGATAAAAACATCATTTTGCTCGATTCTGCACTTAGTTTGACCAGTTTAGTCGACATATAATATGTAATTTTGAAGTTTGATTGCGCAAGAGTGCGGGACCAGAAGGAGCAGAAGTTTTTTGGGTGCATTTCAGCTGAAGCTGTTAGCATATGCTAATACAAAGACGCACAACTTGAAACCAAACGATGTATTGGGTAAGTATGACTCCTTCTACGTCTTCTGATCGAAGAACATCAAAGGTAAGGGAATATTTATGTGGTTATTTTGGGTTTCTGTGGACTCCAAACGTAGAGGAGACACTGCTAATATCTGAGCGCCGACTCATAGCATAGACTAGTGAACGAATTCTGTAACGTTAAAAATAAATGTAACACAGCGGTTGTATTAAGAAGAAGTGTATCTTTGTAACTATATGTAGAACATGTATATTTAGTCATGTTTATTGCTTGTTATCTGACGTTATCTGTCCGAGCTATCATAATTTCTCCGGACATTTTGAGTAGCATTTTTTGAAATGTCGTCATTGTAAACAGAGATTTATGGATATTAATGGCATATTATTGAAAAAAAAAAAAAGTACTGTGTAACATGTAATATTACTGTCATCTGATGAAGATTTTCAAAAGGTTAGTGAATTATTTATTTTTTAATCCTACTTTTAAATTTTATATTTTCTGGGACAAAATGGCCGCCGTTTGCCTTTTGTTTCGGTGGTGGTCTAATATAAATGTGTGCTATGTTTTCGCCGTAAAACATTTTAGAAATCTGACTTGCTGGGTAGATGAACAAGGTGTTTATCTTTCATTTGAGCTATTGGACTTGTGTAGGTGTGGAGGTTAAATATGTCTAAGAATATTTTTTCACATTTTGTGTTATGCTAATGAGCTTGAGCCGTAGTCACGATCCCGGATCCGGGATGGGTAGCATCAAGAGGTTTAACGGCATCGGACCGAGGCTCTGCATCTGTCCTCGTGCTCCTAGACCTTAGTGCTGCTTTTGATACCATCGATCACCACATTCTTTTGGAGAGATTGGAAACCCAAATTGGTCTACACGGACAAGTTCTGGCCTGGTTTAGATCTTATCTGTCGGAAAGATATCAGTTTGTCTCCGTGAATGGTTTGTCCTTTGACAAATCAACTGTAAATTTCGGTGTTCCTCAAGGTTCCGTTTTGGGACCACTATTGTTTTCACTATATATTTTACCTCTTGGGGATGTTATTCGAAAACATAATGTTAACTTTCACTGCTATGCGGATGACACACAGCTGTACATTTCAATGAAACATGGTGAAGCCCCAAAACTGCCCTTGCTAGAAGCATGTGTTTCAGACATAAGGAAGTGGATGGCTGCAAACGTTCTACTTTTAAACTCGGACAAAACAGAGATGCTTGTTCTAGGTCCCAAGAAACAAAGAGATCTTCTGTTGAATCTGACAATTAATCTTAATGGTTGTACAGTCGTCTCAAATAAAACTGTGAAGGACCTCGGTGTTACTCTGGACCCTGATCTCTCTTTTGAAGAACATATCAAGACCATTTCAAGGACAGCTTTTTTCCATCTACGTAACATTGCAAAAATCAGAAACTTTCTGTCCAAAAATGATGCAGAAAAATTAATCCATGCTTTTGTCACTTCTAGGTTAGACTACTGCAATGCTCTACTTTCCGGCTACCCGGATAAAGCACTAAATAAACTTCAGTTGGTGCTAAATACGGCTGCTAGAATCCTGACTAGAACCAAAAATTTGATCATATTACTCCAGTGCTAGCCTCTCTACACTGGCTTCCTGTCAAAGCAAGGGCTGATTTCAAGGTTTTACTGCTAACCTACAAAGCATTACATGGGCTTGCTCCTACCTATCTCTCTGATTTGGTCCTGCCGTACATGCCTACACGTACGCTACGGTCACAAGACGCAGGCCTCCTAATTGTCCCTAGAATTTCTAAGCAAACAGCTGGAGGCAGGGCTTTCTCCTATAGAGCTCAATTTTTATGGAACGGTCTGCCTACCCATGTCAGAGACGCAAACTCGGTCTCAACCTTTAAGTCTTTACTGAAGACTTATCTCTTCAGTGGGTCATATGATTGAGTGTAGTCTGGCCCAGGAGTGGGAAGGTGAACGGAAAGGCTCTGGAGCAACGAACCGCCCTTGCTGTCTCTGCCTGGCCGGTTCCCCTCTTCCCACTGGGATTCTCTGCCTCTAACCCTATTACAGGGGCTGAGTCACTGGCTTACTGGTGCTCTCTCATGCCGTCCCTGGAATGGGTGCGTCATCTGAGTGGGTTGATTCACTGATGTGGTCATCCTGTCTGGGTTGGCGCCCCCCCTTGGGTTGTGCCATGGCGGAGATCGTTGTGGGCTATACTCAGCCTTGTCTCAGGATGGTAAGTTGGTGGTTGAAGATATCCCTCTAGTTGTGTGGGGGCTGTGCTTTGGCAAAGTGGGTGGGGTTATATCCTTCCTGTTTGGCCCTGTCTGGGGGTGTCCTCGGATGGGGCCACAGTGTCTCCTGACCCCTCCTGTCTCAGCCTCCAGTATTTATGCTGCAGTAGTTAATGTGTCGGGGGGCTAGGGTCAGTTTGTAATATCTGGAGTACCTCTCCTGTCCTATTCGGTGTCCTGTGTGAATCTAAGTGTGCGTTCTCTAATTCTCTCTTTCTCTCTCTCTCGGAGGAGGACCTGAGCCCTAGGACCATGCCCCAGGACTACATGACATGATGACTCCTTGCTGTCCCCAGTCCACCTGGCCGTGCTGCTGCTCCAGTTTCAACTGTTCTGCCTTATTATTATTCGACCATGCTGGTCATTTATGAACATTTGAACATCTTGGCCATGTTCTGTTATAATCTCCACCCGGCACAGCCAGAAGAGGACTGGCCACCCCACATATGCTCTCTCTAATTCTCTCTTTCTTTCTCTCTCTCTGAGGACTTGAGCCCTAGGACCATGCCCCAGGACTACCTGACATGATGACTCCTTGCTGTCCCCAGTCCAACTGACCGTGCTGCTGCTCCAGTTTTAACTGTTCTGCCTTATTATTATACGACCATGCTGGTCATTTATGAACATTTGAACATCTTGGCCATGTTCTGTAGAGGACTGGCCACTCCACATAGCCTGGTTCCTCTCTAGGTTTCTTCCGAGGTTTTGGCCTTTCTAGGGAGTTTTTCCTAGCCACCGTGCTTCTACACCTGCATTGCTTGCTGTTTGGGGCTTTAGGCTGGGTTTCTGTACAGCACTTTGAAATATCAGCTGATGTACGAAGGGCTATATAAATAAATTGGATTTGATAATAACATTTGACAAAAGTATGTTCATACAGTTCTTACACATGTGTAATTGACAAAGAAAAAACGAACTAATTTAGAAAAAACATCCAGAAAGCACTTTGAGGGGGGTGACATTTTTTTTTCTTCACATTTTCGACTTTTGACTTGCTATGAAATCATATTGCAAATGGACAAAACATATGCCTTATGCACATGTAAAATTTCAATTTAAAAATACTAATGTATGGTTATACAGTTCTTATACATCTGTAATTGACACAAAAATCAAAATAATTTCGAAAAACGGTCCAGGTAGCACTTTTTTTTATTAAGGTATGTTAATCCAGCCGCTGTGTCAGATTTCAAAAAGGCTTTACAGCGAAAGCAAACCATGCGATTATCTGAATACAGCTCCCGCGTACAAAACTATTGAAAACATATTTCAAACAGGCAGGTGTGACACGAAAGTCAGAAATAGCGATATAATAAAAGCCTTACCTTTGATGATCTTCTTCTGTTGGCACTCCAAAAGGTTCCAGTTCCAGTTACATTACAAATGGTCCCTTTGTTCGATAATGTCCTTTATATCCATAAAAACTCAGTTTATCTGGTGCGCTTCAGTCAATAATCCACCCAGTTTCCCTCCATCAAAATGCATACAAAATTAATCCCAAATGTTACTAATAAACTTTTCCAAACAAGTCAAACAATGTTTAGAATCAAACCTTAGGTACCCTAATACTTAAATAAACGATCAAATTTAAGAGGGAGAATCGCTACTGTCTTTACCGGAGAAAAATACCAAAGAATGCGCTCTCTTCCACGCACTTGGAAACACTACAGCCAAAACGAGAGCCACCTAGAAAAAACAATTTCTGGCTCATTTTTCAAAAAACCAGCCTGAAACTCTTTCTAAAGACTGATGATACCTAGTGGAAGCCCTAGGAACTGCAATCTGGGAGGTTTCGCCTTATAATAAAAGTGATAGCCAATGAAAATAGTGGTAAGCTGAATGTTTTTTGGGGAGGGAATGGTTTGTCCTCTGGGTTTCGCCTGCCATATCAGTTCTGTTATACTCACATATATTATTTTAACAGTTTTAGAACCTTTTAGAGTGTTTTTTATCCAAATCTACCAAATCTGCCTAGCTTCTGGGCCTGAGTAGCAGGTAGTTTACTTTGGACATGCTTTTCATCTGGTCATCAAAATACTGCCCCCTATCCCAAACAAATTAAGAAAAGAATAAGCCAACACATTTGGCGTTCCCCAAAAGGCATGTGAGAGACTCCCCAAACATATGGAAGAAGGTACTCTGGTCAGATGAGACTAAAATTTAGCTTTTTGGCCATCAAGGAAAACGATATGTCTGGCGCAAACTCACACCTCTCATGACGGCAGCATCATGCTGTGAGGATGTTTTTCATCGGCAGCGACTGGGATACTGAATTGAAGGAATGATGGATGGTGCTAAATACAGGGAAATTCTTGTGGGAAACCTGTTTCAGTCTTCCAGAGATTTGAGACTGGGATGGAGGTTCACCTTCCAGCAGAACAATGACCCTAAGCCTACTGCTAAAGCAACACTCGAGTGGTTTAAGGGGAAACATTTACAGGTCTTGGAATGCCCTAGTCAAAGCCCAGACCTCAATCCAATTGAGAATCTGTGGTATGACTTAATGATTGCTGTACACCAGCGGAACCCATCCAACTTGAAAGGGCTGGATCAGTTTCGCCTTGAAGAATGGGCAAAATCCCAGTGGCAAGATGTGCCAAACTTATAGAGACATACCCCAAGAGACTTGCAGCTGTCATTGCTGCAAACGGTGGCTCTACAAAGTATTGACTTTGGGGGGTGATGTAACGGTTTTCTTGACTTGAAGGAGAGGGGGACCAAAGCGCAGCGTGGTTATTTTGATTCATGTTTAATAAAGCACTTCACATGAACAAACTAACAAAAACAAGAAATGTGAAAACCCAAAACAGTCCTATCTGGTGCAAACACAGAGACAGGAACAATCACCCACAAACACACAGTGAAACCCAGGCTACCTAAGTATCATTCTCAATCAGAGGCAACTAATGACACCTGCCTCTGATTGAGAACCATACTAGGCCGAAAAATAGAAATACCCAAATCATAGAAAAACAAACATAGACTGCCCACCCCAAATCACGCCCTGACCATACTAAATAATGACAAAACAAAGGAAATAAAGGTCAGAACGTGACAGGTGAATAGTTATGCACACTGAAGTTTTCCGTTTTTTTGTCTTATTTCTTGTTTGTTTCACAATAAATAATATTTAGCATCTTCAAAGTGGTAGGCGTGTTGTGTAAATATAATGATACAAACACCCCCCAAAAATGTTTTGTTCCAGGTTGTAAGACAACAAAATAGGAAAAATGCCAAGGGGGTGAAAAGTTTCGCAAGCCACTGTTCACCCCTCCTGGTCACACTGTCTTAAGGTTTCCTGGAAACACTTTACTTGACACCCAGCGTCATAGCACGTTATGACACAGTCATATCCATGTCCTAATATGTGATAACAGCTGACATAACTTGTCAAAATATGGTCATAACATTGTCATTTTACATATATTTAGACCTGTTGTGGCATGCATTGCATTATTTTACGGCTGGTTATGAAACATCCATAAGGGTGTCTAAACCCACCACGGTAGTTACTTTATGGTGGTTATGACACCTACATAAGCGTGTCAAAATACACAAACCCAACCATTACACTATAACCTACTTGTCAACAGTATATGTGTTTATGTTACATAACATTTTATGAAATTGACCATGCAGGAGGAGATTTCAGGAGCAGGGCAAGACACCCTCTTTCTGATTGATGACTGACAAAAGAGAATGTACGTGATAGACCTATCTGGTTTATATGATTATGATGGTCATAATGCTTTATGACAATATCATAAAGTGTATTTTCTACAAGTTATTTAAAATATGATGGGAAAAAACATGACTATGAAGAATTCAATACAACAACAACAAATTACTTAACTGACTTTCCAAAAGTCTGATCCCAGGAACCCAGGTAACCTCCTCTAGTGCATACAGCGAGTTATCACCATCCGGCTCTGACATGTTGAGAGAGCTGTAACGTCTCCTATTTCCTCCTCTACATCCTCATCAACAGTGGTTGCAGCCGCCTGGCGGCCCCCAAACGCATCACTTTCACCACTCCCTCCCTGCACCCCACCACTCACACAGCGCATCACATCCTCCTCTATAAGGGAAACGATTTCCCTGGATTCATCCTCATTGCCTGTGACAACCGGTGTCTGTATGCCCCACACTACCCCTCGGGGACAGGCTGCTGCTCAGCACTCTCAGTGAGAGTAGACTGCGTAACAGCAGTAGAGGAACCAGGTGTTCCCCCTGGCTAGGGCTGCCCTGCCACTGCTGGCCCACCTCTCCCTGCATCAGTGGATCCAGGCGTTGCGGGGGCCAATCCATCCGCCTGCTCCCTGTGCGGGCATGCATGTCGCTTATAACCAACATACCCGCATTCAAAACACTGTAGGCTGCCTGTACTTGCATAAGCCATATGTAGCCTATTGTCATATTTTACATTAGTTGACAGCACTAAAGTCGGCTCCAGTGAGTCCAGCAACATAAACACCTGCTGCCTAAAGGACATGACCTATGACACCGGATGCTTGCAACCAAGGGGGATAATTTCGAAATTGCAAACTTGCCAATGCGCAACAGCTCGCGCTCCGGTAGCTCACTGGGAATGAACAGTGGCACATCCAAGATATTAACCCTAGTAAATGGAGAAGTGACTTAAACAAACATATCATTAAGGAGAATGCCGTTCTCAACCATCCGATTCAAAATTGCCGTCTCGACACATAAGCACATAAACATTCTCATAGCCTACTTTCTCTTCCACAGTGGTCAGAACCTCCCCCACAGTGACAGTAGCTTCAGTAGCACACCTGAAGCCATGCCGCAGCGATAGGGTCCCCATGTGGGTCACCATTCCCACCAAACTGCAGGCAAACTAACCAAACTGACCAAAACTAACAACTAAAGCGATCCCTGTAATTAAATTATTTTAAAAAGTAATAAGGGACAAAGAAACCAGAAAAAAGGGAAAAAGAAAACTAAGGTCCTCTAACCACAAGCAGCACTTTCTCACACACCCAAACTCGTAGGAGAAGAAAAATATTCAATTGATTCAAATTTTTCTTAATTTCACAAAGAAATTGACCACTTCCTCTGCGTAATTAGGGAGGAGGCACGAGCTGCTTAATTGGACTGATCAGAAATAACCATAGTGAGGAGAGGAGAGGAGAGGGGAAGAGAGGGGAGGAGAGGAGAGGAGAGGAGAGGAGAAAAAGAGAATGAAGAAAGAGAGACAGTTTGAGGTCTGCTATGCTGATATGCCACCTTGTCTATTTATTCTTTCATCATTCTTCATGCACATGCCCCACAAGTCACAGTCAGACTTCTTAAAGGGAATGTCTGTTGATCTACCCCTATCTTAAATATAATTTTATATTTCCCATTTATGGTTCTAAAGGCTTTAGTGTAATGTTGTAAAACATTCCCTTTTTGATGTATTTTATGCCCTGTACTGTATGTGTCCTGTAGCCTTGGTGTTTTATATCATAATTATCGAGCCGTTCAGTCATAGCTCTGATGTCTGGAGAATAAGTCTGTGTCCAAATTGGCAGCCTATTCCTTTTATGGACTACCCTATGGGACCTGGTCAAAAGTAGTGCACTATATAGACACTACGGTGCCATTTGGGATGCAGAGGATGAAGTGATAGGGGCACGATTGACTCTCGGTGCTCTGATAGATGTGTTGTGTTTATCTCCCTGTTAGCGATAGAGGGCCAAGCCATGTGTAAAATGAAGACAACAATGCTTCAGCGGAGTGAGCATGGCAACAGATTTTGGGAATCCACACAAAGCAAATATTCACCGTTTGTTTATTATCTATTCAAATTCACTTTATCCCTACCTACATGTACAGTGGGAAGAAAAAGTATGTACATTTAGAATTACCTGGATTCTGCATAAATTGGTCATAACATTTGTTGGGTTCTGAAAATATGATCTATACTTATTCATGTCACTGAGGGAGAGAGGGTAATGTATAACATTTACATTATATCAGGTATCCTATTGAAATATTAAGTGCAGGGAAGCGATCACGTGGCAGGCATTGATAATGGGAGAGAGCCATGGATTAGTGATGAAGGGGGGTTGAGGTCAAGGTCACATTAAGGGAGAAATAAAGTTTATGGCCTGTATCACTTAGTGTCCTGCCGAGCACTAAAGATACAATGTTTGTTCAGATGTTTAGGAGAAGACTCAGCCTAGGAGGAAGGGTTAAATATCAGTGCTTGTGTGAAAATGTTTTTGTCTAATGCAGCTGTGTTGACCCTCTGGGAAGAATGAACTTGGTTAACCTTTTGTGTGTAGGGGGCAGTATTTTTGTTTTTGGCTAAAAAAATGTACCCATTTGAAACTGCCAATTTCTCAGCCCCAGAAACTAGAATATGCATATTATTGTCAGATTAGGATAGGAAACACTCTAAAGTTTCCAAAACTGTAAAAATATTGTCTGTGAGTATAACAGAACTGATATTGCAGGTGAAAGCCTGAGGAAAATCCAATCAGGATGTGCCTCTTATTTTGAAACCAACTAGCGGGCTGAAATTCCACAACATACCGTGATCGCTACATAAATAATCATATTAAACATTCATGAAAATACAAGTGTCTCACATGTATCGAAAGCCTAGAATCTTGCTAATCCAACTGCGTTGTCAGATTTAAAAAAGGATTTACTGCGAAATAATGCGATGCGATTATCTGAGCATAGAGCCCCATAAAAAATTAAAAAATTAACCAGCACAGGGGTATCATAATCACAAACTGCATTAAAATAAATTGTTTACCTTTGACGATCTTCGTCTGTTTGCAATTCCAATGCTCATTGTTACACAATGAATGATCTTTTGTTTGATAAAAATCAGTTTTTATAGCCTAACACGAAACATTTTGTGAACCGCTTGTGTAGTGAATTCCGTCTCATTCCATTTTTGACGACAGATTCCAGGTAAATCACCGACACAGAACATGACTTTCCAGTCATGTAAGTTCTTTCCAGCCAGTAAGTTCTTATCATGCTAATGCCCTTGTTTGAAATTAATAATATAACATATTATTTGTGATTTTTTATTTATTTTAGAAGCAATATATAAACATTTAATGTCATGAAATGTGAGATGCGTGTGTCTGCCGCCCCACCCCAACCCACATGAAATAGCCTTTTTGAGGCTGTTGAGGAGAGGGCAGGACCACATCAATGGCCAAAGTGAAATGGAGACAGATACAGCTGGTCTGTTGTAATATAATAAAGACAGTAATATAATAAAGACAGTAGATCTAGCTGAAATGTCATAATATAAAAGAGACAGTAGATCTAGCAGGTAATAATTATCTAATAATATATTCAACCTTCAACTCTCTATATATATCTGTTTATTATACCTGTTGATACAGGGCTCATATGTGAAACTATTCTAACTGAACATTTTCTTTCACAGTGACACTGACTCCGAATGGGAGTCTTATCCGGTGTCCTCTGTGAATTTAAGTATGCTCTCTCTAATTCTCTCTTTTTCTCTCTCTGAGGACCTGAGCCCTAGGATCATGCGTCAGGACTACCTGGCATGATGACTCCTTGCTGTCCCCAGTCCACCTGGCCTTGCCGCTGTTCTAGTTTCAACTGTTCTGCCTGCGGCTATGGAACCCTAAACTGTTCATTTTTACTCTTGAGGTGCTGTCCTGTTGCACCCTCTACAACCACTGTGATCTCCACCCGGCACAGCCAGAAGAGGACTGGCCACCCCTCATAGCCTGGTTCCTCTCTAGGTTTCATCCTAGGTTTTTGCTTCTCTAGGGAGTTTTTCCTAGACACCGTGCTTCTACACCTGCATTGCTTGCTGTTTGGGGTTTTAGGCCGGGGCTATATAAATAGATTTGATTTGATAGAGGACTGAGGGTCATCCAAATATTGAAAGTGTGTAAATAGTTACCCATGTTATTTTGTAAATGTATATATATATTTTTTTCACATGTTTTTAATCATACATTTTTTTTTCCCATTTTTTTTCTTTTGTTTCTTTTTTTTCTCCATTTTTTGGGGGGGTATGTTAGAATAACATTTTGTCATTTTGTATATATTTATTTGTTTCAAAATGTATACCTTCACCAATTTGGCCTCTTGGGTACATTTGGGCTACTTGTGTGGGACACCTGGGTGACTTCATGATAAATGTCATGTAGCTCACTCATTTTGGAAGTTATCAGTCTGAAACTTTGCACAAGTACTGTTGCCCTCTTATATTTTTCATTGAAATTGTCCCCATATATCCTATCTGAATGTTTGTTTTATCTTGTTAATTTTAAAGATAATGATACAAAAAGAAAAAGAAAAATGTTTTTTTTTTTTCATTGTTTTATCTAAGCCAGATCTATTGTGTGTTATTCTCCTACATTCAATTCACATTTACACAAACTTCAGTGTTTTCTTTCAAATGGTGCCAAGAATATGCATATCCTTTGTTCTGTGCCTGAGCTACAGGCTGTTAGATTTGGGTATGTCTTCAGGCAGAAATTGCACAAAGTAGGGGGGGTGCTGCAAGAGTTTAAGGTCATGCCACAGCATCTCAATCGGGTTGAGGTCAGGACTGACTGGGCCACTCCAGAAGGCGTACTTTCTTCTGTTCAAGCCATTCAGTTGTTGATTTACTTGTGTCTTTTGGGTTGCTGTCCTGTTGCATCACCTAACGTCTGTTGAGCTTCAATTGTCAGACAGATTGCCTTATATTTTCCTGCAAAATGTCTTGATAAACTTGGGAATGAATCTTTCCACCGATGACAGCAAGCTGTCCAGTTCATTAGGCAGCAAAGCAGCCCCAAACCATGATTCTCCCTCCACCATAGTTTACAGTTGGGATGAGGTCTTGATGTTGGTGTGCTGTGCCTTTTTTTATCCGTCTGTGTTCCTTCTAAACAACACACTTTTATTTGAACCTGTCCACAAAATACGTTGCCGTTAGTACTGTGGAACATCCATGTGCTCTTTTGCAAACTTCAGTTGTGCAGCAATGTTTTTTTTTGATAGCAGTGGCTTCTTCCATACACCATTCTTGTTTAGTGTTTTACGTATTGAAGAATTGTCAACAGAGATGTTAGCATCTTCCAGAGATTTCTGTAAGTCTTTAGCTGACACTGGGATTCTTCTTTAACCTCATTGATCATTCTGCGCTGTGCTCTTGCAGTCATATTTGCAGGAAGACCACTCCTAGGGAGAGTAGCAACAGTGCTGAAATTTCTCCATTTATAGACAATTTGTCTTACAGTGGACTGACAGTCTGGGCTCTGGCTAGGCCACTTAAGGACATTCAGAGACTTGTTCCAAAGCCACTCCTGCGTTGTCTTGGCTGTGTGCTTAAGGTCGTTGTCCTGTTGGAAGGTGAACCTTCAGCCTGAGGTCCTGAGCATTCTGGAGCAGGTTTTCATCAAAGATCTATCTGTACTTTGCACCGTTTGCATCTTTCCCTCAACCCTGACTAGCCTCCCAGTCCCTGCCGCTGACAAACATCTGCACAACATGATGCTGCCACCACCATGCTTCACTGTAGGGATGCTGCCAGGTTTCTTCCAGATGTGACACATGACATTCAGGCCAAAGAGTTCAATCTTGGTTTCATCAGACCAGAGAATCTTGTTTCTAATTGTCTGAGAGTCCTTTAGGGGCCTTTTGGCAAACGCAAAGTGGGCTGTCATGTGCCTTTTACTGAGGAGTGGCTTCCGTCTGGCCACTCTACCATAAAGGCCTGATTGGTGGAGTGCTGCAGAGATGGTTGTTCTTCAGGAAGGTTCTCCCATCTCCATAGAGGAACTCCGGAGCTCTGTCAGATTGACCATCATGTTCTTGGTCACCTCTCTGACCAAGGCCCTTCTCCCCCGATTTCTCAGTTTGGCCAGGTGGCCAGCTCTAGGAAGAGTCTTGGTGGTTCCAAACTTTTTCCAATTAAAAATGATGGAGGCCACTGTGTTCTCAAACACAATCCTGTCTTGGAGCTCTATGGACAATTCCTTTGACCTCATGACTTTCTTTTTACTCTGACATGCCCTGTCAACTGTGGGACTTTATATAGTCAGGTGTGTGCCTTTCCAAATCATATCCAATCATTTGAATTTACCACAGGTGGACTCCAATCAAGTTGTAGAAACATCTCTAGGATGATCAGTGGAAACAGGATGTACCTGTGCTCAATTTCGAGTGTCATAGCAAAGGGTCTGAATACTGTCCGAATGCACTGAATATAGCTTCGTTATTGTTATTTTGTTGTGTTACTTTTCATTTTTAAATTATTTTTGTTGTACATTTTTTTATCATATATTTTATGCCTAAAATGAACTCAGCATTGTTGGTTAAGGCCTTGTAAGTAAGCATTTGGGGCAGCAGGGTAGCCTAGTGGTTAGAGTATTGGACTAGTTGGACAAGTAACCGGAAGGTTGCAAGTTCAAACCCCCAACCTGACAAGGTACAAATCAGTCGTTCTGCCCCTGAACAGGCAGTTAACCCACTGTTCCTAGGCTGTCATTGAAAATAAGAATTTGTTCTTAACTGACTTGCCTAGTTAAATAAATAAAATTTCACAGCTCATATGACAAATACAATTTTATTTGATAATAATAAATTGAGCTAGCATTCTCTCTCTGTGATAGTGTAGGCATTGACACCCGTTTACATAGACTGTGTCATTAAGACTTTTAAACTCAATGTCTCGAAAACTAAAAATGTCCCTATATAGTGCACTCCTTTTGACCTGGACCCATAGGGAGGTACCAGGTAGCCATTTGGGACAGATACAGAGAGCTTAAAATGACACATGAAATGGTAATATCTCAGACGGAGGAAGTTCACAAATACAGCCCACATACATATAGAAACGCATCAAAACGGTCATAATGTACTTTCATTATTAGTGCATATGTTGTGTAATTGTCAGTCATACTAAATATGAAATTTCCTGTCATTATCAACTTTTGAATGTCACGCTTGAGGTACATGAAAGTGACAAGCGCAACTTTATGTCACTACGCAAATGTGATTATAGATGCCTCCCGCACCGACAATTCAAAACATCTTCCTGCGGCTATGGAAACAAATGTGCTTTCATGAAATGAGACTCCTTCTCCACTTGCAAGTCATCAGCCAAATTACATTTAGAGAGGGGAAATCTTAAAATAAAAATGTGTAAAGTGATAAGAACAAATGTAGCTAGTTGTGCAAGACTTGTTACACATAAAACATATTTTTAAATGTGTGCACGCTTTTCTCCTCCAAGAGAACAACAGCTGATTCAAAAGGGGGTGTGGCAGATTTCAAAACTCTTCTGCAGAGTATACATGGAGGATGCATTTCAGTATCTTTATAGAGGAGGCTATTGAGGTGAGGAGGAGAGTCCTCTGTCACCTACTATCTGAATTCACACTATCCCCAAACCCTTGAGGTTGACTTTAGATGCAGTATAACTTTAGCTATAGTATCTAGCTAAGATTGATGGGACAATACCCCATTTTTGCTAGCTCACTTTAGCATTTCTAACTATTTTTGATAAACTTTGCTAGCTAATGGCAACATTGCTATCTCTCTAAGATAAATTTGACAACACTAGTGTAATTTAGATGAAAGTGTCATTAGCACCCATTCAGAATGACAGGGCATCAGTTGACATTTGGGAACCACTATGGCGGGCTTCTTTTTAGGACATTCATAACAATGGCTTGACGTGACTGAGGGACAGAGTTGCAACCCATTTATTATCTCAGCACATCAGCCTCCTCTGACAATCCATGGTACTATGGGCAATTTGGTGTCTGAGAAACTTGTGTACCTATTCTCCTTTTCCCCTTCTCTGTGTAAAGAGGTATGACTCAGGCCCCTGGTTCTTCCACTCTGTTGGTAACAACAATCTTTTCCGAGAGCTTATAAGGAAGGAAACCTGGCTCTGTTTGCTTTCTTCTTTGAATATACACAAGGTTGAGGAGGCAGACCATTATCGATGAGATGTGAGCAACCCAGATAAGTTTGCTGCATATCCAGGTGCATTTCACTGATAAGGCCTTCTTTCAAATCGGAATCTTTCAACATGGCCACTCCAATTAAAAGAGTCTACCAGGTTTTACAACAAAAAAAACATTTGATGCATTAAATATGTTTTGCCTTTCTTTGCTATGATGCCAATATCTGGAATTTGATTGGGTTTCAGGTGTTTAAGATGTTTTGTGGTCAGTGACTCACAGAGAAGGGAAGGTTTACATCAGGGATGGCTTGGCTCAGTGACACACAGCCCCTTACCCTCCATGTGCCAAATGTGCTGTCATTATACCAAACATTAGGAACACCTTCCAAATATTGACTTGCACCTCCCTTTTGCCCTCAGAACAGCCTCATTTCATCAGGGCATGAACATTGCAAGGTGACAAAAGTGTTCCACAGGGATGCTGACCCATGTTGACTCCAATGCTTCCAACAGTTGTGTCAAATTGGATGGATGTCCATTGGTGGTGGACCATACTTGATACACACGGGAAACTGTTGAGTGTGAAAAACCCAGCAGCATTGCAGTTCTTGTCACAATCCGATGCGCCTGGCACTTATTATCATATCCCATTCAAAGGCACTTAAATCTTTGGTCTTGCCAATTCACCCTCTGAATGGCACGCATTCACAATCCATGTCTCAATTGTCTCAAGGCTTAAAGGTCTTCTTTAACTGGTCTCCTCCCCTTCACGTACACTGATTGAAGTGGTTTTAACAAGTGACATCAATAAGGGATCATAGCTTTCACGTGGATTCACCTGGCCAGTCTATGTCATGGAAAGACCAGATGTTCCTAATGTTTTGTATACTCAGTGTATCTCATCAATATCTGACTCATGATCACAGAAAAAAAAGATTTTTAGGTTAAATGCATGACGTTTCAGCCACCATTGGCCTTCATTGATATTCAACCTATTGTTTCTACCGTCATAGAGGATGCAAAGATGCCCCAGCGTCCAGTTTTACAAAAGTTACAGTTTTTATCCGGATTTCACCTATTGGATAGGATTAAATGCATAGAAATAGAAAAATAGAATTGGAGTCCAAATTGACATCAATGATTCATCCTTTCTATTAATTTTATGTCTATATGCATTAAATCCTATCAGATAGTCGAAATACAAATAGATAACTTTTGAAAAACTGGGCCGATTGACAATGGACATCCCTCTGACAACTGCTTGCTCCAGGTTGACTCCCAGTCATGAAATGGATCTAAAGTGCACCTTCTGGAAATTCATCAAACATCATGGTCACAGACAGATGGATGGATGGACAGACAGACACCAATCAACATGCAGTATCATTTTCAATGAAACCCAAAAGTACTCGTTACATTTTGAATGCTCAGGCAGGACAGCAATATGGTCCAATTCACACACCTATCAATATAATACGTTGTCATCCCTACTGCCTCTGATCTGGCGGCCTCACCAAACATAAATACTGCGTTTGTAAATGATGTCTGAGTGTTGGACTGTGCTGTTGTCTGTCCGTAAATAATTTGAAAAAACAAGCAAATCCTGGTTTTCTTAATATAAGGAATTTGAAATATATATTTACTTTTACCTTTTACGTTTACTCAATTATGACAATTTATTACTTTTCCACCACTGTACGTAAATACATTTTAAATCAGATACTTTTAGACTTTTACTCAAGTAGTACTTTACTGGGTGACTTTCACTTCAGTCATTTTCTATTAAGGTATCTTTAATTTTACTCAAGTCCTTTTTCCACCACTGCACATGTATTGTTTATCCCTCTCCTACTGTGAAAAACATTTGCGGTTGAAATATTATCGATTATATATTTTAAAAACAACCTAAGGATTGATTATAAAAAAACATTAAAAAAAAAACATTATGACGACTATTTGGAATTTCTGTCTGCGTTGTCGTGACCGCTCTTTCCTGTGGATTTCTGAACATAACGCGACAAACAAACATCGTTTCTTGGGGTATAAAAATAATCTTTATGGAACAAAAGGAACATTTGCTGTCTAACTGGGAGTCTCGTCAGTGAAAACATCCAAAGATCTACAAAGGTAAACGGTTAATTTGATTGCTTTTCTGATTTTCGTGACCAAGCTTCCTGCTGCTAGCTGGACATAATGCTATGCTAGGCTATCGATAAACTTACACAAACGCTTGCCTTGTTTTGGCTGTAAAGCATAATTTCAAAATCTGAGATGACAGGATGATTAACAAAAGGCTAAACTGTGTTTCACTATATTTCATTTGCGATTTCATGAATATGAATATTTTCTAGTAATATTTTTTGACCGTTGCGCTATGCTAATTAGTATAGTTGATGAGAATTCTCCCTGATCCGGGATGGGTAGTTCCAAGATGAACAAGTCCAATACAGCAAATGAAAGATAAACATCTTGTTAATCTACCCATCGTGTCCGATTTTAATTTTTTTTACAGCGAAAACACAACACATATTTATGTTAGATCACCACCCAATCCAAAAAAACACACAGCCATTTTTCCCAGCCAAAGATAGAGTCACAAAAGCAGAATTAGAGATAAAATGAATCACTAACCTTTGATAATCTAAACTTTGACAAAAGATACATGTTTTACATATATTTAAAGATTCACTGGTTCTTAATGCAACCGTTGTGTCAGATTTTTAAAAAACGTTACGAAAAAAGCATCCCATGCAATAATCTGAGACTGCGCTCAGAAGTAAATATATTTATCCTCCATGTTGGAGTCAATAGAAATACGAAATTACATCATAAATATTCACTTACCTTTGATGATCTTTCATCAAAATGCAGTGCAAGGAATCCTAGTTCCGCAATAAATCGTTGTTTTGTTCAATAATGTCCATTACTAGTGTCCAATTAGCTACTTTTGCTAGCACGTTTAGCTCACATGTCCAAAAGCTTGCGCCGGTCCAGGTGAACTCGGACGAAAACTTCAAAAAGTTATATTCCAGGTCGAATAAACTGGTCAAAGTAAGTAAAGAATCAATCTTAAGAATGTTATTATCATATATATCCAATAATGTTCCAACCGGAGCATTTGTTTTTGTCTACAGAGAAATGGTATGCAAGGCGATATAATTAGTACTGTGTGACTCAAATAGCTGCCATCCGGTCCCACATCACACTAGAGGATTCATACCATGTTCTACTGACTGTTGACATCTAGTGGAAGGCGAAGGAAGTGCGAACAGATCCATATCTTATTTGGATGTGAATAGGCGATGAGTTGAAAATCAACCAGCCCCAGAATTTCCACTTCCTGTTTGGAAGTTTGCCTGCCCTATGAGTTATGTTATACTCACAGACATAATTCAAACAGTTTTAGAAACTTCTGAGTGTTTTCTATCCAATAGTAATAATAATATGCATATATTAGCATCTGGGACAGAGTAGGAGGCAGTTCACTATGGGCACGCAATTCATCCAAAGTTAAAATGCTGCCCCCTGCCCCCTAAAGGTTAGAGTTTTTCTGAGTGAGCTTACATAATTAGCCTTTATAAAATTCAGATCAGTCCATGGTGTGTTTGTATGTCTGTGTGTGCTGGAGATGAGCGAAAGCTCGGGAGAGAGTGGGGAGTGTGGCTGGCATACCTGTACCAGAAAGGAGGTGAAAGGCCAGGGCAGATGGGGAGCAGATCGCAGGGTGGATTCCAAGCAGCAGTGCTTGCATGCAACGGGAGTAGGTGTCACACGCTTGAGAGGTTTTTCAGGAGGCTGAGTCGGAGCGGAGGCGTTCAACCTTTCCAGACAGAGGTATGTGTGTGGTAGAGCAGATAAAAACGTCCGAAGCAGAAAGCTTGGTGAAAAACCGCAGTAATGTTGGCTTGAGTTTCAATATTCACCAGACATTCGGACCTTCAAACTTCAATAGCTCAATAAACGATTTCCTGAGATGTGGATATTCTACATGCAACAGACTGAAAATTAGCGAAGAAAAGGGGCAGGCAGGTCAGCACAAGGAGGGGGTGGTAGCCTGGATGTACCCTCTCCACCTTGACCTCAACCTGTTCACCTTTTCAGCCACTCATGCCCCACACCTAGAGGAACTGAGGTACCTGTTGGATTCTTAATTAAACCATGGTCATAATCCCACTTCTACTTAGTAAACCTCAAAGAGTGGTTTATATTTAACCAGACACTTTTATCCAGAGTGATTTACAGAAGTGAGTGCATACATTTTTCATACTGGTCCCCAAACCCACAACACTGGCATTGCAAGCATCATGCACTACCAACTGAGCCACAAGGGACTATGGGCCTTTACAAGCCCAGCTTTGTGTGTGCGTGTGTGTACACATGGGGGGATATGGTTTGATCTTGTTGCAGTGGTGGTGTGGCACAAAAGCACAAAAGAGAAAGACGGCAGAGTGAGATAGTCCGTGGCATTTTGTATTAAATTCTTTCTATCTCTGATCTATATTGACATACTGTATGGATCATGAAACTCAGAGGTGATACCCTGAGGAGCCTTTATATTAAAAGGAAAACACTAGAAATCAACTCAGATCATGGATAGTCTGTTGTCCTCCATATCCTCCCCAAAATCTCAAATACATTATTGTGAATTATCTACATGTCTATAACTACACAAAATAGGACACAATGTTCTCCTAGCTTGAAATCTAACTACCGACCACTTTTCCCTCTTGTTGCAGATGTACTGATGACTGTGACTGTGACGTTGTTGAGAGGGTCGGCATTATATGGTATTATTTACAACACAGCGGTTGTCATAACAACGGGGCAATTTGACAAAAGTGCAGAGTATAGTCTTGCACAGGGGCGTCCACTCAGTCCTACCCAATAGAAGATTGAAAGATATTTGCCTTTAGACAATTCGATAATCAGCATTATCATGCTGTCATGCTGCAACCACAACCCAGGCATAAAGCAGGGATTCTTAGAAAATATGTGTTATTTTTTAACACATCCCTGTGTCTATTTAGGAACGACACATGTGGTGTTAATTTTTACACAATCACTCATGGTTTACTAGCCACATCAGGTCTGCAAAAAGGGTTGCAAAATTCTATAAACATAAACAGATTTCCCAGAAATCTTGGCTAAAGGATTCCAGATTTCCTGCTTATTCCCTGCCATTTCCAACTGGGCTTAGTGGAAAGCCTGGGAAATTTGGAAACATTACAAGACCTTTGCAACCCCACCTGAACATCGCATTATGATGCTAGTGTTTGGCATTCCAACAGTTGGAATTTTTTATTCACCCGCAACCTGCATTCATAATGACTGAAGAGACTAGCTAATCCGCTAAAACTGGAACAACCATTTCAGAAATGGGTGCAAAACAATCTAACTGACTGATTGGATTTGTTTGCATAAATGTACGTTATTTAACTTTGTGTAGCATAAGATTAATTAATCAATCAATATACATGCAAAAACAGAGACTGAAAGGGTTAAAAAAATATGAATTTCTTATTGCGTTGCTGTAGAGCTTGCTGGGAAATATGACGATAATGATTCTGGTAAAAATGTGCCAAATTAGACTAATATCTTCAAAACTTCTCTGAATCAGGATCCCCATACCAGTCCCCCCCAGTTGAGCTAACGTGCGCTAATGTGAGTAGCATGACGTTATAAGTAACAAGAACATTTCCCAGGACAAAGACATATCTGATATGGGCAGAAAGCTTAAATTATTGGTAATCCAACTGCACTGTCCAATTTACAGTAGCTATTACAGTGGAATAATACCATGCTAGTGTTTGAGGAGTGCACAGTTATGTACTTGAAAATGTAGCAATTAGGCACATTTGGGCAGACTTGACACAACATGTTGAACAGTAATGCAATCTTTCAATGGATCAGTCTAACTTTGCACATACACCGCTGCAACCTAGTGTCCAAAATCTAAATTGCGCCTAAACACATTGTGGCTTTTCTCTTGCATTTCAACGATTATGGAGAAAAAAAATAAGGCATGTTTTTTTCTATGTATTATCTATTACCAGATCTAATGTGTTATATTCTCCTACATTACTTTCAGATTTCCACAAACTTCAAAGTGTTTCCTATCAAATGGTATCAAGAATATGAATATTCTTACTTCAGGTGGCCTAGTGGTTAGTGTTGGACTAGTAACCGGAATGATGCAAGATTGAATCCCCGAGCTGACAAGGTAAAAATCTGTCGTTCTGCCCCTGAACAAGGCAGTTAACCAACTGTTCCTAGGTCATCAATGAAAATAAGAATTTGTTCTTAACTGACTTCTCTAGTTAAATAGAGGTAAAGAGAAAAAAAGAAAAAAAGGTCCTTAAAGGCAGTTAGATATAGGTATGTCATTTTAGGCAAAATGTTTAAAAAGGGTTCGATCCCTGGAGATATCTGTTTTTTTTTTGCATTGGATGCATCTCAATCCACGGCATCTGCTGATGTTGCTGATGAAAGGTGGTAGAGCTAGAACAGTATTTGTCAGAAAATAAGACTAGGTTTTCTCATGAACATTTCTGTAGCAAACAATTTGGACAAGTTCACACTGATGTGAACCCTCTATGTAAAGGTGAGACTGCAACAGATATGTACATGTCGTTGTTTTGCTGAAGTGCACCCACAAACCTCAAAAGACTCGTCTGAAGTTAGCCCGGTACCAGTTAAAAAATGTATGGGAGTATACACTGAGTGTACAAAACATTAGGAATATCTGGTCTTTCCATGACCCAGAACCAAAAAGTTTTCTTCCAAGGGTTTTCCTATGGGGACATGCCTAATAACTATTTTATGTTTCTATCTAGTACCTTTTTATCTAAGAGTGTACAATGAATGCTGACCAAAGGAGCTAAAGTGAAGAAATGTCCATATGCTTAGTAACCATTGGGATAACAACTTATAGAACACGTGTGGAGCAAGGCAATCTACGTAAAATAACCATTTATGGATCACTAACAGAGGTAAAGGATGTGAAATAAAAAAGACGTTGAGGAGAGAGAGAGCGAGCGTGAGAGTGAAAGAGAGAGAGTTGAGAGGTTTCTGATTGTATAAACACAATTCAACTCCAACACGTGTGCAATCCATCATTACTTATTCATGCGCTCTCTCTGTGTAGCACATTTCCCACCATGTTTTACAGTGCAGAGGTACATGCTAAGTAGTGGTGGGTGAAGCAGACCATAACTACGTTCACTTGTGCGTTATTAGATAACTTCAATTACAAAGCCTATTGTGAGTGTTCTATGATGTCCACCACCCCCACAGTAACAGGAAATTGAGCATCGCGTACCTTGTCCTCCAATGGCCCATAGGCCTTTGTCAAAAGTAGTGCACTATAAAAGGAATAGGGTGCCATTTAGGACACACACACATGGACTCTCCTGACCCAGAACACTACTGTGAAGATAATGATGGCCACCACAGTCCTGGAAGGGAACATTTCCTTGACCATTTATCAACACCCATTTTTCTTTGTAGTCATTAATTGACATGACTCTCCTGCTTCTCTGCCCAGTGTGTAAGGCGGAAGTGGTACACAAGGGTCCCATTTGGCCCCATATTCTATTTACTTTTGACCAGGGCACAGAGTTCTGTTCAAAAGTAGTGCACTACAGTGCCTTCAGAAAGTATTCACACCTGTTGACTTTTTTCACATTTTGTTGTGCTGCCAAGGTGAAATTAATTGTAATGTCAAAGTGTAAAAATGTAATTTGTAAAAAATATATGAAAAATGAAACAATACAATTACATAAGTATTCAACCCCCTGAGTCATTACATTTTAGAATCACCTTTGGAAGTGATTACAGCTGTGAGTCTTTCTGGGTAAGTCTTTAAGAGCTTTGCACACCTTGATTGTGCAATATTTGCACATTATTCTTTTTACAATTCGTCAAGCCTTTTAAAGTTGGTTGTTGATCCTGGCTAGACAGCCATTATAACTCTTGCCATAGATTTTCAAACTGATTTAAGTGAAAATTGAAAATAGGCCACTCAGGAACATTCAATGTCAACTTGGTAAGCAACTCAAGCTGAAAGATGAATTAGTTTCTCTATGTCTGTTACAAAGCAGACTGAACCAGGTTATCTTCTAGGATTTTGCCTGTGCTAAGTGGTACTCAGTGATGTGTTGTGTTGGATTTTCCCCAAACATAACACTGGAATTTGATTAGCCACATTTGTTGCAGTTTTACTTTGGTGCTTTATTGCAAACATGATGCATGTTTAGATTTTTTAAAATTCTGTACAGGCTTCCTTGTTTTCACTCTGTCAATTATGTTAGTTTGTGGAGTAACTACATTGTTGATGATCCTCATCCTCAGTTTTCTCCTATCACAGGCAATACTCTGTAAATGTTTGGAAGTCACCTTTGGCATGGTGAAATCCCTGAGCGGTTTCCTTAATCTCCAACAACTGAGTTAGGAAGGACGCCTGCATCTTTGTAGTAACTGGGTGTATTCATACACCATACAAAAATGTAATTAATAACTTCACCATGCTCAAAGGGATATTCAATGTCTGCTTTCTTAATTTTTACCCATCTACCAATACGTGCCATTCTTTGTGAAGAATTGACAAACATCCCTGGTCTTTGTATAAAAAAAATATATATATGTATTTAACCTTAATTTAAACAGGCAAGTCATTTAAGAACAAATTCTTATTTACAATGATGTGCAAACCCGGACGACGCTGGGCCAATTGTGCGCCGCCCTATGCAACTCCCAATCACAGCCGGTTGTGATACAGCCTGGATTCAAACCAGGGTGTTTGTAGTGACGCATCAAGCACTGAGATGCAGTGCCTAACATGCTGACAACACCAGTCGCATCGCATGCGAGAGCCTTACAAAATAATTTTACACATACATGTTATTCAATCCTTGTACCCACACTGATTGCACGTGCCAACGAGCATCTGTGTTGCCAGGCGCTAAAATAGAAGTTGATTTTATTTGTGACGCAGGATGCGCTGCAAATCCTGCCACTCCCATCTCCTCATTAGTTTTTAGAAGCATATACCCACGTGCCATCTTCTCATTGGTTTGTGGGTGAGTGAAACATGAACTGAGGTCGGTTGTGGTAATGCACCTTATTATGAAAGTTAGGTGCCAATCACCATATAAAGTCCAAAGAAGAAAAAGAAGCCTGGAAGGAGGAGAGATGATGAGAAAATATTCCGTTGACCATTAATGTGTGGATTAATTGTCAGACTAGAGGACCTTGTGCATTTCAGGTAAAATATCAACTCAATGTTTATATTCCAGGACAGGTTAGCTAGCAAAAGCAAGCTAGCTAGCTAAATAGGACAAATTAGCTAGCAACTGATTGCCATAAATGTTTAATGCTTTTCTACCTGTCCCCAAATTAATATAATTGGTTCAGCGTCCGGTTTGGACATAGTGTTAGACCGCTGCGCCATTCGGGAGCCCACTCAGGTAGTTGAATCAGTGTTTGAATTGATCAGTCACACCCTGATCTGTTTCACCTGTCTTGTGCTTGTCACCACCCCCACCTGGTGTCTCCCATTTGTCTCAATTATCTCCTGTGTATTTATACATGAGTTGTCTGTCTGTGCCAGTTCCTCTTGTCTTGTCAGGTTGTTACAGCGTGTTTCCCATTTTTTTCCTGTTTCTCAGGTTTTGTTTTCTAGTCTTTCCGCTTCTGAACATTCTGCCTGCCCTGACCCTGCCTGCCATTCTGTCCCTGATTGACTGTGCCTTGGATTACAGACCTCCGCCTGCCCTTGACCTGTTGTTTGCCTGCACCCTGTTTAAAAAAGAAATATCTGAGATTCGAACTGTCTGCCTCCTGTGTCTGCATCTGGGTCTTATCCTGAGTTGTGATAGGGACCTTACAGATAATTGTATGTGTGGGGTACAGAGATGAGGTAGTCATTCAAAAATCATGTTAAACACCATTATTGCGCACAGTGAGTCCATGCAATTTATTATGTAACTTTTAAGCAAGTTGCCAAAACAACCTGCCAAAACAAAGGGATTGTATACTTATTGTCTCAAAACAGTTCAGCTGTTCATTTTTTATTAAGTTGTTCAAATTTCAAAAAAATAATTTCACCTTGACTTTATGAGGTATTTTGTGTAGACCAGTGACACAACAAGTCAATTTAATTATTTTTAAATTCAGGCAGTAACACAACAAAATGTGAAAAAAGTCAAGGGCTGTGAATACCTTCTGAATCTACTGTATATATGAAATAAGGTGTCATTTGGAACAGCACCAATGACTCCAAGTAAAAAGGAGGCCAGACTCTTGCTGCTAAATTCCAGACTGCTGAGTAGTTTGGTGGTGAGAAATGGCATTCAATTTGTTCTCCCATCATGCTACTCAGCCAGTCATGTATGATCAACATCTTGCTGCCCAGTGACCCACGACGTGTACTTCACCGTTGAGGCCGAGGCAGCCTGAACAGCAGAGATATCACACATCCCACCCCAGACAACCCAGGGCACAATACAGCTTGTGCTTCTTACTTCACTGCACTCACATACTGTAAGCCTTATGCTTCCCTACCCTTTGATGCACTCACGTCTAGAAAGCAGTGTCGATTTTACTGTGCCGATGCCATTTCTGTACCTTGTACAGTGTCTCTCAGAAGCTGTAAACATTTTTACAAGACTTATGCATGTAAGAATCTTTGCTCTATTTGCAATTCAACCCACTGGAGCAAACCTTTCTGACACCTCAATTCTTTGAACAGGTTACAGTTCCTTCAGAAAGTGTCTACACCATTGGACTTATTCCACATTTTGTTGTGAATTGTTTTGAACCATTTACACACAATACCCTATGATGACATGTTTTTAGAAATGTTTGTAAATGTATCACAAAAGAAATACAGAAATATGTAATTTACACAAGTATTCACACGCCTGAGTGTGAGGACATGTTAGGATCACCATTGTCAGTGATTACAGCTGTGTGTCTTTCTGGATGAGACTCTGAGAGCTATGCACACCTGGATTGTAGAATATTTGCAAATTATTCTTTCTTTTTTTTTAAAAGCTCTGTCAAATTGGTTGTTGATCATTGCTAGACATCCATTTTCAAGTCTTGCCATAGATTTTTAAGCCGATTTAAGTTAAAATTGTTACAAGGCCACAGGAACATGTGGTGTCGTCTTGCTAAGTATCTCCAGTGTCTATGGTTTTATTTTCCTGCTGAAATGTGAATTTGTATTCCAGTGTCTGTTGGAAAGCAGACTGAACCCGGTTTTTCTTTAGGATTTTGCCTATGCTTAGCTCTATTTAGTTTATTTTCACCCTAAAAGAAAATCCCTAGTCCTTGCAGATGACAAGCATACACATAATATGATGCAGCCATCACCATGCTTGAAAATATGAAGTGGTACTCAGTTGTGTGTTGTGTTAGATTTACCCCAAACATAATGATTTGTTTTCAGGACAAAGTTATTTTCTTTGCCACATTTTTTGCAGTTTTACTTTAGTGCCTTATTGCAAACAGGAAGCATGTTTTGGAATATTTGTATTCTGTACAGGCACATTTTTTATTTAGGTTAGTATTGTGGAGTAACTACAACATTGTTAATCCATCCTCAGTTTTTTATCACAGACATTAAGCTCTGTAACTGTTTTAAACTCACCGTTGGCCACGGTGAAATTGCTGAACAGTTTCCTTCCTCTCTGGCAACTGAGTTAGAGAGGATGCCTATATCTTTGTAGTGACTGGCGGTATTGATACACCATTCAAAGTGTAATGAATAACTTCAAAATGATCAAAGGGATGTTCAATGTTTGCTTTTTTTATTACCAATGAGTGCCTTCTTTGTGAGGCATTGGAAAACCTCTGTTCTTTGTGGTTGAATCTGTTTTTGAAATTCACTTCTCGAATGAGGGACCTTAAAGATAATTCTACACTGAGTGCACAATACACTAGGAACCCCTTCCTAATATTGACTTGAACCCCCTTTTGCCCTCAGAACAGCGTCATTCGTCGGAGTATCGACTCTACAAGCATTCCACAGGGATGCTGGCCCATGTTGATTCCAATGCTTCCCACAGTTGTGTCAAGTTGGCTTGATGTCCTTTCGGTTGTGTACCATTCTTGATACACAAAGGAAACCGTTGAGTGAAAAACCCAGCAGCATTGCCATTCTTGACACACTCAAACTGGTGCGCCTTGCACCTACTACCATACCTTGTTCAAAGGCACTTACATTTTTTGTCATGCCCTTTCACACTCTTAATGGGACACATATACAGTCCATGTGTCAATTGTCTCAAGGCTACACTGATTGAAGTGGATTTAACAAGTGACACCAGTCAGGGATCATAGCCTTCACCTGGTCAGTCTGTCATGGAAAGAGCAGATAATCCTTATGATTTGTACACTCAGTGTATGTTTGGGGTATAGAGATGAGGTAGTCATTAAAAACTCATGTTAAACACTATTACTGTCCACAGATAATTCCAATTTATGTGACTTGTTATGCAAATGTTTACTCCTGAACTTACTTAGGCTTGCCATAATGTGGTTGAATACTTGACTCAAGACATTTCAGCTTTGAATTTTATTATTAATTTGTACAAATTTCAAAAAATATAATTCCACCTTGAGTTTATGAGGTATTGTGTGTAGTTCAGTGACACAAAATGTCAATTTAAATTGCAAAATGTGAAAAAAGTCAAGGGGTGTGAATACTTTCTGAAGACAATGTGTTGACTTTCAGACTTGTAGTAGCTCCAAGCTTATGGCTCTGCTCAACGCCCATGTGCAGTGTGTACACAACCCACTGGCAGATGACTTGTCTCAGTCACATTGAAGCTTGATAAAAACAAAAATGTACATATTGGATTTCGAGTTTTAGGCTAAAACTGATTCAGTGTGAATTAAATAAACACCATTAACATTTTGACATGCGGTGAGGGGAATAGAGAGCAGCAGGAGAGTCAGGGACTACATACTGTAAACTGTAGTAACACAAGGAAAGGCAGTGGAAATGGAGAGTGTACTGCACTGGAGAGAAGAAGCAAGACCAGGCCAAAATACATGCCAGTCATGTGTAAATTGTGTTGTTGTTGGCTTTTAGGGGTAAAATTGGAAAAGCAGAGGACTGTTTGGAAAGTCACAGAGAGGAGACGATCTGTCTTCCACAGAGACCTTGTCTGTGAAAAGAAGATAGGGAGGGAAGGAACATGGCTTACAGATCTGAGAACAAAACAGCGAAACCAAACTCAACCCAAAATATGCAGTAACTCTCTCACAAGAGGGATCAAGAAAACTTCAAACTACCAAGAAAGTCACCAATGCAAAAATACTTACAGTACAGTGTGAAATTGGAAACATCTGAGCTTTGGAGAGATAGAAAATAGCAACATACCCACTGGGCACAAAATGTTTGAATCAATGTTTTTCAACTTAACTTTGTCAACTTATTGTGACATGGAATCGTGGAGAAAAAAATTCTTCATCAGCATAACAGTTCTTTTGAGGGTGAAATTTCCACCACCGGATTATTTCATCATGGTAACCAATTTTTAAAACAGACAAACTGTCACACCCTGATCTGGTTCACCTGTCCTTGTGCTTGTCTCCACCCCCCTCTAGGTGTTGCCCATCTCCACTACTTATCCCCTGCGTTTTTCTGTCTGTTTGTGCCAGTTTGCCTTGTTTGCCAAGTAAACCAACGGTTTTCTCTCAGCTCCTGCTTGTCCCAGTCTCTATTTTACTCATCCTCCTGGTCTTGACCATTGCCTGTCCTGACTCTGAGCCCGCCTGCCTGACCACTCTGCCTGCCCCTGACCTCGAACCTGCCTGCTGCCCTGTACCATTTGAACTCTGCCCTGGCTATGAACACTTACCTGTCCCCAACCTGCCTTTTGTCTATCCCTTGGATTATAATAAATACCAGAGCTCAAACCATCTGCCTCCTGTGTCTGCATCTGGGTCTCGCCTTGTGTCGTGATACAAACCTTGTGTAACATATGTTGAAGTTATACCAGATCTTCAACATTATATCAACTATCAGAAAAAAACAATAGGTGGCCTAAGCAACAAAAAAAAGACATTTAAAATATTACAAGTATTATAAAGTATCCTTAAATATACAAAAATGTAAATAATATACAAAAATATCTTAAGTATACTATAAATATAATATCATTACACTTCAACACATTTATTAAAATGTACTTTAAATGAATTGTTTTTCAGTTTTCAAGTATACTATATGTTCACTATCATTAAACTTAAACACATTAAACTCATTAAAGCCTTACTTCAAACGTTTTAATTATAATTTACTATGTTCATCGAAAATACAATTATAGTTGTTTTTAAGTTAAAGCATATATTTATTTTCGGAAACTGCTTGTGAGTGATTAAGTACACTATAAGTATACAGTGCCTTGCAAAAGTATTCATCCTCTGTATTTAAAAAATATATATATTATTTTAGAAATTAGTATTCAAATTGATTTTATTGTCATTTGTTGTTAACAATGAACTGAAAATACTCAAAGTGGGAAAAAATAAAACAAATTAATAGATTAATACGCTTCATAAATATTCGATAACTAAACTATAGTCACTGCAGCCTCTGTTTAGGCAAGCCTACATTAGTTCGGGAGTAACATTTGGCTTAAAAAAATCACAGCATATGTTACATGGACTCTGTAGGGCTTGACATGATTTTTTATGACTCGACCTTCCTCTGTCCCCCATACATACAACATCTGTAAGGTCCCTCAAGTATTGAATTTAAAGCACAGATTCAACTAAAAAGACCAGGGAGCCTTTCAAAAGCCTCATTAAAGGGCAGTGATTGGTAGATTGGTAACAATATCAAATCAGACAATAAATATCTCTTTAAGCATGGTCAAGTTAATAATTATTCTGTGGATTATGTATTAAACCTCCCAGACATATCAAAGATGCTGTCGTCCTTCTACACTGAGCTGCAGGACAGGAATGAAACTTCTCAGGGATGTTACCATGAGGCCATTGGTGATTGGAAAACAGTTACATAGTTAAATGGCATTGATGGGAGAAAACTGAAGATGGATCAACAACATTGTAGTGACTCTACAATAATGATTTAAATGACAGAGTGAAAATAACAATAAGAATATAGAGAATAAAAATATTCCAAAACATACATCTTGTACCCAACAAGGCACTAAAGTAATATTGCAAAACACCTTATGTTTGGGGCAAATCCAACACAACACATTACTGAGTAACTGCTGATTTATTTTCAAGCATGGTGGTAACTGCATCATGGCATAGGTATTCTTGACATCGGCAAATACTGGGGAGTGTTTCCAGATAAAAAGAAAAGGAATTTGGCTAAGCACAGGCAAAATCATAGAGGAAATCCTGCTTCAGTCTGCTTTACAACAGACACTGGGAGAGGAATTCACCTTTCAGCAGAACAATAATCTAATCTAACACAAGGCCAAATCTACATTTGAATTGCTTATCAAAAAGACAGTGTATGTTCCTGAGTGGCCGAGTTACAGTTTTGACTTATATCTGCTTGAAAATCTATGGCAAGATTTGAACAATTGCTGTGTAGCCATGAGCACTAACATCATGATTGAGTTTACAGAATTATGACAAGAATAAATGGCTAATATTCCACAATCCAGGTGTGTAAAGGTCTTAGAGACTAACCCAAGTAGACTCACTGCTGTAATCGCTGCCAACTGTGTTTCTAGCTTGCATTGACTCAGGGAGCTGAAAACTTATGCAACTATATTTTAGTTATTTGATTTCTATAAATCTTTTCAAAAAAAATTAATATCAATCTTTCACATTGACATGAGTATTTTGTGTAGATTGTTGACAAAAAGTTACAATTAAACCAATTTTAATCCCACTATGTAACAACAACATTAGAATAAATTCACAGATTATGAATATTTTTGCAAACCACTGTAGTTTTAGTGCCACTAACATGTTTTTAAGTACTTTCTGAATATATGTTCCGAAGAGTGCAGAGAAAGTTGACAACCATAATGATTAAGGAACATGCTTCCTGAAAGTATACTTTTTCATATCTCAAGAAAATATACTTTATTATACTTTCAAAAACTATTTTTCACTTAAATGTTCACAAAATATATCTACAGCATACTTTCAAAAATGCACATGCACAACATTTTTGCATATTCCCAGCATCCTTTTCTGCAGTTAAATGTTAAACTTAATAATGTTAAACTCAATAATGTTGTAATTTTAGTTACACATGACATATTACACATTTTATAGAAATGTAATGTGAACAACTAAAGTGTGAATAACCAATGGTGCACATAAGTCTAGAGGAAACCTGGCACCATCGAATGAAGCATGGTGGTGTCAGCATCATGCTGTGGGGATGTTTTTCAGCTGCAGGAACTGGGAGACTGGTCAGGATTGAGGGAAAGATGAACAAGGAAAAGTACAGAGAGATCATTGATTAAAACCTGCTCCAGAGCGCTAACTACCTCAGACTGGGGTGAAGGTTCACCTTCCAAACAGTACAATGACCCAAAGCACACAGCCAAGAGAACGCAGGAGTGGTTTTGGGACAAATCTCTCTGAATGTCCCTGAGTGGCCCAGCCAGAGCCCGGACTTGAACCCAATCAAACATCTCTGGAGAGACCTGAAAATAGCTGTGCAGCGACACGTCCCATGCAACCTGACAAAGATTGAGAGGATCTGCAGAAAATACTGGGAGAAACTCCCCAAATACAAGTGTGCCAAGCTTGTAGAGTCATACCCAAGAAGACTCAAGGCTGTAATCACTACCAAAGGTGCTTCAACAAAGTAATGAGTAAAGGGTCTGAAAATGTACAGTTGAAGTCAGAAGTTTACATACACTTAGGTTGGAGTCATTAAAACTTGATTTTCAACCACTCCACAAATTTGTTGTTTACAAACTTTAGTTTTGGCATGTCAATAAGGATGAGGAGGATCTACTTTGTGCATGACACAAGTCATTTTTACAACAATTGTATACACACAGATTATTTCACTTATAATTCACTGTATCACAATTCCAGTGGGTCAGAAGTTTACAGAAGTTTACAAGTTGACTGTGCCTTTAAACAGCTTGGAAGATTCTAGAAAATAATATCATGGCTTTAGAAGCTTCTGATAAGCTAATTGGCATCATTTGAATCAATTGAAGTTGTAGCTGTGGATGTATTTCAAGGCCTACCTTCAAACTCAGTGCCTCTTTGCTTGACATCATGGGGAAATCAAAAGAAATCAGCCAAGACCTCAGACAACAAATTGGAGACCTCCACAAGTATGGTTCATCCTTGGGAGCAATTTCCAAACGCCTGAAGGTACCACGTTCATCTGTACAAACAATAGTACACAAGTACGAACACCATGGGACCATGCAGCCGTCATACCGCTCAGGAAGGAGACTCGTTCTGTCTCCTAGAGATGTACTTTTGTGCAAAAAGTACAAACCAATCCCAGAACAACAGCAAAGGACCTTGTGACGATGCTGGAGGAAACGGGTCCAAAAGTATCTATATCCACAGTAAAACAAGTCCTATATCGACATAACCTGAAAGGTCGCTCAGCAAGGAAGAAGCCACTGCTCCAAAACCGCCATTAAAAAGCTAGACTATGGTTTGCAACTGCACATGGGAACAAAGATTGTACTTTTTGGAGAAATGTCCTCTGGTCTGATAGATCTGAAAAATAGATCTGTTTGGCCATAACGACCATCGTTATGTTTGGAGGAAAAGGGGGAGGCTTGCAAGCAGAAGAACACCTTCCCAACCGTACACGGGCGTGGCAGCATCATGTTGTGGGGGTGCTTTGCTGCAGAAGGTACTGGTGCACTTCACAAAATAGATGGCATCATTTGGGAGGAAAATTATGTGGATATATTGAAGCAACATCTCAAGACATCAGTCAGCAAGTTAAAACTTGGTCGCAAATGGGTCTTCCAAGTGGACAATAACCCCAAGCATACTTAAAAAGTTGTGGCATAATGTCTTAAGGACAACAAGTAAAGGTATTGGAGTGGCCATCACAAAGCTCTGACCTCAATCCTATAGAAAATTTGTGGGCAGAACTGAAAAAGTGTGTGAGAGCAAGGCGGCCTTCATACCTGAATCAGTTACACCAACTCTGTCAGGGAGAATGGCCCGAAATTCACCCAACTTATTGTGGGAAAGCTTGTGGAAGGCTAGCTGAAATGTTTGACCCATCTAAACAATTTAACGGCAATTCAACCAAATACTAATTGAGTGTATGTCAACTTCTGACCCACTGGGAATTTGATGAAAGAAATAAAAGCTGAAATGACTCATTCTCTCTACTATTATTCTGACATTTCACATAAAATAAAGAGGTGATGCTAACTGACCAAAGACAGGGAATGTTTACTAGGATTAAACGTCAGGAATTGTAAAAAAAAAAAAATATTGGCTAAGGTGTATGTAAATGTATTTGGCTAAGGTGTATGTAAACTTCTGACTGTCACGCCTTGGTCTTAGTATTTTGTGTTTTCTTTCTTTATTTGGTCAGGCCAGGGTGTGACATGGGTTTTTTTGTGGTGTGTTTTTGTATTGGGGTTTTAGTAGGTATTGGGATTGTGGCTGAGTAGGGTTGTCTAGGAAAGTCTATGGCTGCCTGAGGCGGTTCTCAATCAGAGTCAGGTGATTATCGTTGTCTGATTGGGAACCATATTTAGGTAGCCCGGGTTTCACTGTGTGTTTGTGGGTGATTGTTCCTATCTCTGAGTTTGTTTGCAACAGATAGGCTCAGTCACTTTGGTTTTTCTTTTTTCATTGTTTTGGAAGAGAAGAGAACGAGCGCCATTCTCCTTGCGGAGATGGTGCTAAATCCATCAACACAGTCGGTCCCTGGGATTGGGCTGGCCAACACGATTCGGTTTGCTTGGAAGGAAAAGGAGTTGGGGCCTTTAGGACGTGAAAATTTGGAAGGATAATATTGATGGGGATTCTAAAGCTGACGGTGAAGGATGTGTATTGTTTCCAAGGCAACTCGTTGAAGGGAGCATACGACGTGGCACTATATACAGAGAAGAAACACGATGATATCCTGAGAAGGGCAAGAGCAGTGGGAGGTGAGAGGCCGATGAGCCACTATGAAATAACAAGTCTGGCGAAGAACAACTTTAGGGTTGTAACTGTCAACATTTACAACCCATACGTTAAGGACGAAGAGGTGAGGGCCTTTCTGGGGAGATACATGGATAACGTCTCCTCAGCAAGGCACCTCAAAGACGCCCTTGGGTTTTGGAATGGGAGGAGAGGCTTCCAGGCCCTCCTCAGGGAGGACCCAAAGGGACATGGTGGCTACCTCCATCCTCCTGCTATGTTCTCCCTTGGTGCTGACAGGGGGACGTTGTTTTATGCACGTCAGCTCCCATTTTGCAGGCGCTGTATGGCCTACAGCCACATATTCGCCTCGTGCAGCACAAGAAAATGCAGATTTTGTGGATCTGAGGAACACGAGGCGAGGGATTGTGACAAGCCTGAGGCGTGCCACGGGTGTGGCTCGTCAGCACACCTGTGGCGGGGGTGCCCGGCTCGTCAGATGTCATATGCGTCTGCGGCTGGGGTGGGGAGCAGGAGCGGGGGATGGGGGAAGAAGAGGAGGGGAAGGAAGTACGCCTCATGACCAGAGTTCAGGTCCAGAGGGGAAGGCCGCAAGGAAGGTGGAGGAGCAAGAAGCGGCGGATGGAAGAGAGAAGGAAACAGAAGGCACGGGAGTAGGAGAACCAGGAAAAGCGGCGGAAAAAGGCAACCGAGTGGAGGAGCATGAGAGAGAAGAAAGCGAGGGAGGAGTGTTGGAGAAGGAGACGGTGGAAGAGCAAGTGGACTGGGGGGAAAGTGCCCTGGTGGAAGAGATGAGGGGTATGGTGGAGGAGCTGGCAGGGGGGAGGGTGGTATATCTCCACTGCCGCCATCACCAAAGAAGAGAATGAAGAGGAGGGTGCGATTGGCCGACAGTGAGAGGGAGGGGATGGCCAAGAGAGTGATGGGGTGGGAGAAACCTCTGGGTTGCTGCTGGTTTCCCCAGGCCCTCAACTTCTGTTGGGTGGGGACACACCTAATAAGACTCAGGACTGGGTACAGGAGGAGGTGGGGAGTTTTTTGTTTGGGGACTCAGCCTCCCCAATTTTTTTCCAAACCAGCTGCAGCACTGGGGAGGGGGAGGAGTGTGGGGGTAGACCCAGGGTGCAGGGCACCCTGGAGCCAAACACTATTCCTGCATCCTGGTTTGGTGAGATGGAGGAAGAGGGGGGGATGTTGGGAGTACGGATGGTGTTCTCACCGGTAGATATGGAGCAGGGGAGCATCGGGTGAGTCTCCTGTTTTTTTTTTTTTTCTGTCTGGGTTTAGAATTTGAGTGTATTACATGTTTTAATTTTATTTTTTCATGGGGTCTAATTTTACTTTTGTTAGTTTAAATGTAAGGGGTTTAAGGGATTTTGTTAAGAGGAGGGAGGGTGTGGGGTTTGATTTTTGTTTTTTACAGGAGGTTCACCTGAGGGATGGAGGGGATGTTAGTAGGTTTAAGAGGGAGTGGGACAAGGGGGAGTCGGTTTGGGGTATTGGGGGGGGTGCACTCATCGGGGGTAGGGATTTTGTGTGGGCACAGGGAGGTAAAAGTGGAGGATTATTTTGTGGTAATGCAGGGGAGGGTTATAGGGGTGGATGTCACGATAAGGGATTGTAAATTTAGATTAGTGGTGGTGTATGGGCCACAGGTGGTGGCAGACAGGAAGGAGATGGTGGACTGTCTGACGCCCCTGTGTGTCACAAATAGGAAATTAGTGATAGGGGGGATTTTAATACAGATTTAGGAATAGGGGGGATAGCAGTGCAGGCGCCATTACCGGGCTAATGGCTTGCCATGGTCTGGTTGATGGTGGTCTGCACACTACTCCGAAAATGGCCGGTCCTACATGGCGTAACTCCAGGGGGGTTGAGCGGAGGCTCGACTATATTTTTGTACCCAGGTCTTTGGGTAAGTTGTCTGGGCGGCTGTTGCCTGCTTTCTTTTCGGATCACGACGGGGTGCTCCTGCAGGTGGGGTTGCCAGTCTGCCTCTTTGGTAGGGGGTACTAGAAGTTAGATCGGGATGTGCTGGAGGAGCGGGCTTTTGTTGACGGGTTTTATGGTTTCTTTTGGAGGCTTGAAGGCCTCCGGTCCATGTGCGAGGGGGTGTTAGAGTGGTGGGAATTAGTTAAGGTGAGGATTAGGGCTTTTATAATAGGGTATTGCAAGAGGGAAAAAAGGGAGGAGAGGAGGGAGGTGGATCGTATCCAAAGGTTAATTGAACTCAAGTACGAGGCAGGCAACCTCGGCGGGTCGTTTGACTGGGAGAGATCCGCTACCCTAAAGGCGCAGCTCAGGGAGTTACAGGAGCGGAAGGCTCTAGCTTTCCTGGAGCGTGCGCATAGTGGCTTTCTAGAACACAATGAGACTTGTTCCGCTATGTTCTTTAAGTCGGTTAGGGCCAGACAGAGTAGGAAGGTAATGCATCGCGTTAGGGAAGAAAATGGTATTATAGTTAGAGAACCAGAGGATATGGTCAGGGTGACAACTGATCATTTCCAAGGTTTATTTAAGGAAAGGGAAATAGATGTAGAGCAGGGAAGTGTTTTTAGAACACTTGTCCAGGCGGTTGCCGGAGGACATTAGAGAAGTGATGGAGGCCCAGATTTCACTAGAAGAGGTTGAGAGCGCTCTTAGGAGGATGGGAAAAGGGAAGGTGCCTGGGATGGATGGGCTGCCGGCTGAGTTTTATCTCAAGTTTTGGGGTATACTTGGACCAGTGGTCCTCGAAGTCTTGAAGGCCATCCTTGAGACGGGGTCCCGGGGGATCAATGGCTGTTGGTGTGCTGTCACTTTTATATAAGAAGGGGGAAGTAACAGACCTTGGCAACTGGCGGCCGTTGACCATGCTGTGTGTAGATTACAAGCTACTTGCAAAGGTTTTAGCAGACCGGTTGCGCACAGCCCTTCCCTACGTCGTCCATGAGGATCAGACGTGCGGGGTAGAGGGCCGCTCTATTAGATGGAACCTACAGTTAATCAGGGACTCCATCGCTTGGGTTGAAGATAGAGGACTGCCATTAATGGTAGCAGCGCTAGATCAGGCGAAAGCCTTTGATCGCGTGAATAGATCCTTTTTACTCAGAGTGTTAGGTCGATTAGGATTTGGGGAGAAGTTCATAGGATGGATTCGTACATTGTATGTCGGAGAGGGGTACCGAGTTAGTGTAAATAGTCACTTAGGTGACGTTTTTGACCTCTCGTCTGGGGTCAGGCAGGGGTGCCCACTCTCGGCTCTCCTCTTCGTTCTGTACATGGAGCCTCTGGGGGCTGCCATTAGGGCAGACACAGGGGTGGAAGGCTTGTTGATCCCTGGAAGTGGTGGGCTGCGTGTTAAGATGACGCAGTACGCCGACGACACTTCCTTGCTGCTGTGCAAGGACTCGTGCCTGACAAGGTCCCTTGCCATCTTTGGGGATTTCACCCGAGCGTCGGGAGCGGTTCTAAACCATGCAAAGTCTTCCGTCAAGTTTTTCGGTAGATGGCGCGGTAGAACGGATGTGCCCGGGGCGTTATCTCTCTGTGAGGGGGCCCTGAGGATTCTCGGGGTCCATTTTGAGACCTCCGGCTCAGCGACGCTAAACTGGAACATGCGTATCGCAATGTGGAAGGCTAGGTATTTGTCTTTTATGGGCAAAGTCCTGGTCCTAAAGGTGGATGTGTTGCCGTCTCTTTTGTATTTGGCGTACATCTACCCATTGCCGGCTTGTCTGAGGAGGCCTCTAGTGAGGCTTGTGTTTCAGTTCATGTGGAGTGGCAGGTGCGAGTGGGTCGCCAGGGCACGCATGCTCTGTCCCATCGGGGAGAGAGGTAGGGGGGTACCACATTTCCCCTTCAAGCTGGACACAATTTTTGTTTCTTTCTTGTTAACGGAGCTTGCTCATCCAGTGATACACCCGTCCGGTTACCTCCTGCGGGTGTTCTTCTCATATCAGGCGAGAAGCGTAATGGTGTGGTCTAACACGAGTCCTCGGGCGGAACAGCTGCCGTGGCACTTTGGTCATGCGGCCAAGTGGCTGCGTGCGCACCCTGAGGTTGAAGTTGCCCGAGTAGGTTTAGATCACAGGCACCTGTACGAGGAGGTCAGAGAGGCAGGGAGTCCGGCGCCTGTAGTGGGCATCTCGGAAGTGGTCTGGGAGGGAGTGCAGGCGCGGGGTCTGGACAACAGGCTCAAGGACCTGAATTGGTTGAGCCTCCATAAGTGCTTGCCGGTACGTTCCATCATGTACCGGTATAGTTTGGTGCAATCCCCTACCTGTCCAAGATCCTCTTGTGGCAGGGAGGAGACTGTGCGCCATGTCTTTTGGGACTGTGCCTTTGCCGGAGTAGTATGGGCTAGGGCACGGGTGTTGTTAGGTTTGGTAAGGGGGGATTTTGTATTGATGTGGGCCAGGTTAGAGAGAGGTGTAGGGAGAGCGAGAGGGACGGATAGGGACAGGTTTCTGCTCTGGCTTCTCATGAGTCTCTTTAAACGGGGGCTGTGGGAAGCCAGGCAGAACATGGTGAAGACAGGGAGAGATTGGGGGGTGGAAGGGATAGTGAGGAGGGTGGAAGGAGATTTGAGGGGGAGGATGAAGAGGGAGGAGAGGAAGTGGTGGCAGCATGCTGCTCGGGAGAGGTGGAAGGGGGGTTTAGGGCTGGGTGTCATTTAGATTTGTAAGGGGATAAATTAGGGACGGGGAGATAGGGAAAGGTCGTTTGTAGGGTGACGGGGAGGGAAGATGCTCCCCTGAGGTTTTGTTTGGGGTTTTTGTTTTGTTTAGTTAAATTAAAATACCATTGTTGGAGTATGTATGAAAATTATGAGTTGTAAAGAATTAATGGTATTGAAGGTAATACATTTTTTTTTAAATAAAAAATAAAAAAAATAGGCTGTATAGGTTTTCATGTTCCGTTTGTTGTTTTTGTATCATTCGTATTCATATTCCTTAAAGATGTATATTATTAACCACGCTGCATTTTGGTCCGACTCTCCTTCGACGGAGGAAAACCGTAACAGAATCACCCACCACACCAGGACTAAGCAGCGTGGTGATAGGCAGCGACAGCAGAAGCAGCGAAAGGAGGAATGGACATGGGAAGATGTTTTGGATGGCAAGGGTTGTTACACTTGGGAGGAGATACTGGCTGGAAGAGATCGCCTCCCATGGGAACAGGTGGAGGTACTTAGGAGAGCAGAGGCAGCCGGAGAGAGGAGCCGACGATACGAGGGAACACGGTTGGCAAGGAAGCCCGAAAGTCACCCCCAAAAATGTATTGGGGGGGACTCAGGGAGAGTGTGGCAGAGTCAGGGTTCAGACCTGAGCCAACTCCCCCTGTTTATCGTGAGGAGCAGCGATCACAGGACTTCTGGACTTGGGAGGAAATATTGGACAGAAAGGGACCCTGGGCACAGCCTGGTGGATATCGACGCCCCAAAGAAGAACTGGAGGCGGCGAAAGAGTAGAGGCGCTGGTATGAAGAGGCAGCACGGCGACGCGGATGGAAGCCCGAGAGTCAGCCCCAAAAATATATTGGGGGGGGCTCACAGGGAGTATGGCTACGCCAGGTAGGAGACCTGTGCTTACCGGGGGGCTAAAGAGACCGGGCAGGCACCGTGTTATGCTGTGGAGCACACAGTGTTTCCAGTGCGGGTGCATAGCCCGGTGCGGTACATACCAGCTCTTCGTATTGGCCGGGATAGAGTGGGCATCGAGCCAGGTAAGGTTGGGCAGGCTCGGTGCTCAAGAGCTCCAATGCACCTGCACGGTCCGGTCTATCCAGTGCCACCTCCACACACCAGTCCTCCGGTGGCAGCTCCCCGCACCAGGCTTCCTGTGCATGTCCTCGGCCCAGTAATACCAGTGCCAGCACCACGCACCAGGCCTTCAGTGCGCCTCGCCTGTTCAGCGCTGCCAGAGCCTTTCTCCTCTTCATTGCTGTCGGAGTCTCCCGCCTGTTTAGCGCTGCCAGAGCCTTCCTCCTCTCTAGCGCTGCCGGAGTCTCCCGCCTGTTCAGCGCAGCCAGAGCCTTCCTCCTCTCCAGCGCTGCCAGAGTCTCCTGCCTGTTCAGCGCAGCCAGAGCTGCCAGTCTGCATGGAGCAGCCAGAGCAGCCAGAGCCACCAGTCAGCCAGGATCCGCCAGTCAGCCATGATCTTCCAGATCCGCCAGTCAGCCAGGATCTTCCAGATCCGCCAGTCAGCCAGGATTCGCCAGTCAGCCAGGATCTGCCAGAACCACCAGCTAGCCAGGATCTGCCAGAGCCTACTACCTGCCTGAGCTTCCTCTCAGTACTGGGCTTCCTCTCAGTACTGGGCTTCCTCTCAGTACTGAGCTTCCCCTCAGTACTGGGCTTCCCTTCAGTGCTGAGCTTCCCCTCAGTGCTGGGCTACCCCTTAGTGCTGAGCTTCCCCTTAGTGCTGAGCTTCCCCTCAGTGCTGAGCTTCCCCTCAGTGCTGAGCTTCCCCCCAATGCTGAGCTTCCCCTCAGTGCTGAGCTACCCCTCAGTGCTGAGCTACCCCTCAGTCCCGAGCTACCCCTCAGTCCCGAGCTTCCCCTCAGTCCCGAGCTTCGACCTCAGTCCCAAGCTTCCCCTCAGTCCCGAGCTGCCCCTCAGTCCAGTGGGGTCCTTGGTGAGGGTTATTAGGCCAAGGTCGGCGGCGAGGGTCGCCAATCAAAGGACGCGTTACAGGGGAACTAAGACTTGGTTGGAGTGGGGTCCACGTCCCGAGCCGGAGCCGCCACCGTGGACAGACGCCTACCCGGACCCTCCCCTAAGGGTTTAGGTGTGCGGCCGGGAGTCCGCACCTTGGGGGGGGATTCTGTCACGCCTTGGTCTTAGTATTTTGTGTTTTCTTTATTTATTTGGTCAGGCCAGGGTGTGACATGGGTTTTTTTTTGTGGTGTGTTTTTGTATTGGGGTTTTAGTAGGTATTGGGATTGTGGCTGAGTAGGGTTGTCTAGGAAAGTCTATGGCTGCCTGAGGCGGTTCTCAATCAGAGTCAGGTGATTATCGATGTCTCTGATTGGGAACCTTATTTAGGTAGCCCGGGTTCCACTGTGTGTTTGTGGGTGATTGTTCCTGTCTCAGTGTTTTGTATTCACCAGATAGGCTGTATAGGTTTTCACGTTCCGTTTGTTGTTTTTCTATCATTCGTATTCATATTCATTAAAGATGTATATTATTAACCACACTGCATTTTGGTCCGACTCTCTTTCGACGGAGGAAAACCGTAACACTGACATCAACCGTAATTAAATGTGATATATAATTTGTTTATTTTTAATACATTTGCAAAAACTTCTAAAACTGTTTTTACTTTGTCATAATGCTGTATTGTGTGTAGATTGATGAGGGATTAAAACATATTTTTTTAATAATGCTGTAATTGAACAAAATGTGGAAAAATTCAGGGGTCTGAATACCTTCCGAATGTTACTGTAAATACACTTTATTGTAAAGTAAATGCAGAAATTCTAATTCACATACGATTTTAGTATATTTAAAATGAATGACAAATACACAATATATACAAAAGAATGTGGACACCCCTTCAAATGAGTGGATTCAGCCAGTTCAGCCACACCCGTTGATGGCATGTGTATAAAATAGAGCACAAATACATGCAGTCTCCATAGACAAACATTGGAAATAGAATGGCCTTACTGAAGAGCTCAGTGACTTTAAATGTGCACCCTCATAGAATGCCACCTTTCCAAAAAGTTAGTCACATTTCTTCCCTACTAGAGCGGCCCCAGTAAGTGCTGTTATTGTGAAGTGGAAACGTCTAGAAGCAACAGCGGCTCAGCCACAAAGTGGTAGGCCACACAAACTCACAGATCAAGACCGCCGAGTGTTGACGTACGTAAAAATAATCTGTCCTCAGTTGCAACACTCCCTACCGAGTTTCAAACTGCCTCTGGAAGTCTTAGTGTTGTCTGGTTTGGTTGTTAGTCTGCAGGGGGAGGAAGGACAACCTCAGAGCGAACAGACACCACGGGAAGCCCATGACCCGAAGGTCAATGGAGGCCCTGCCTTATGTTCTGCTCACTCCATACGTAGGTTGGTATCTTTATAGGTGTTCCTTCCTCAGCACCATGGTTGTGGTGGTGTTCTCCGTGTCTGGTCTGGTCTCTCCTTCTGTTGAACTGCTCCAAATGGTTGGCGGTCGGCTGGTCCTGGTCTGAATGGTGGTGGCCTGAAAAGGGCAGATGGAAAAAAAATAAACCTGCCAGCAGGCCAGGGGTAGCGTGAGTAAAGGCTACTGGGGTGCTCAAGCCACTGTATTCAAGCCACTGTTATTTCCAATGACCCCTAGTCTGTCGAAATAAAATAAGTTAATTGCGTAAGACAGAGTAACAGTATTTATTCAACTTTAAAATTACTAACAATTACTAACATATCCGTGGCCTCATTTTCAACAATAAATGTGTTCTTACGTAACCATAGAAAGCATGCATGTTCAAGATAGCATGCAAAGATTGCAGGTCTGTAGAGATCTTTAGAACTGCTATAATAATCTGTGCAAAATCTCGAACATCACTTGCGCTATGTACTTTTAATGTAAGCTCAATTGCAGTACATGTCAATTGGTTATGCTACTTTAAGTTGTATAAATACAAAATATCCTAAATTGTATTCCCATTTAAAGTTTGTTGTGCTTTTAAATGGTTGAAAGCACAGTGATAACACATTTTGATGACAACTAAACCCAAAATAATTTTGGGATTGGAATTTGGTTGTGCTGTTAGACGGTTGAACGATAACAATACCACATTGGGAATTCAATAAACTTCTGGATTTCTTTTTGAGTGGGTGAATAAAGGTTGAAATCACATTGATCAACCTCTCACCCAAATATCACCCAAATATCCATGTTGAAATTCCATGGTGTGCCCAGTTTTATTGATTTTTTATTATATTTCACCTTTATTTGACCAGGTGACGAAGCAATTACAATATACCAATTAAACACTGGAGTGATTGATGTGCAGAAGATGAATGTGCAAGTAGAGATACTGGGGTGCAAAGGAGCAAGATTAAGAAATAAATACAGTATGGGGATGAGGTATTTGGATGGGCTATATACAGATGGGCTATGTACAGGTACAGTGATCTGTGAGCTGCTCTGACAGCTGGTGCTTAAAGCTTGTGAGGGAGATATGAGTCTCCAACTTCAGTGATTTTTGAAGTTCCTTCCAGTCATTGGCAGAAGAGAACTGGAAGGAAAGGCGGCCAAAGGAAGAATTGGCTTTGGGGGTGACTAGTGAGATATACCTGCTGGAGCGCATGCTACGGGTGGGTGCTGCTATGGTGACCAGTGAGCTGAGAAACAGCAGGGCTTTACCTAGCAGAGACTTGGAGCCAGTGGGTTTGGCGACGAGTATGAAACGAGGGCCAGCCACCGACAGCCTAGTGGGTAGTTGCCCTTGTAAAAATACTTAAAATATGAAGTTCGGAACCATCTGTGCTTTGGAGAGATAGAAAATAGCATAACATAGATGCCCTTGCCTGGGTATCTTAACTGTACCCTTGTCCCAAAATAAAACCTGATAGGCAGGTCAGGGGGTCCGATGACAAGCTGCCAGAACAAGCAGACAGTAAAACAGGCCTCGGGAACCTCAAAGGGCAAAAACTAATGAGAACAAGGTAGGCAAGATGAAGAGGAGGGAACAACCGCAAGGTAACGTCAGACCACGTGCTCTGCTTTAATACCTTTTAAAGAGGAAAAGAGATAAATATATCATGTTCCTGACATGAGAGTATATGAGGAAGGAGAAAAAAACAGCACCTACTTTAAATTGTGCTTTAATTTCTGCTGGTACAGTGGAACGGCTACAGATGATATGCTCATCAAACAAACCAGGAATTGAAAAGAGAAAAATGCATCATGTAATTATTGTGTACAGTGAAGGACTTTTTAAAAATGAAATTACGAAGGGGGAAAACATAATAATAAAGGAATTTGAAACTCAACAGAAATTCAAATATATTCTTATCATTAGTCCATTGTGCTACCTGTGTAGCTTTCTGAGAGAAGCCTCCTAGGTTTTGTTAGAGGGGAGAACTAAGTTGATCAAATTGCCACAAAGGTAAGTAACATAACTATATTGAGTATGACAATAAAAATAGACAGGTATTTTCAACCTCAGTTTGAGATAGTGATTAGTGGACGGTGGAAAACTAATCTGAATATTCTGTCATTCTCTAGCCTGATGGATCCAGATTGAATGCTACATTTACTATTTATCCAAGTTCATTCTGAATTTACCAGGCCAGTATTTCTCAACGTATAAATTATAAACCTGAATAGTCCCACTAAACTGCTTCACTGCCCTGGTAGAGAGAGGGAGAGAGAGAGACCTCTCTTGCCATATGATGCATGTCCATCCATGGACACAGACTTTAATGGTCAGCTGCTGAACACCAGATGTCCAGGGCTCTGGCAAGCTCTTTCTTGATCTTTCTCTCTCTCTTTCTCTCTCAACCCCCCATTGTGTCAAATCTCCACTGAAATTTTGGCTATGATGAATGTTATGTTCATCAAGGCCTATTCAATGCATTGTTAACCCTCAATTGGGTTTCATGTTAGCATTGTCAAGATGGGTGTGCATCAGCCATTAATACAGAAGAAATTGGTATAGCTAATCGTATATACATGTAAGGTTTGGACAAATAATACGCCAGTCATGGCTACACGCTCTGTGCAATCATATCATGTATTCTGGATGCATACTTCATATTTCCACAACTCATTGACAGCAGTGGAATACCATACTGTACACTCAATGTGTATGAGCACTTTTACCAAAATATTGATTCTGTGACATTTCCAGGAGTTTAATTGTATTATTTCTCTCCAGGTTGAAGTCTGCCATTTAATCAGGACCTATATCATACAGATTATGATAAATTGTTTTTAATAGTATCTTTGATAACGGGTCTCCTTGTTCCAAATGAGTATTTCCCTTCATTGCACGAAAAGCCAACTTGCATTTCACAAGATATTTGAATGTCTTCAGTGGCCAAAACGGTTCGCCTTTTTAAATTTGATCTTCAGGGAAAATGTTCAGGGAATTGGACATCGCTCTTCTTTCTTTTAAAACTAAAGAATTGCAGGTTCATTATAAGTACTGTGAAGGTTTTCTTCCAATAGGCAGAGAATGTACAATTTCCCCCTTCGACCATTACTCAGTCAGTAGTGTGGTGCAGGGCTGATTTAAAGTAGAAACACTATAGGGATTTATATGATAAATGAGCCATGTGAGAGAGACCCGCAGCGGATAATGGGAGGAATGGGTGCAGTTAACGAACAGTTAGAAAACAAATATCCCTCTCTTCTCAAAACCAGGAGTTGACAACAACAGCATGAGCAGGTAGAATGACAGGTAGTACCCGGCAGGTGTTTGTCAATGTCACAGCAACCGCAGCAGAGACACTGTATAGGACCTATTTCTGCCTGTATGTTGTCACTTCCTGTCTGCATTGCATGAACAATGGATCAATGTGGAATAATTTTTTTTTTTCATTGATTTGTGTCTGTACAAAGAATTCAATATTTTGTTGTGTTACATATATATGATCTTAATATGACCCATTTCAACACAGGAAGAAAATAATCCTGCAGCAGGAGAATTTGAATGTCTATTTGACATTTAGAATCGACACCAGGGGGCAGCTGGAAGCAGTGTTTGTAGGCTATACAATAATTTAGACTGCAGGTCCACTGGGTGTCAGTTCATGTAGCCAATGTAGCCTACAGTGCCTTGCAAAAGTATTCATCCCCCTTGGCGTTTTTCCTATTTTGCTGCATTACAACCTGTAATTTGGATTTCAAGTAATGGACATACACAACATAGTCAAAATTGGTGAAATGAAATGAAAAAAATAACGTGTTTCAAAAAAATGTAAAACATTTTTTTACAGAAAGGCGGTGTGTGCTTGTGGATTCACCGACTTTGCTATGAAGCACGTAAATAAGATCTGGCGCAACCAATTACCTTCAGAAGTCACATAATTAGTTAAATACAGTCCACCTGTATGCAATCGAAGTGTCACATAATCTGTCACATGATCTCAGTATATATACACACCTGTTCTGAATGGCCCAAGTCTGCAACACCAGTAAGCGAGGCACACCACAAAGCAAGCGACATGATGAAGACCAATGAGCTCTTCAAACAGGTCAGGGACAAAGTTGTGGAGAAGTCCAGATCAGGGTTGTGCTATAAAAAAATATCAGAAACTTTGAACATCCCACAGAGCACCATTCAATTCATTATTAAAAATGGAAAGAATATGGCACCACAACAAACCTTCCAAGAGAGGGCTGCCCACCAAAACTCATGGACCAGACAAGGAGGGAATTAATCAGAGAGCCAACAAAGAAACCAAAGACAACCCTGAAGGAGCTACAAAGCTCCACAGCGGAGTTTGGAGTATCTGTCCACTTTAAGCCATACACTCCACAGAGCTGGACTTTACAGAAGAGTGGCCAGAAAAAAAGCCATTGCTTAAATAAAAATTAAGCAAACACATCTGGTGTTTGCCAAAAGGCATGTGGGAGACTCCCCAAACATATGGTAGAAGATAGAAGGTGTAGGAAGCTGCTTATGGTAAAGAAATTAACATTAAACTATTTGGCAACAGCTCTGGTGGACATTCCTGCAGTCAGAATGCCAGTTGCACACTCCCTGACAACTTGAGACATCTGTGGCATTGCGTTGTGTGACAAAACTGCAGATTTTAGAGTGGCCTTTTATTGTCTCCAGCACAAGGTTCAGCTGTGTAATGATCATGCTGTTTAATCAGCTTCTTGATATGTTACCTGTCAGCTGGATGGATTATCTTTGCAGAAGAGAAATTCTGACTAACAGATATGTAAACAAATTTGAGCACATAAGCGTTTGTGCAAATGGTAACATTTCTGGGATCTTTTGTTCAGCTCATGAAACATGGGACCAACACTTTATATGTTGCGTTTATATTTTTGTTCAGTGTATATCATCTCTGTCGGATAGAAACCTTCTAAGCAAACTCTTTAAAGGGATATTTTGTTGTTTTAGCATGACCTCGTGTTCCACTTACTTTTTTGTGTTGAAGCATCATTCAGACTATTGTTTTAGTCTTTGTTCCATTTCTGAGATTTCTTTGGCTGGCTTAGATGCTTCCATGAGCCATATAGTGGTAGTGGCCAGACCCACCCAAAAACTTGCTTCAAAACGTCTCCACATAAAACTCTAAAGACTATTATGTTTTCGGGGGGTCCGATTTTTTTTTCCAATATTGTTTCTTTCTGCAAACATCACATTTGTGTTGTAGAAGAAAAACAGACCAGCTGCATCAGCCGAAGAATGCTGCCAGTGTTTCTCCGATCATGTGAGCAAAAAGTGTGACACCCCGGAGTTGGCATGTCCTCTCTAGATGTCACTAGCTAGGACAAGGATAAGGTTACAGGTAGCCCGTCGAGGATTTAGCTACATAGGCCATTGGACTACTAAAGTAGTAGTGTAGAACACGTTTATATGTTCATTTACTTGTTCAAAACTGTATTTTCTATAAGATGTATGTGTGTTTACTTTATTACAAATGTATTGTCTACAATTCATACTTGCACAGTGTTGTCTTTATTTGGGAACATGTTTATGTGTCATAGAAACAAGCCTTCTTTATTTGGGAATATGTTGAAGAACAAGTAACTTTATGTTGTTCACATACTCATAGACAGGTTACACCTTCTACTTACATGGTTATAGCCTTAGACATGTTGTGTAATAAAACTTGGTGTAATTTCGTGTTGTCTTTATACATTCTTGAGAATAAAGTGGTTCAGAGAAGGAAGTGCGGGTCCTCAGACTCCTTGAAGGATTATTTCTATGGATGGCATCAACGACGCAGGACGGCACCGGACGTGGTCGCTTTTTCCAGTTGATCTTAGGGACATGGAAAAAACGTTTCCTGGGTTGATAAAGGCTGGGAAACCTGCATGATCTGTCACACAGACTGTTGTGCTGTGACCGACATGATCAGTGTCTTTGGCAGACAAAATTAGTTATTTAAGTGTCTGCATTATCAAGTCCCATCAGAAGAGCACATAAACTCAATTTGCCTTTCATTTTCCTCAGATTTTTCACATTTACAACATCAGTTCCACATGACTCTCTCCCTGGGCACTGCCACTGGTCGCTGGTCTACCGGATCACCTGTTGCTATTTCTTTAATGGATGCTTCTCTAAAGTCAAACATTTAAGGTGTGGTGCATAGCAGGCTAGCTCTCTAGGCCCTCCTATTTTTTACCAATGACCTGCCACTGACATTAAACAAAGCATGATTTAACCATATACACATCAGCAACCACAGCTAATTAAGTCACTGAAACCCTTCATTAACAAAGAGTTGCAGGCTGTTTTGGAATGGATGGCCAGTAATAAACTGGCCCTGAACATCTCTAAATCGACGTACATTGTATTTGATACAAATCATTCCCTAAGTTCTAGTCCTCAGCTGAATCTGGTAATAAATGGTGTGGCTGTTGAACAAGTTGATGAGACTAAATTAATTGACATTATATTAGATTGTAAGCCAGTACATGTCCAGGCCCGTCTGAAGTGTGCTAGAGAGCATTTGGATGATCCAGAAGAAGATTGGGAGAATGTCATATGGTCAGATGAAACCAAAATGGTACTTTTTGGTAAAAACTCAACTCGTCATGTTTGGAGTACAAAGAAAGCTGAGTTGCATCCAAAGAACACCATACCTACTGTGAAGCATGAAGGTTGAAACATCATGCTTTGAGGCTGTTTTTTGCAAAGGGACCAGGACGAATGATCTGTGTAAAGGAAAGAATGAATGGGGCCATGGATCGTGAGATTTTGAGTGAAATCCTCCTTCCTTCAGCAAGGGCATTGAAGATGAAACGTGGCTGGGTCTTTCAGCATGACAATGATCCCAAACACACCGCCCGGGCAACGAAGGAAGGCAACGAAGGCTTCGTAACAATCATTTCAAGGTCCTGGAGTGGCCTAGCCAGTCTCCAGATCTCAACCCCATAGAAAATCTTTGGAGGGAGTTGAAAGTCCGTGTTGCCCAGCAACAGCCCCAAAACATCACTGCTCTAGAGGAGATATGCATGGAGGAATGGGCCAAAATACCAGCAACAGTGCGTGAAAACCCTGTGAAGACTTACAGAAAACAATTGACCTCTGTCATTGCCAACAAAGGGTATATAACAAAGTATTGAGATACATTTTTGTTACTTATACTTATTTTCCACCATCATTTGCAAATAAATTAATAAAAAATCCTACAATGTGATTTTCTGGATTTTTTTTCTCATTTTGTCTGTCATAGTTGAAGTGTACCTTTGATGAATATTACAGGCCTCTCATCTTTTTAAGTGGGAGAACTTGCACAATTGGTGGCTGACAAAATTTTTGCCCCACTGTACATCCAAAATGTCAATTTATTTGGCGCGTTTGATCCAGAAAGAAACAGCTTCCAATTTGCGCAACGTCACTACAAAATCTCAAAAGTTACATCTAAACTTTGCCAAAACATTTCAAACTACTTTTGTAATACAACTTTAGGTATTTTTAAACGTTAATAATCGATCAAATTGAAGACGGGTCTATCTGTTTTCAATACAGAAGGATCACAAACTAACACTACATGTTTAGTCTTGCGCAACTCTCAAACAGTACACATAACGTTACCCTGATCCAAGATGTCTGTACTTCATTTCACAAAGGAATAACCTCAACCTATTTCCATAGACTGGTGACATCCAGTGGAAGCGGTAGGAACTGTAAACAAGTGCCTTAGAAACCTTGTTCCCCAATGAAAAAAAATCTGAATGGTTCGTCCTCTGGGTTTTGCCTGCTACATAAGTTATGTTACACTCACAGACATGATTCAAACCATTTTAGAAACTTCAGAGTGTTTTCTACCCAAATATACTAATAATATGCATACCTTATATTCTTGGCATGAGTAGCAGGAAGTTGAAATTGGGAACGCTATTTATCCAAAAGTGAAAATGCTGCCCCCTATCCCAAAGAGGTTTTAATGCAACCGCTGAGTCAGATTTCAAAAAAACTTTACGGAAAAACCACACCATGCAATAATCTGAGTCTGGCGCTCAGAGACCAAATCAAGCCAAACAGATATCCGTCATGTTCTGGAGTCAACGGAAGTCAGAAATATCATTATAAATCTTCACTTACCTTTGATGATCTTCATCAGAATGCACTCCCAGGAATCCCAGTTCCACAATAAATGTGTTTTTTTCCGATAATGTCCATCATTTACATCCAAATACCTCCTTGTTATTCGTGCGTTCAGTACACAATCCAAACTCACGACTCGCGATCACTAGGAGTAAATGAAAAGTCAAAAGGTTCCGTTACAGTCCGTAGAAACATGTCAAACGATGTATAGAATCAATCTTTAGGATGTTTTTAACATAAATATTCAATAATGTTCCAACCGGAGAATTCCTTTGTCTTCAGAATTGCAATGGAACAGTGCTGTGCTCGTGGCTCTCTGTCAGACCTCTGACTCATTCCCCTCTCTTTCGCCCCCACTTCACAGTAGAATCATCAAACACGGTTCTAAAGACTGTTGACATCTAGTGGAAGCCTCAGGAAGTGCAATATAACCCCATAGACACAATGTATTCGATAGGCAATGACTTGAAAAACTACAAACCTCCCACTTCCTAGTTGGATTTTTTTCTCAGGTTTTTGTCTGAGTTATGTTATACTCACAGACATCATTCAAATGGTTTTAGAAACTTCCAAGTGTTTTCTATCCAAATATATGCATATTATATGCATATTCTAGCTTTTATGGCTGAGTAGCAGGCAGTTTAATTTGGGTACGCTTTTCATCCAAAATTCCCAATGCTGCCCCCTACCCTAGAGAAGTTAAAGTGACCAGTGTCCCATGACTATGTACATAGGGCAGCAGCAGCGAAGGTGCATGGTAGAGTAACCTGGTGGTAGACGGTTAGTTACAGTGACTACATTTCAAGACCGGGTATTTGGTGGAGGCCGGCTAGCTTCATCATTTTATTGACAGAGGGAAAAGTTCACATTCTCACTTTCTCCCTGAAGGATGTCTTGTATATAACTAGGCCTACAGTGCCAATAATGTGTATTCTGCAAACTTGATGATTGAGTTGGAGATGTGTAACTAACAAATACAGTCATTCGTGGTAACTCTACAATTAACTCGAAAATGCAAGGCAAATTATATTTGAGGCATAGCTTAGTGGGGGCGTGGTTTCAGATATTTATTTTTGTCTATCCGTGATAGGAGGTGTTGTCAGTTTAACTGATCTATAGTCGAGCTATGTGTTAATAACCTGTGATAGAGCTATTTATCTATCTTTTTGATGCTACAATATGCAGTCAAATGCATTTTTTTGAACCTGTAGAGAAAAGTAGTATATGAGGTATGACCCTGGGTGCCTTTAAGTACCTATACCTGAAGGTACAAATAATTACCTTTTGGTTACCAACCCAGTTATAAGCGGTTGAACCCTTTTAACAACATATCTAAACCTTTATTTCTGAGTGTGGTACATACTTTTATGCAGTTTGCATTGAATTAAAACCTGCTCTAGGTTTGTTTGTCACAACTACATGGCCAATGGGGTCTCACAACCTCTCTGTGCCCTGCATCTATATCATTATAATTAGTAAAAACATTTACTGTACATAACTATAATTCACACTCTAGCCCAAACCTTAGCTCAAGTTCTAACTCACAAATATGACAAGTTTATTGCATTTAAATGTGGGCCTAGCCAGAACTTACTCCTAACCAGGTCATTCAACTAAGTTCCACATTCTCCTGTGAGGTTTTGGTAATGGTGGATGACAATCATGCAGAATGTGTTGGTTGCCGTTATGTCGCTCTTCATTCCATTACAGTTATAAAACCGACTATTTGGAGGTAAGTATAACATAAGTAGTTGACACTTAAACTAAGACATTTTGGGTGTGCATTTACTCAACCCTCTTGCCGACTATTACAAAAACTATCTGAATAATTGCAAACAAACTGAAAACTTTCAAACAAACAGACATCAAATAGTTCATCAGTGATATTATTGCAAACAGGAATAAAATGGAAGCTATAGCTTATAAAAAACTGTTTATGGTTTATACTGTACTGCACTTCTATTAGACCCTAAAGCAGTAGCAGAATGAATAAATACAATATACCTTATTGTGCTTTGAAGCTTTAAATATATATTTCCACCCCAGCAACCAGCATTTCCTCCCCATGGGACATACAGTCACAGTTCTCACAATGTTACATAAATATGTTTCATAATGAATATTCTAATGTATTTGGCTTTGTTTCATATTCAGCAGGGAGGCAGTGATACCCATTTTCAAAGGGTATGAATTTAGATAATTAGATTTGGCCCTTTATGTTATGTTGCTCATTAAATGTAATTCAAACTTTATTTGTATTTGCATATTGTGTCAGGCTTGTACAAACACATGAAGGAACGGTTTCAAATTATTAGTTGATTAATAAGCGAATTTATACAAACAACAAAAAAGGAATTCCTCCTCATTTGGAGGTGGTGTGAGTGAGAATAATTTGCTCCTTTGGCAGTGATCCAATCCCCTGACACATGACTGTGCTGACTAACTCTGCTAAACGTCTCCCTCCAGTTTCACTGTCAACATCTAGCTCAGGATTTAGTTTACAATGTTTACATTTTTTACAGACACAGTATCTAGAGCAACTAGAGTTAAGTGCCTTGCAGAAGGGCACATTGACAGATTTTTCACCTAGTTGGCTCAGGGATTCGGACCAACAATCTTTCAGTTACTGGCCCGAAACTCTTAACCACAAGGCTACCTGCCACCCATTAAGCATGTTTTTAAATTGTTACCCTCTGTAAGATAGAGCTATAATTTAAATTGTTATATTTAAAACTATTAAATCTGAGAATAAATCAGATAGCTGATTGAGAGGTAAAACCAAAACAGATAATTGCTGGGTTTTTCTTTGTTTATTGCAGTGGCTTGAGAAATAAGAACAGTGAGCAGTAGAAACTGTTTGATAGCAGGACTGTGAGGGCCCTGCTGGCTATTCTGACTCAACACTGTCCTGATTATCAATTTACAGCAATCAGTGGCTTGAGTTGTGCTCCAGTGACTCCAGAATTGGACTCTAAAAAGAAAAAGCCATAGACCAACTCTGTACAAATGGAAGATTAACATTCATTGCAACAAAGACTATAGTGTAAAGCACAATGATTGAATTGATATGAGCTGGCAAGATACATGAGTACATTTAAACCTTGTACCAGCGAGAAACAGCAGCACCTTCAATGTGTTTTCGTCTACCCTGTACGATATTTCTGTAACTTCAACAGTAAATGCTGGATTCATGCCAACATATGCAACATTTACTGTGATTGCAGTCACCACAACCGCTGGAACATTGCCGCTAATTGTCAATCTTGCTATAAAGCGGATCTTCAGCGCTATGGATTAAATAGAGCCCTAAAATACTGTAGAATGCACAGTAAAATACCGTGAATGTGGTTTACAGAATTAATAACGGTGAATTGGGGGAAAATGTTGTGGGCGGTAAATAGTTATGGCTCATTAACATATTTTAAGGCATGCCTCGTAAGAAGCTATATTGTTTCACCCATGAGTGAGAATGCTGCACTCCCACATAGGTGATTCTTTAAAACCTCTCTTAAATTTACAGATATATACTGGCCAATTGCTGCTGTTAATTTATTGTAATTTAGAGTACAATAATTTACAGATTTATTGGGGGGAGCCATAAACATTTTGAACTCTAGTGGGTGTGTGGTAATTGCAACTATTAATTGGTAGTGTTGTTTGACTGATTAACATATTTAGAGGTGTCTTTTGTAAAATGCTAAAAAGTCTCTGTAGGTTTGAACAGTAAAAATCGTACTTTTCATGCAGAAATTTCATGATTTTTGGGTGAATCCCCCCAGTCAAACTCTGGATTCAGGAGGTGGGGTTATCACTGTTAAACAGAAGCCTTTGTTAAGGCCTAAAGTGCAAGTGATATAAAACACCAAATATCAGTTGGTATGCTGTAATACACAATTATATTTTAAAATCAAATCAAATGTTATTGGTCAAATGCGCCGAATACAACAGTGAAATGCATACTTACAAACCCTTAACCAACAATGCTTTAAGAAGTTAGGAAAAAAAGTTTTAAGTAAAATTTAAAAGTAACATATTAAACCCGTACCAGTTAAATAACAATAGTGAGGCTATATACAGGGGGTACCAGTACAGAGTCAATTTGCGGGGGCACCGGTTAGTCGAGGTAATATGTACATTAGCAATTGCTGAATAGTTTTTCAATTCAACAATAAAGTACTTTATTGCTGTTTTGCTGTATATTTAAGGCAGAATTCTGTAAATTATGGCGCATTTTGGAAAAATATTGTGTGAGGGAAAATAATCGCTGACTCATTAACATATTTTAACCTTTTCACAAATACCAACACACGGGTGTGATAATTCTACAGTGGTCCCTGTAGCATTCGATCAAACCCGTGTGATTAGAATGTGTATTTAGAACATTCAGTTTCGAATGACGCAACAATCAGCATTTGAGCTGGTAGGCCTACATGTTTTATATCACAACTAAAGTGGACAAATAACTTTCTAAAATAAAGCACATTCATCTTCTTTACAATTTTTGTAGAGCTTAACTGGCATACATATGCAGCGCATGAGATTCAAGTTTTGGGAGATAATTTTCAACATAAAAATGTACCTTTATAATGAAAGCATTACCTGCACAATCGCATATAAGGTGTCGTGACTTTCATTAATGTGAAGACATATCAAATCAATTCTGTGTAATTATTATCACGTGATAAACTAATCATATAAACACAATTAACTAAGTCAGGGAACCATGGGAGAATGTTGTTTAAAGAGTTACTATTTCCTGAATTTAATTCAGATATTTTCATGTCTTATCGAATAGTCACTTATTAATGTATTAATACCTCAGTCAGTTATTCTGAACGTCTTCATTTCTTGTAGTCTGCACAAACCCTACTTTATTGATGAATCAGCGATAGACAAATTGCCTCAATTATTTATTTACTAACTAATTAAACAATTGCAGAATACACAAATACACACAGTAAATAGTCTCTAGAAGACAAACAAAACAGGACAGTTTGGTTATAACACGTTGGCAAATTTAGAGAGAGGGGGGAGGAAGGGAGACAAAGGAGTCACTCTGTAGGCCATTGGGAAGCTACACTAACAAAAACACAAGATTTTAAGCACTCTAATAAACGCTCATCCTTAAAAAGAGAATGCAATTAATTTATTTATGTTTGAGCTGTCCTTGATGGATATGTTGTGTGTACGACTCTGGTTTGGCCACCAGCGATCACCATGTCCGAAGGTAGAGCTCCTGGTCATGGTAAGAATGCGTACGTCGACATACCCTGTACAGCAGTTCTTAAAGCTGATCTTGTTAGAATGCTTCAGAGGTTGTCTGTGTTCTCGTCCTAGGCTACGTGCGTTTCCAGCCGCAGAATGATAACGCGACGTCTATGATTTGCTTCTTCTGTATTGACTGATATTTTATAACCATTTTGTAACATTTGACTCATGCCTTAGTCTGCTTGGTTTATAGAGTGGTAGATTTCTGAACCATTTGTAATGTATTCAGCTGGCGCTGCACGTAACTGGTCCAAAATGTTAATTCTTCAGCTCGTCCTTTTAAACACTTGGGGAAAAAGAGGCGTTCCATTATGCTTTGCATAATATCTGTGCTCACGTGGGCCTGGTTACGGACTTTGTAAATTCTACATGAAAAAACATTCTCATTTAGAAGACTCATATCACATTTCTATCTTTTTATAAAACTATTCTGATACTTAAATCGTTAATTTTATACAACATTCAGATGTAAACCTCATAATTAAGAAGTGTAGATGTACAGAGGTACGGTTATGTGGTTCTACCATCTTTCATGAGGTCACAACATTAAAACACATTCGACATGAGGGTTGTTTTAGGCTCCACTGAACATTTCCACATTCTCAAAAACATAAAAAAAATTTTAAATTCTGAAATTTTGAGATGGGGGGGGGGTTGTCTAGAGGGGCACCCCCGAGCTCCATGTAAGGACTGGCAAATCATGAGAAAGGTCACTTTTGATAATTGGGGTTTTCTGGCTAATGGAACATTAGCGCTTATAGCCCACTGCCGTGTGCGCATTGCTGTGCTTATAATGTGAAGTAATAGCCTAATAGTTTATTAGCATTTTTAAGCTAAATGTTCTATTCTGTTGTGTCTGCTTCATTGTATTTTTTTGGGATGCTAGTGGTTGTATTAATGTTAGATCTGTGGCAGCAGGGTAGCCTAGTGGTTAGAGCATTGGACTAGTAACCCAAAGGTTGAAAGTTCAAACCCCCAAGCTGACAAGGTACAAATCTGTTGTTCTGCCCCTGAACAGGCAGTTAACCCACTGTCATTGAAAATAAGAATTTGTTCTTAACTGACTTGCCTAGTTAAATAAAGGTTAAAAAAAAATTAATTAAATCCCAAAACTGTCTCAGACCATTTTTGCAATATTTCTCTCTCACACAAAATAGCATAGGGCAACTTTTGTACTATGGTAGATTGACATAGGCTTTTGCTTTTTGTTAGGCTTGCTCAACTAGTTGGCTGACGAAATGTAAATGGGAACAGCTCTTCCAATATCTTAAATATGCACCTCAGAATTGGACAAGGACACGTGCAGTTGAGTTCCCGCTGGTTCGGTTTTCACTTGTAGCCTGTGAGAAAGACCCGATCACATGACAGAACCATGTGAGTGAGAGGTTCTTCAGAGCACGCAGAGAGAAGGAAATTATGATTATTACATTAAGGCAACTGGCTACAAAAGGAGGGGCATTACAGCCACACAAAGGGGATGCCACCGAGAATTTAGAGGCATTATCAAGTGCTTGTCAAATTGTTAATGAGAGACTGATGACGTGCGTACAGCCTGCACGAAAAAACAAACAAATCCGAGCTCATGCCATTCATGCAACTTTTTTCAAATCATCAGTGGAGTCACATCATGCAGACTTAGAATGTAATAAAAATCAAAACATATAGCTCAACATTTGTATCAAAACTAATTTACATAAATAACTCTAAATTAAGCATATAGGAGTACCTGTTTCTTTGTTAACTGCTCAACACAGAATAATCGCATGTGAGCACTCCATAAAGTCATAGAGAAAATATCCTTTCTATTTAATTTAGCTTTTTTTCAATTGTATTATAAAATAAACTTCGCCGAAGCGGATCATCTGTTCGGACCACCACCCAGGACAATGGATCTAATTCAAGTAGTAGACCCCCAAAACATAGGCGCTGCAGAAGGGGCAGACGAAGCGGCCACCTTGTCAGGCTCCGTAGAGGTGCACATCGCCCACTGCTCCCGAGTATACTACTACTACAGTCCAGTCTCTTGACAACAAGTAAATTAAATTCGAGCAAGGGTTGCCTACCAGAGAGACATCAGAGATTGTAACGTTCTCTGTTTCAAGAAAACATGGCTCTCTCGGGATATGTTGTCGGAATCGGTTCAGCTACCGGGCTCCTCCATGCATTGCGCCGACAGAGATAAACACCTCTCTGGGAAGAGGAAGTGTGGGGGTGTATGCTTCATAATTAATTACTTATGGTGTAATCATAGCAACATACAGGAACTCAAGTCCTTCTGCTCACCCGACCTATAATTCCTTATGAATGCTGGCCATTTTACCTACCAAGAGAATTCTCGTCAGTTATAGACACAGCTGTGTACATTCCCCCTCAAGCAGACACCAAGAGGGCCATCAAGGAACTCCACTGGACTATATGCAAACTGGAAACCATATATCCTGAAGCCACATTTATTGTAGCTGAGGGATTTAACAAAGCAAATTTGAGAACATGGCTACCTAAATCCTACCAGCATATTGTGTGCCCTATGCACATGGGCAGTACCCTTTGCTTTCTACTCTAACTTCTGCAATGCATACAAAGCCCCCCTCCCTTTGGCAAATCCGACAGGATGTACCAGTGACGAGAACAATTCAACACTGGTCCGACCAATCGGAAGCCGCGCTTCAATATTGTTTTGAACACGAGGACTGGAATAGGTTCCGATCAGCATCAGAGAACAACATCGACCTATACGCTGACTCGGTGAGTGCGTTTATAAAGAAGTGCATTGGAGATGTTGTACCCAATGTGACTTTAAAACCTACACTAACCAGAAACTGTGGATGGATGGTAGCATTCACGCAAAACTGAAAGCGAGAACCACCGCATTTTACCATGGAAAGAGGTCTGGGAATATGACTAAATATAAATGCTGTAGTTGTTCCCTCCGCAATGAAATTGAATACCAGTACAGGGACAAAGTGGAGACACAATTCAATGGCTCAGACATGAGACGTATGTGGCATGGTCTACAGCAAATCATGGACTACAAAAAGAAAACCAGCCACGTCAAGGACACCAACGTCATGCTTCCAGACAAACTAAACACCCTCTTTGGGGGATAATACAGTGGCACTTTCGTGGCCTGCTACCAAGGATAGTGCCCCCCCCTCTCCTTCTCCGCAGCCGAAGTGAGTAAAACATTTAAACGTGATTACCCTTGCAAGGCTGCTGGCTCAGACAGCATTCCTAGCCGTGTCCACAGAGCATGCACAGACCAGCTGGCTGGTGTGCTTACGGACATATTCAATCGCTCACTATCCCAGTCTGTTGTCCCCACATGCTTAAAGATGGCTGCCATTGTTCCTCTAACCAAGAAGGCAAAGACAACTGAACTAAATGGCTACCGCCCCATAGCACTCACTTCTGTCATCATAAAGTGCATAGAGAGACTAATCAAGGACCATAAACACCTCAAACTTACCGGCCACCCTAGACCCACTTCAGTTTGGATACCGCCCCAACAGGTCCACAGACGATGCAATCGCCATCATACTGCCCTATCCCATCTGGACAAAACTAATACCTATGTAAGAATGCTGTTAATTGACTACAGCTCAGCATTAAACACCATAGTACCCTCCAAGCTCATCATCAAGCTGGAAGCCCTGGATCTCAAATCGCCCTGTGCATTTGGGTCCTAGACTTTCTGACGTCCGCCCCCAGGTGGTGACTGCAGGAAACAACATCTCCACTTCGCTGAGCCTCAACACTTGGGCCCCACAAGGGTGCATGCTTAGCCCCCTCCTGTACTCCCTGTTCACCCATGACTGCGTGGCCATACACGCCTCCAACTCAATCATCAAGTTTGCAGACGACACAACAGTAGTGGGATTGATTACCAACAACAACGAGACAGGGAGGAGGTGATGGCACTCAGAATGTGGTGTCAGGCAAACAACCTGTCACTCAACGTCAATAAAACAAAGGAGATGATTGTGGAAACAGCAGAGGGAGCAACCCCCTATCCACATCGAAGGGACAGCAGTGGAGAAGGTGGAAAGTTAAGTTCCTCGGTGTACACATCACAGACAAACTGAAATGGTCCACCCACACAGACAGTGTGGGCAAGAAGGCACCCAAAACCCTGACAAACTTTGACAGATGCACAACCAAGAGCATCCTGTCGGGCTATATCACAGCCTGGTATGGTAACTGCACCACCCTCAACTGCAAGGTTCTCCAGAGTGTGGACCATGACACCTACAGCACCTGATGTCACAGGAAGGTCAAAAAGATCCTCAAGGACATCAACCACCCGAGCGACTGCCTGTTCACACCGCTACCATCCAGAAGGCTATGTCAGTACAGGTGCATCAAAGTTGGGACAGAGAGACCGAAAAACAGCTTCTATCTCAAGGCAATCAGACTGCTAAACAGCAATCACTAACTCATAGAGGCTGCTGCCTACACTGAGACCCAATCACTGGCCACTTTAATAAATGGATCACTCGTCACTTTATACAATGCCACTTTAATAATGTTTACATATCTTAAATTACTCATATCACATGTAAATACTGTATTTATACCGTCTATTTCACCTAGACTATGCCGCTCGGCCATCGCTCATCCAAATACTTATTCTCATTCACCCCTTTATATTTGTGTGTATTAGGTAGTTGTTGGATTGTTAGATTACTTGTTAGATATTACTGCACTGTCGTAACTGTAACGCTCATCATAGGTGGAAGAAGGAGAGGACCAAGGTGCAGCGTGGTAAGTGTTCATGTTGTAAATTTAATCAAAACTGAATACCAAACAAAATAACAATGAGGAATAACGAGAACGAAACAGTTCTGTCAGGTGACACACACAAAACAGAAAACAACTACCCACACCCATAGTGGGAAGACAGGCTGCCTAAGTATGGTTCTCAATCAGAGACAACGATTGCCAGCTGCCTCTGATTGGGAACCATACCAAGCCAAACACATAGAAATAGAAAACATAGAACAAAAACATAGAATGCCCACCCCAACTCACGCCCTGACCAAACTAAAAATAGAGACATAAAAAAGGAACTAAGGTCAGGACGGGACAGTACCCCCCCCCAAAGGTGCGGACTCAGGCCGCAAAACCTAAACCCATAGGGGAGGGTCTGGGTGGGCTTCTGTCCGCGGTGGCGGCTCTGGCACTTGACATGGACCCCACTCCACCATAGTCTTGGCCCACTTAAGTGGCGCCTTTGGAGCGGCGACCCTCGCCTCCGACCTCGGACTGGGGACCCTTGCAGCGGGCCCCAAATAGACGGGTGACTCCCGCAGCTCCTGACTGACGCGCGGCTCCGGCAACGCTGGACAGGAGGGAGGCTCTGGAAGCGCTGGACAGGCTGAAGCACCTGGAGGGAGGAGACGGAAAGACAGCCTGGTGCGTGGAGGAGGCACCGGATGGACTGGACCGTGGAGGCGCACTGGAGGTCTCGAGCACTGAGCCTGCACAACCTGTCCTGGCTGGATACCCCCTGTAGCCCGGCAAGTGCGGCGGGGTGGAACATACCGCACTGGGCTGTGCTGACGAACCGGGGACACCGTGCGTAGGGCTGGTGCCATATAACCCGGGCCGAGGAGACGCACTGGAGACCAGATGCAAGTAAACACCTGTGATTACTTTATGCCTCGTTGTATGTCTCTCTCATATGTCAATATGCCTTATATACTGTTGTTTAGGTTAGTTATCATTGTTTTAGTTTACTGCGGAGCCCCTAGTTCCACTCATTATACCTCTGATACCTCCCTTGTCCCACCTTCCACACATGCGGTGACCTCACCCATTATAACCAGCTTATCCAGAGATACAACCTCTCTTATCATCACTCAGTGCCTGGGCTTACCTCCGCTGTACCCGCACCCCACCATACCCCTGTCTGCACATTATGCCCTGTATCTATTCTACCACGCCCAGAAATCTCCTCCTTTTGTTCTTTGTCCACAACGCTCTAGGCGACCAGTTTTGACCAGTTTTTGCCTTTAGCCGTACCCTCGTCCCACTCCTCCTCTGTTCCTCGGGTGATGTGGAGGTAAACCCAGGCCCTGCCTGGAACTGCTAAAGTGGGAGGAGTTGCAATCTACTGGAGAGATAGCCTGCAAAGTTCTGTCATACTTTCCAGGTCTATAACCAAACAGTTTGAACTTCTAATTTTAAAAATGAACCTCTCCAGAAATAAGTCTCTCACTGTTGTCGCCTGCTATCGACCCCCCTCCGCTCCCAGCTGTGCTCTGGACACCATTTGTGAATCGATCGCCCCCCATCTAGTTTCAGATTTAGTTCTGCTAGGTGACCTAAACTGGGATATGCTTAACACCCCGGCAGTCTTACAATCTAAGCTAGATGCCCTCAATCTCACACAAATCATCAAGGAACCCACCAGGTACAACCCTAAATCCGTTAAAATGGGCACCCTCACAGACATTATCTTGACCAACTTGGCCTCCAAATACACCTCCTCTGTTTTCAATCAGGATCTCAGCGATCACTGCCTGATTGACCTCGGAACCATAGCGGATACAGGCAAACGACCACCCCTCATCACTGTCAAACGCTCCCTAAAGCACTTCTGGCCTTTCTAATCGCCCTGGCCCGGGTATCCTGGAAGGATATTGACCTCATCCCTTCAGTCGAGGATGCCTGGTCATTCTTTAAAAGTAACTTCCTGACCATTTTAGAAAAGCATGCCCCGTTCAAAAAATGCAGAACTGAGAACAGATATAGCCCTTGGTTCACTCCAGACCTGACTTCCCTTGACCAGCACAAAAATATCCTGTGGCGGACTGGAATAGCATTGAATAGTCCCCACGATATGCAACTGTTCAGGGAAGTAACGAACCAATGCACGCAGTCAGTCATGAAAGCAAAGGCTAGCTTTTTCAAGCAGAAATTCACATCCTGTAGCTCTAACTCCAAAAGGTTTTGGGATACTGTAAAGTCCATGGAGAACAAGAGCACCTCCTCCCAGCTGCCCACTGCACTGAGGCTAGGTAACAGGGTCACCACTGATAAAGCCATGATAATCAAAAATGTCAATAAACATTTCTCAAAGTCTGACCATGCCTTCCTCCTGGCTACTCCAACGCCAGCCAACAGCTTCCCCCCCCTCGCAGCTACTCGTCCAAGCCTCCCCAGCTTCTCCTTCACCCAAATCCAGACAACAGATGTTCTGAAAGAGCTGCAAAACCTGGACCTGTACAAATCAGCTGGGCTAGACAATCTGGACCCTCTCTTTCTAAAACTATCCGCCGCCATTGTTTCAACCTCTATTACCAGCCTGTTCAACCTCTCTTTCATATCGTCCAAGATCCCTAAAGATTGGAAAGCTGCCGCGGTCATCCCCCTCTTCAAAGGGGGTGACACCCTAGACCCAAACTGTTACAGACCTATATCCATCCTGCCCTGCCTATCTAACGTCTTCGGGAGACAAGTTAATAAACAGATCACTGACCATTTCGAATCCCACCGTACCTTATCCGCTGTGCCATCCTGCTTCCGAGCCGGTCACGGGTGCACCTCAACCACGCTCAAGGTACTAAAGATCATCATAACCCCCATCGATCAAAGACAGTACTGTGTAGCCGTCTTCATCGACCTGGCCAAGGGTTTAGACTCTGTCAATCACCGTATTCTTATCGGCAGACTCAATAGCCTTGGTTTTTCTAATGACTGCCTCGCCTGGTTCACCAACTACTTTGCAGACAGAGTTCAGTGTGTCAAATCGGAGGGCATGTTGTCCGGACCTCTGGCAGTCTCTATGGGGGTACCACAGGGTTCAGTTCTCGGGCCGACTCTTTTCTCTGTATATATCAATGATGTCGCTCTTGCTGCTGGCGATTCCCTGATCCACCTCTACGCAGACGACACCATTCTGTATACTTCTGGCCCTTCCTTGGACACTGTGCTAACTAACCTTCAATTGAGCTTCAATGCCATACAACACTCCTTCCGTGGCCTCCAACTGCTCTTAAACGCTAGTAAAACCAAATGCATGCTTTTCAACTGTTCGCTGCCTGCACCTGCATGCCCGACTAGCATCACCACCCTGGACGGTTCCGACCTAAAATATGTGGACAATTATAAATACCTAGGTGTCTGGCTAGACTGTAAACTCTCCTTCCAGACTCATATTACACATCTCCAATTAAAAATCAAATCTAGAATCGGCTTTCTATTTCACAACAAAGCCTCCTTCACTCACGCCGCCAAACTTACCCTAGTAAAACTGACTATCCTACCGATCCTCGACTTCGGCGATGTCATCTACAAAATAGCTTCCAACACTCTACTCAGCGAACTGAATGCAGTCTATCACAGTGCCATCAGTTTTGTTACCAAATCACCTTATACCACCCACCACTGTTAGCTGTATGCTCTAGTCGGCTGGCCCTTGCTACATATTCGTTGCCAGACCCACTGGCTCCAGGTCATCTATAAGTCTATTCTAGGTAAAGCTCCGCCTTATCTCAGTTCACTGGTCACAATAACAACACGCACCCGTAGCACACGTTCCAGCAGGTATATCTCACTGATCATCCCCAAAGCCAACACCTCATTTGGCCGCCTTTCCTTCCAGGTCTCTGCTGCCAGTGACTGGAACGAATTGCAAAAATCGCAGAAGACTTTTATTTCCCTCACCAACTTTAAACATCAACTATCGCAGCAGCTAACCGATCGCTGCAGCTGTACATAGTCCATCTGTAAATAGCCCACCCAATCTATCTACCTCATCCCCATACTGTTTTTATTTGATTTACTTTTCTTTTGCACACCAGTATCTCTACTTGCACATTAACTTATCACTCCAGTGTTAATCTGCTAAATTGTAACTATTCGCTCCTATGGCCTATTATTGTCTAACTCCTCATGCCTTTTGCACACACTGTATATAGACTTTATTTTTTTCTACTGTATCATTGATTTGTTTATTGTGTTATTGGCTTGTTTATTGTTTACTCCATGTGTAACTCTGTGTTGTTGTCTGTGTCACACCGCTTTGCTTTATCTTGGCCAGGTCGCAGTTGCAAATGAGAACTTGTTCTCAACTAGCTTACCTGGTTAAATAAAGGTGAAATAAATTAAAAATTAAAAAATGTCTCTGCTCAGAGGCCTACTAAGCTTTCAAAGCAATGGCTGTTAGAGCTCACTTTGCCACGTATTAACCCTGGTTAGAGTCCCTGTTGCAGTTTTCATTTTCTTCCGCTCCATTGGTGGCAGCGTTAGGATTATGTCAAGCTCACATCTAGTTATGTCATCTAGTGGTGGGAAGTATTCTGTTTTTCAAAATTGTGTTGGGTGTAATTACATTGACATATCTAGCGAACAATGGATAAGCAACAATGGGCGTGAAGGATAGAAGTAGTCACTACCGGTGTGATCAAGCCTTACATAAAAGTTGCCTGAATCTGTGGAAAGCTCTATGCCCTGACCAGTTATTCAGAAGAAAATCCTCTGACTGTCTAATTTACAGAAGTTAACTCATCAGTGTGGACCCAAAACAAAATAAATACATTTACATACTACCTGTTTTATTTTGTTATGATGTCAAGTCATGCAACCTCTGAAACATAACCCCTTCAAACCACGCTTCTCAACACCCAACCGCTTAACCCGGAAGACAGCCTCAATGTGTCGGAGGAATCATGATGTCAGCCTGCAAAAGATTGTGCGAATTCATTTATAGGAAAACACATTTTTTGAGGGGCAAACACTGTCTGAGCTTCCATGAGACTACTTCATCAATGCAGGAACTTCCATACTGTAAGGGGTAATTTCCTGGACGCAGATTAACACTAAATTTGGTCTAAAGGTAAATTGAGAATCAAAAATATGTTTTAGTTCAGGACTTAATCTGTGTCCGGGAAACCAACCCTAAAACTTGTATGTAGGTATTCAGTAAAAATGTTATATTACTCCAGCACTTTATCCACCAAGGTGCCTATAGCTGCAGCAATTCCTTTTTTCTTCATGAAATACAATGACGTTTATAACATCAGGCGGAAGAAAATAAATGGCCCGGTTTTCTCTGAGGTCACATTATCCTCAGGAGTCACTGTTTACCATATCTATCCTCAGAGCGCTGCCAAGGGATGAAAAATACCAGTCCCAGAAGCGTCACATTACAAAAATCATAACTAATATATTTTCAGACTGACAGTAGGCCCTTGATGCAAGATGCATGCATCCTTTTGTGTACGTCAGGAGTCTCCATATTAGAAATATAGGGCAGGTCACAGATGTGGTGACATACACTTCATTCTCTCTCTAATGACTTGGTAAAATGTTCTACTAGATGTCAAAGAACCCTGATAAGAAATAAGATTTTGGTGCTCCTTAAAGGGTAATAGAATTCAATGAAGATGTACATGTTTCTTATTCCACGTCCAATGCGTAAAAAAATCCTTTAGTGAAGTGCATTTCAATATCCTTCCTAATTAGATAAATAAAGGTAGTATTGAGCTTTGATAGATATACTTGTAAAATACTAAACACTGTAGACATGATTTGAATTCTTTTATTTTTTTGTTTACTTGAATGCATCTACAACTAACCCGTTTCCTAGATTTTAACCAACTGAATTAACTAGATAATATATATTTTCACGGCCAATGTAGAAATAAAACATTGTTTCCATCGATTGGACCAAGGTCGGAGTCAATCCCATGGTTTTAGAAACATTGTAAACATGCATTTAAATCAATGATCACAACCAAAGAGGCAATTATATTCTCGAAACACTAATTTTCCCAATCAATGTCAGTAGTTGATTCAAATCTACAGCATGTTGTTCGCCTACTTCTCTCTGTTGATGTGTATAATTGCTAGCCACTTCAGTACAGCTCTTAGAAGCTTCTGAAGCAGATGACATTCCTCTCTGTTGTTGCCCTTGGACTGTTTGTTTCTTTTCAGAGCCACGGCAGATCTCATTCTATATGACGCCTTGGTCTCAATTTCTTAATATCCATTATTACTGTTTAATATGCAATATATTAGATGTAATTAAAGGGTAATAAGTTCACCCTTTATGAATATTCAGAGGCAGGTTATCGTTTATTGTCATAAATCTTGGCCTGAAGGATTTCCGTTAGATGGGCCAGCTACTATTTATTTATTTATTTATTTTATTTCACCTTTATTTAACCAGGTAGGCAAGTTGAGAACAAGTTCTCATTTACAATTGCGACCTGGCCAAGATAAAGCAAAGCAGTTCGACACATACAATGACACAGAGTTACACATGGAGTAAAACAAACATACAGTCAATAATACAGTATAAACAAGTCTATATATGATGTGAGCAAATGAGGTGAGATAAGGGAGGTAAAGGCAAAAAAAATGCCATGGTGGCAAAGTAAATACAATATAGCAAGTAAAACCTTGAAATGGTAGATTTGCAGTGAAAGAATGTGCAAAGTAGAAATAAAAATAATGGGGTGGAAAGGAGCAAAATAAATAAATAAGTCAAATAAATACAGTAGGGAAAGAGGTAGTTGTTTGGGCTCAATTATAGGTGGGCTATGTACAGGTGCAGTAATCTGTGAGCTGCTCTGACAGTTGCTGCTTAAAGCAAGTGAGGGAGATAAGTGTTTCCAGTTTCAGTGATTTGTGTAGTTCGTTCCAGTCATTGGCAGCAGAGAACTGGAAGGAGAGGCGGCCAAAGAAAGAATTGGTTTTGGGAGTGACTAGAGAGAAATACCTGCTGGAGCGTGTGCTACAGGTGGGAGATGCTATGGTGACCAGTGAGCTGAGATAAGGGGGGACTTTACCTAGCAGGGTCTTGTAGATGACATGGAGCCAGTGGGTTTGGCGACGAGTATGAAGCGAGGGCCAGCCAACGAGAGCGCACAGGTCGCAATGGTGGGTAGTATATGGGGCTTTGGTGACTAAACGGATTGCACTGTGATAGACTGCATCCAATTTGTTGAGTAGGGTATTGGAGGCTATTTTGTAAATGACATCACCGAAGTCGAGGATTGGTAGGATGGTCAGTTTTACAAGGGTATGTTTGGCAAAATGAGTGAAGGATGCTTTTTTGCGAAATAGGAAGCCAATTCTAGATTTAACTTTGGATTGGAGATGTTTGATGTTGGTCTGGAAGGAGAGTTTACAGTCTAACCAGACACCTAGGTATTTGTAGCTGTCCACGTATTCTAAGTCAGAGCCGTCCAGAGTAGTGATGTTGGACAGGCGGGCAGGTGCAGGCAGCGATCGGTTGAAGAGCATGCATTTAGTTTTACTTGTATTTAAGAGCAATTGGAGGCCACGGAAGGAGAGTTGTATGGCATTGAAGCTTGCCTGGAGGGTTGATTAACACAGTGTCCAAAGAAGGGCCAGAAGTATACAGAATGGTGTCGTCTGCGTAGAGGCGGATCAGAGACTCGCCAGCAGCAAGAGCGACATCATTGATGTCTACAGAGAATAGAGTCGGTCCAAGAATTGAACCCTTAGTAAAAATTGGCTATATTGTAAAAATACATAAAAGAAAATAGCTCTTTGATGTTAATTTAAGGTTAGGCATTAAGGTAAGCGGTGTGGTTAAGGTTAGGGTGAGGCTTAAAATCATATTCTATGACTTTGTGTCCAGGTTAGTGACCACTCTGCAGAGCTGCCTCTAGGGCAAGATTCATGACAATAAATTCCAACCTGCTATTCAGAGATAATTGTAAAAATCAGTAATTTGACTGAAGTTCTTTCAACAATTGCTGTCCAGCCTTTTCACCAGCAAATCTATAGCAAATATTCCTTAAGAGAGAAACCATGTACATTCTGCCAAATCACATCCTAGTAAGGGTTCAAACACAATTCTGAAGTTTCTTGTACCCGGTTTTGTCAAAACCTACGTTACTACACAGCAAATTATCGAGGGTTAAAAAAGATAAATGAACACTGGCAATGTTAAATCAACAGTGAAAGTGTTGTCTGTGGACCCATATAGACACTGGTAAAGTTTTAAATTGACACTCCGCATAGTGTAAAGCCTTATTCAAATATTTCTCTGCGTGCCTTGGCTTTCGAATAAATTGTAGATTTACCACCCATGACTGCATTTGTTAGTGACAGAGACATGGTTGTTGCATTCATACAATTTTGGTCCAGCGGATTTTACCAAGTGAAATCCTAAGCAAATATATTATAATTAGTTAATTATGTAAGATAATAGCATATGCATTTCATGTCCTTACTTTGAGGGCCTAATTTTACTCTAATACAGGGGACTGAAACTCATAATTCCTAACAAAGATCCGGGGCATCGTTATCATATTTCCCAGGATGCTCTATTGTCCATAGATTTTTAAATTGTGTTGTTTCAATATCTGTTTGTGATTGATTGATTTTTATCTTTTGCTACTCAAATATATACTAAAATATTTTTTTAACTAATCCAATATGTTACTTGTACTTATTGCATGCATTACTGAAATGGTTGTTCCAGATTACTTAGATGTTTTAGGTATTGAGGTTAAATTTGATAATGGATCTCCAAGGCATGCGTCGGAATTGCTAAGCAGTTGACTTCGAAACAGTGTGCCGATGCCTGTATGACTTTATCAGACGCACGTGATCACTAACTTCCAAAGCTTCATTATATTGAACAACCACCTGCTTGGTTTGGTTTCAGTAGATGACAAAAGGGTAGCCAGTGCATGCGTGTAACAGCATGTGCGACATCTATAATAATTTGGCTCTTCTAAATTAGGCTTTGATTAGCACAGTGTACACTAGTGGAACATGCTGGTCAAAACAGATTAATACACCTATTTCATCACGCAAAAAAAATAGGTTATTTTCTCAAGGCTTTGATCAACACAATGTACACTAGTGGCACCTGCTGGTAAAATAATTTAGAGCAGCCATTTTTTTTTTATAGTCCCACATGCTGTAATGCGTGAGCGGAGTAGCATTTTTGTGTTCTACCCAAACCAATACCAAACCAATCAGGTGGTTGTTGGATGTAATGAAGCGTCGGATATCATTGATCACATGCTTCTGATAAAGTGATCGGCAAACTGCTTCGAAGTAAACTGATTTGCCATTTCGATGCATGCCTTGGAGCTCTGGTATCAAACTTAACATCACTACCGTCATGTCGTCAGCAAGTTTAATGATGGTGTTGGAATTGTGCGCGGTCATGGAGTCATGAGAGAACAGGGAGTACAGAAGGGGAGTAAGCACCCCCATATTGAGAGTCAAGGTGGCAAATGTGTGGGAGTGGCGTGTCACGAAGTCCAGTATCCAGTTGCAGACGGAGGTATTCAGACCCAGGGTCAATATGTTAGTGATGAGCTTGGAGGGCACTATGGTGTGGAAGGCTGAGCTGTAGTCAATGAACAGCAGTCTCACATAGGTGTTCATTTTGTCCAGATGGGAAAGAGCAGTGTGGAGTGCAATTGAGATTGCATCATCTGTGGATCTGTTGGGGCGGAATGTGAATTGGAGTGGGTCCAGGATGTCTGGGACGGCGTTGATGTGAGCCATGGCCAACCATTCCAAGCATTTCATGCCTGCAGATGTGAGTGCTACAGGGTGATGGTCATTTAGAAAGGTTACCTTGGAGTTCTTGGGTACAGGCGCTATGGTTGCTAGAAACATGGAGGTAGTACAGGGTCAGGGAGAGGTTGAAAATTTCAGTGAAGACGCATGCGCTGAGTATGGGTCCTTGTAATCCATCTAGCCCTGCCAACTTGTGAATGTTAACCTGTTTAAAGGTCTTACTCAAATAGGCTACGGAGACAGTGATCACAATCGTCCAGAACTGCTGGTGCTCTCAATCATGGTTCAGTGTTGCTTTTTTCGATGCGAGGATAGAAAGCATTTAGCTTGTCTGGTAGGCTCGGTTCACTGTGTAGCTCGTGGCTGGGTTTCCCTTTGTAATCCATGATATTTTGCAAACCCTGCCACATCCGACGGGAGCCAGAGCCGTGTAGTAGGATTCAATCATAGTCCTATATTGACACTTTGCCTGTTTGATGGTTTGCCAGAGGCGGTCTAGCAATGATCAACAACCAACTTGATGGAGATAAAAGAATAATGCAGAAATAATATTGTACAATCCAGGTGTATAAAGCTCTTTACCCAGCAAGAGTAACTGCTGTAATCGCTGCCAAACATGATACTAACATGAATTAACCCAGGGATTGGAATACTTATGTAAATGACATATTTGTATTTTTTATTTAATGTACAAAAATGTATAAAACATGTTTTCACTTTGTCATTATGAGGTATTGTGTGTAGATGGTAGACATTATGTTGTTTTTAGGAGAATTTTCCAGATGCATCAGGAAATTCCAATGTCTTGTGATTGGCTAAAAAGGAGCAGTTCTCTTTCTCTCCATTCGGGGGGTGTCGAGTCATTGGGATCAGGGCTGGCAATCTTAAAATAATGTTCGATCTCGCTCGCTCAAACACTAAAGGCCTAAGTCCTATTACTGCAACAGTAAAATGTACAAAAATGTATCTGAAATTCAGCCACATCAACAACCATCATTTTATTTAGCTTAATATACTTATTGGTCTCCACTAGGCTATGACATACAAGTGTCTGGTGTATCAATCAATCAAGTTCAATCATGGCTTGGGGTGGTCTTGCCATTTGGGCTACTGCCTTTAGTGTGCATATATAGGCCTACCTTATTAGCATGCGTTTGATTCCGGCCCAAGCCCTTCTGGCACAAAAAATGCAGATTGACTTGATGTAGTTTGACATTTCAAATATAGACATTCCAAGTTAATTTCTTGTTTTTCTTGATAAGAAATTACCATACCAAACACTTTTGTATAACATAAATAGTAAACAAAAAAGCAGTACACCAACATTGCTTTCTAGTCATACAAAGTGTCAGATAAATTGATTTGCCGTGGTAAATAAGGAAATGCATTATTTCTATTGTACAAAATGCTTGTAAAGTAGATAAATCACCCTTAGTCTGTTCAAAAAGGACTAAATTGTTCCGAAGCCAATACCAATCAGAGGACGAACACCTCCTGAAGATTTGGTTGCAAGGAGAACTAAGGCACAGGAAATGTGAAGCGAGTGGGCTAACTCTTGCCAAAATAAGCCCAATATGGTTCTATGGGCTTAATATGCAAACCTAAGCTTGTTGCCTGCTCCTCCCGAGTGGTGCAGCGGTCTATAGAGGTGTCACTATAGACCCTGGTTCGTTCGTTCGGTCAGTGTCACAACCAGCTGTGATCGGGAGTCCTATAGGGCATCACACATCACACTATGGGTGATCACACAATTGGCCCAGCATCGGTCGTGGTTAGGGGAGGGTTTGGCCAGGATGAAAGACCATCATTGTAATTAAGAATTTGTTCTTAACTGCATTGCCTGGTTAAATTAAGGTTAAATTAAAAATTAAAAACATTCCTGCCTTTGGGATGACTCCCATTGTTATGGTGGAGAAATGAGCATCTCGTCATTATATACAGATCTATGACTAAGGAAACATCATATTTTAGGGAGTGGTAAAGGTGACCAATAATGGTTACAATTAAGATCCGCTGTGTGGGTGAATTTAGCGCATATTGATGTTTTAACGAAAACTCTGTTGGCGATAATCTATGGTTGTAATAGTTATTTGATTATATTACTATAGGCTACATTTTGTAAGCTACCCGTTAGCCTATCAATAGTCACATAATGAAAGGTATGAAAACCGGTAATCTACCATGTGTTTCCCTGGCTAAATTTATGAGCTGATGTTGGGCCATCAGTTGATTGACAGATGTAGACCTACTGTAAAACAAACCTTCCTTCAGTGTGGTTGCTCACCTACATTTGATAAATTAGGCTATATATATTTGCAGAGGTGGTTAGAGTACTCAAAATCTGTATCTAGGTAAAAGTACTGTTACTTAGATTGTAATTTGCTAAAGTAAGATGTACCTTCTTAAGAAACTACTCAAGTAAGAGTAAAAATGTATCCGGTCAGAAAGCTACGTATGTACTAGTTAGAAACTAAGTTGAGTAATTTTTTACACCTTATGGTAAGGCTGAAGTACAACTTAGTGCAATTGATTTGATTAATTTATAATCAAACCCTACCAGCACCATTTTGTAGATGGCACCCAGCACAGGTACTCTGCAATGAAGACTGACATCAATGAAGGCTGTAAAGCTTCAATTACGGTCATTCAATGTTGACTTAACACTCGCGTCCCACCCGGGCAAAATCCAGTGAAATTGCAGAGCGCCAAATTCAAAAATAGAAATACTCATAAAAAAAATCATAAAACATACAAGTGTTAAACATCGGTTTAAAGATTAACTTCTTGTTAACCCAAACACGGTGTCAGATTTCAAAAAGGCTTTACGGCGAAAGTATACCATGCGATTATCAGAGAACAGCGCCCAGTAGACAAATCATTACAAACAGTTACCAGCCAAGTAGAGGAGTTACACAAGTCAGAAATAGCGATAAAATGAATCACTTACCTTTGATGATCTTCATATGGTTGCACTCACAATACTCACAATACTTCCATTTACTCAATAAATGTTCGTTTTGTTCGATAAAGTTCCTGATTATATCCAAAAACATCTGTTTTGTTTGCACGTTTTGTTCAGTAATCCACAAGCTCAAACGCAGTCACAACAGGCAGATGAAAAATCCAAATAGTATCTGTAAAGTTCGTAGAAACATGTCAACCAATGTTTATAAACAATCCTCAGTTTGCTTTTAGCCTAAATAATCAATAATATTTCAACCGGACATTAACGTCTTCAAAATAAAAGGTAAACAAGAAAGGCGCGATCTCGGTCGAGTGCATGAAAAACCTCTGGGACACTGTAGGGTCCACTCATTCAGAGTGGGCTTACTCTATCATTTTTCAGAATACAAGCCTGAAACAATTTCTAAAGACTGTTGACATCTAGTGGAAGCCATAGGAAGTGCAATTTGAGTCCTATGTCAATGGATACTGTAATGGCATTGAATAGAAAACTACAAACATTAAAAAAATCTCAGGTTTTCGCCTGCCAAATCAGTTCTGTTATACTCACATATATATATTTTTTTTTACAGTTTTGCAAACTTTAGAGTGTTTTCTCTCCAAATCTACCAATTATAAGCATATCCTAGCTTCTGGGCCTGAGTAGCAGGCAGTTTACTTTGGGCACACTTTTCATCCGGGAGTGAAAATAGTGTCCCCTACCCTAGTGAAGTTAAAAAGGTATATGGTACTGAAGATATTGGAATAATTTCACAATATCATTTCACGTACATGTGATGGTGAATGCATACTAAAAATATTTACACCAAGTCTGATGTTGAAGTTTTAGCTCAGAATGATTAAGTCAGTAACAGTTAATTGAGCCTCTCATTCTCCTTAATTGCAGGAAGCTACAGCAAGCTCTGGGGACAGGTCATCTAGATACTGGACAGTCAATACATTGCTACATGCAAACATATGATCATATTTAGTGGACAAGAGTTCTTGAGGGCTTGAACAAAAAAAAATTGATATACTGGTGAACCGGCGTTTGTGTTGTGTGGCTGCAAATATCAAAATTCCCCTTTCTCTAGTATATCTCAGCATGTATCATTCAATAGTACATTTAAATTGTGTGCAGTGCAATGGACATGATGCAAAATGACTTCAGGAGACCAGGGGAGTCTCTAAAATTGGATTTTAATTTACACTACATTACCAAAATTATGTGGACACCGCTTGTCAAACATCTCATTCCAAAATCATGGGCACTAATATGGAGTTGGACCCTCTTTGCTGCTATATCAGCCTCCACTCTTCTTGGAAGGCTTTCCAGAAAATGTTGGGACTTGCTTTCATTCAGCCACAAGGGCATTAGTGAGGTCAGGCATTGATTTTGGGCGATTTGGCCTGGCTCGCAGTCGGCGTTCCAATTCATCCCAAAGGTGTTTGATGGGGTTGAGGTCAGGGCTCTGTTCAGGCCAGTCATGTTCTTCCACACCGATCTTGACAAACCATTTCTGTATGGACCTGGCTTTGTGCACGGGGGCATTGTCATGCTGAAACAAGAAAGGTACTTCCCCAAACTGTTGCCACAAAGTTGGAAGTGCAGAATTGTCTAGAATGCCACTGTATGCTGTAGTGTTAAGATTTCCCTTCAATGGAAATAAGGGGCCTAGTCCGAATCATGAAAAACAGCCAGAGAACATTGTTCCTCCTCCACCAAACATTGTCACTATGCATTGGGGCAGGTAGCGTTTTCCTGCCATCCATCAAACTCTGATTCGTCCGTCAGACTACCAGATGGTGAAGTGTGATTCATTACTCAAAATAAATATTTTCCACAGCTCCAGAGTCCAATGGTGGCAAGCTTTACACCACTCCAACCGACACTTGGCATTGCGCATGTTGATCTTAGGCTTGTGTGCTGTTCGGCAATGGAAACCCATTTCATGAGGCTCCCGACTAACAGTTCTTCCAGAGGCTGTTTGGAACTCGAGGAAATATTATTTTTACACGCTACGCGCTTCAGCACTCGGAGGTCCCATTCTGCCAGCTTGTCTGGCCTGCCACTTTGCGGTTGAGCTAGACGTTACCTCTTACAGTTACCAGTGCAGCTCTAGCAGGGCAGAAATTTGACAAACTGACTTGTTTTGGGAGGCATCCTATGATGTTGCCACATTTAAAGTCAATGAGCTGTTCAGTAAGGCTATTCTACTTTTGTCTACGGAGATTGCATGGCTATGTGCTCAATTTAATACACCTGTCAGCAACGGATGTGGCTGAAATAGCCTAATCCACTAATTTGAAGGGGTGTCATACTTTTGTATATATTGTACACCTTGAATATTGCAGAGCATTTGTGTAGGCTATTAGCCAGACAAAACCTGTTGAGTTCAACAATAATGAGTGGCTGATTCAAGCCAACTACTTTTTTCCTCATTGTTATGCTATTTGATGTGTCATTTTTGAATTAAGTTCATAAATAGCAGCTAAATATCAGCTAAATATGGTATATAGCTATATATAGTACGGTGAATAATGAAACAATCCCTAGTAAACTAGTGTTTTGAAGGTGGTCTGACTGTATTATTTGTATTATTATTTATAAATAGACTGGTTTTACGCTCAACAACTTTCTATTCAAGCTGGGAGAGAGCACAAGGATGGGTCATGTCATGCAGGTTCAGGTAACCTATACAGGACAGAGGCATATATATATATTTTTTTAAATCACATACATTTTAAAATCTGCAATATTTGAATTATAATATTGCCACTAGAAGTCTAACCATGGCAGCATTCTGACACCATGTATAGCTTCTGAAATGTTATGCTTAACATGAGAAAAATGACGGCCAAAGGAAGACCAATAAACATTTATCCATTAGGTAAAGCAAAGCTATATATGCCCTTGCACCACAGAAAGCCTAACATTGATTTATTTGGCATGCAGCCACATGTCTACATTTCAGCACCTGGGATAGCAATCAGTTTGTGAGTGGCTATCTGGCGGACAGATTGTATTACATTGTTTATAAAATGTTTCAGTTGGGGGGGCAAGCTCCGACCTTGCGGGGGTCCGGAGAAACGTAATGCCAGTGGTCAGCTGTTCTGGTCAGTGGTGGCCTGAAGAGGGCAGATAGAAAAAAAGAAAGGAAAGGGAGGAGGGCTGCAGGCCAAGGGTAGAGGGAGTATGGCACCCCTCGGCAGCGCTCTACTCGCCTCAAGGCCTGCAATCCATCGCCTCCTTGTCAGGCAGTGGTCCAGCGCCGGTCCTGGATAATGGGGGGATCCGGGTGGTCCTTGAACTGGGGGGGCCACGGTCAAGCCACTGTTAACTTTCCATCTTCCATAGCCCTTCCGGTGATTCCGGCCTTGTCCGCTGGACCACATAGACAGCGCCAACCACTGATACAGATTCTGCCTCCTGGTCAGTGCAAAGAAAAGTGAGATAGAGGTTAGAGAGTAGAGAGAGGGACACAACCCCAGAATATCTCCCCCACGCAGGGTTGTGCGTAATGAAGAGAAACCAGAGTCGTATTAGAACTGCTTCTGTCCTCACTCATATTTGATGCATCTGTGGCTGGTTTGGTGGAAAGTTTTGCCCTAGTTCTGACAGTCTGGAGGTCCTGAGGTGAACAGGGAGATGTTTGCCTGAGGCGTCTACAGCTGTTCTGTTCTGTGATTGTCTGTTACAATGAGTTTATCTGGCCCCACAAGGACACAGCAACTCTCTGGTCAATTGGGATCTCTGACTTAGCTGGCTGAGCTAGGGAAACCAATATGGAATCCTTGTATTTATTTATTATATCATTGTATTTATTTATTATCACAGAATTCCATCCCTCTATGAAAAAACACCATGTCTCGTAGATCCCATATGATCTATTAGTTATCGTTCCAGTTTTACATTAAGACTAACTATTAAATGCTGTTGTGTTGTTCTCAAGTAGGTGGAACATTATTGTTCCAATTTCCTGTTGAGTCACGGAGACACTCAAAGTGATATACAGAGTCAGCTCAGAGCAGTATTCTTCAAACATTACTGTCTGCTATAAGAACACCGTCTCATCTTCAGTCCCATTATTTGCCATTTTTCTCTCCATGTTGTATTCTAAAATGTTCTCACAAAATTATTGAAAAATAAACAACTGAATATTGACCAGTTTTTTACCTGGGATGCGTCCCAAATTACATCCTATTCTCTATGTAGTGCACTACTTTTGTCCAGGGCCTATAGGGTGCTATGTTGGGCACAACCCTGTTCTATCCAGATCTCTATTTGGTCATTTCCCATGTATTTATGAGCATTGCATTCAATATGTTACAGTTTTCCAATTCATTGTCACAGCGGCAGCTTCACAGCCATCCCACACACAGCCTTGTCGTGCCAGTGTCTGGTCTGTTTTTACTGCCTGCTGTCGCGTCTGTCAGGGGAGCAAGTTAATAGCACACCAGAGGACATAGACATTAATCTCAACACAAACCTGTTTCTATAGCTTTGGACCAGCTTTGATGTTCAAAATGATCATAAACATATCAAATAGTAGAATGATTAGGAAAAGCATTGCGATGCATGTCTTGGACTTTAATGTTGTAAAGGCTGTGGTATGTATCAGGGCAGTGCACAGACCTTTTACGGGGCATGTGCTCAACAGAAAAAAAGAGCACCCCCAAAAACAAAATCCTGCAATGGCAGTCTCAGACTCATTGAATTATTACAAGAAGAGGGGAAAGCAGCTCAATCTGATGAGTAAAGTACTTTACAAAACTAATTTGACAGGAAAAAATGCTGCTTTTATTAACAATGTCCAATACAATTCCAGTAAAAATAGAATGTAAGAAATACTGTAGCATACTATTATGATATCCAACCCAACTCCATTTGTTGCAACTATCATGTATCCCAATGGTTTTAAAACTTGTTGACCTGCAACCCCCAAAAAGGAATGGTTCAAAACTTGCGACCCCTGAACACGCACATGCAGAAGTGCACACGCGAACATGCACGCTCAATGAGCAAATGTAGCCTGTCATTACAGCCATAAACAGTGATGAATTTTCAAAATGCAATATATACAGCCTTTTACACCTGCATTTGGAGCTGAAAGTCATTCAAGTTAGCAGACAATGTCAAATAGTGATATGTCATGTCACTTCACTGGAGTACAGAGCAAGTAAAATCATAGGGCTACACGGATGTTACCGGATTGGATGGAATTCATGTCCTATCTGCACCCACAGTCACTTTGGAGGACAGTCTGCCTGCAGAGTGCTAGTTGCCAGCCGGGTAGCCCTGTTCTTCCTCATAAATATTGTAATACATTTGCTAGATGTGTTAAATCCTCATGCCATAATATTAAAGGCAATGCGATGTTACAGCTGCTTATAGACATATAGCCAGTAGCCACTCAAGCTAGGCCTATCTGAAATATGAAAATGATCAATCAAATCGCCAGGTAGCCTATTATTGTCCTGGCAAAGATGAGTCAGTAGTAGATTGCTAAACTGTATTTCATATGAATGGTAAACGTAGGCCTACTCTGTTTTTGTCAGCCAAAACTGGAGGAAATTAACAAATTCTTTCTGGTCACTAATCTTTTTGGTTCTGAAGTATAGATGAGAATTCCCCGACATCTTGTGAGCAGTGAGTTCATAACAACAACATTAAAAAAATATACCACCAGCAATAATGGACTTGAGACGGAAAGGGAAAAGGGGCACGTACTCTGCTCAGGTAGAGCCCTATCTGTGCACACAACCTGGTATGTACACTACATGGCCAAAAATATGTGGACATGCCTTTAATTTAGTGGATTCCGCTATTTCACCCACACCCGTTGCTGACAGGTGTATAGAATTAAGCACACGGCCATGCAATCTCCATAGGGAAACATTGGAGGTAGAATGGCCTGTACTGAAGAGCTCAGTAACTTTCAACGTAACAGCGTCACAAGATGCCACCTTTCCAACAAATCAGTTCGTCAAATTGTCTGTCCTCGGTTGCAACACTCACTACCGAGTTCCAAACTGCCTCTGGAAGCAACGTCAGCACAAGAACTGTTCGTCAGGATCTTCATGAAATGGGTTTCCATGGCCGAGCAGCCGCACACAATCCTAAGATCATCATGAATAATGCCAAGCGTCGGCTGGAGTGGTGTAAAGCTTGCTGCCATTGGACGAATCTGGGTTTGGCAGATGCCAGGAGAATGCTACCTGTTCCGAATGCATAGTGCCAACTGTAAAGTTTGGTGGAGGAGGAATAATGGTCTGGGGCTGTTTTTCATGGTTCGAGCTAGGCCCCTTAGATTCAGTAAAGAGAAATCATAACGCTACAGCATACAATGACATTCTAGACAATTCTGGGTTTCCAACTTTGTGGCAACAGTTTGGGGAAGTACCTTTCTTGTTTCAGCATGACAATGCCCCTGTGCACAAAGCCAGGTCCATACAGAAATTGTTTGTTGAGATCGGTGTGGAATAACTTGACTGGCTTGCACAGAGCCTTGACCTCAACCCCATCGAACACCGTTGGGATAAATTGGAACGTCGACTGCGAGCCAGGCCTAATCGCCCAACATCAGCATCCGACCTCACTAATGCTCTTGTGGCTAAATGGAAGCAAGTTCCAGCAACAATGTTCCAACATGTAGTGGAAAGCTTTTCCAGAAGAGTGGAAGCTGTTATAGCAGCAAAGGGGGTCCAACTCCATAATAATGCCCATGATTTTGGAATGAGATGTTTGACGAACAGGTGTCTACATACCTGCCACCCTATAGAATTGTACATTTCGCGCACTTCATATCAAATCAAGTCGGATTTTATTGGCCACATACGCATGGTTAGCAGATGTTAATGCCAGTGTAGCAAAATGCTTGTGCTTCTAGTTCTGACCATGCAGTAATATCTAACAAGTCATCTAACATTTTCACAACAACCACCTTATACACACACAAGTGTAAAGGAATGAATAAGAATATGTACATATCAATATATGGACTAGCGATGGCCGAACAGCATAGGCAAGATGCAGTAGATAGTATAGAGTACAGTATATACATATGAGATGAGTAATTTAGTGTTGTGTCTTTGGCTATGCCGGATTAAGTGATGACTTGCTATTCTATAAAATAATTTCTCTGTCATAAATATTACCTGATTGAGCTTTTCATGTAAATGTAATTAACTAGAGAGACAGGCACCACAAAATAATATTTATAGAGCTGTTATCTTCCGAATAAACTCTTAAAGGCCTAGTAATATTTTACATCAATAGCAGTCAATATTAATCGTCATCTTAATTCAGTCTCATCTAAAAAGTTGTACATTCTTGGTTATCTGCACGAACCCTGGCTAACAATTTGAATCATCAATACAAAATTGGGTTTAATTACTTATTTACTAAATACCTAACCAATGACACAGAATTACACATACACATAATTAAATCATAAATTGATTACAAATTGCGTCATAGAGGAAAACATCCCTAGCGGGTAGAACAAATATGAGAGCTGGTTACACAAAAGAAAAGGGGCTGGGTTTGAGTGAAAGAGCGGGAAGACTGGGGAACAAAGGGAAGAAGCTGTGCTATCGTAAATACAGTATCTTATATATTCTAAATTACCGCCCATTTGGAAAAGGAAAATGCAATAAATATTTTCTCTGAGCTGCGCTTCGGTAGGTTGGTGGTAGGCGAAAGGCTGTGTTGCCCAACGAGTCCTTTGAAGAATATCTCTGGTTGTCAATTGGATACATTGTAGTAACGTCGTTGTGTGATAGACGGGATACTCTGTCTGTTCCTTCCTAACCCTCGTTTGCATCTGCTGTTGCTAACTCAACGGCTAGGAGGTATCACTTCTGTAGTGAATAAGAGTTCAAAGTTCATACCATTCACAACCAAAGCTCACGCTCATGTCGTTCTGTAGTTATTATCTGAACCATTCTGACATAGGACCGTCGTCCTCATGTCCTCGGAACAGGAGGTTATATTGTCGTCAAGGGCTTATATAGGAAGGGAGAGGAGGGTGTGTTTGAAAAGTTTTGTCCATTCACAGGGGCGGGCCACTGATTGAGCAGAGCCCTATCTTATGAAAACCCAAATCTCACATTTTAGAAGCTAAAATCACATTTCATCCCATCACGAATAATTTCATATTCAAACATTTAAATTGAACAACAATTCCATGTGAATCCGATAACTCTGATGTGTAGACTTTCCACTGTAGAGTTTATGTCATCTTATCATTGATGAGAATGTCTCAGATGACAACCGAACTGACATCATATTCATTAAGTAACACCGCATATGTTCTATTGGTCGTATTACCAGAATATAGTTCATTTCCCCCCACCTTCTGATGTTCCCAGAATCTCTATGTTAACCAAGGGTTTTTCAAATGTAACCTCAGTAGGGTAGAGAGAGGAAAAATAGGGGAAGAGGTATTTATGACTGTCATAAACCTACCCCCCAGGGTCATGAGAGTAGGGTATGTAAACATTATATAAAGTGGCATTGTTTAAAGTGACTAGTGATACATTTATTACATCCAATTTTTAATAATTAAAGTGGCTAGAGATTTGAGTCAGTATGTTGGCAGCAGCCACTCAATGTTAGTGATGGCTGTTTATTAACAGTCTGGTGGCCTTGATAGAAGCTGTTTTTCAGTCTCTCAGTCCCAGCTTTGATGCACCTGTACTGACCTCTCCTTCTGGATGATAGCGGGGTGAACAGGCAGTGGCTCGGGTGGTTGTTGTCCTTGATGATCGTTTTGGCCTTCCTGTGACATTGGGTGATGTAGGTGTCCTGGAGGGCAGGTAGTTTGCCCCCGGTGATGCATTGTGCAGACCTCACTACCCTCTGGAGAGCCTTGCGGTTGTGGCCAGAGCAGTTGCCGTACCAGGCGGTGATACAGCCCGACAGGATGGTCTTGATTGTGCATCTGTAAAAGTTTGTGAGTGTTTTTGGTGACAAGCCAAATTTCTTCAGCCTCCTGAGGTTGAAGAGGCGCTGTTGCACCTTCTTTACCACGCTGTCTGTGTAGGTGGACCATTTCAGTTTGTCCGTGATGTGTACATCGAGGAACTATACACCTTCTCCACTCCGAGGGCCCTCACCTCCTCCCTGTAGGCCGTCTCGTCATTGTTGGTAATCAAGCCTACCACTGTAGTGTCGTCTGCACACTTGATGATTGCGTTGGAGGGGTGCATGGCCACGCAATCATGGGTGAACAGGGAGTACAGGAGAGGGCTGAGAATGCACCCTTATGGGGCCCAAGTGTTGAGGATCAGCGGGGTGGAGATGTTGTTTCCTACCCTCACCACCTGGGGGCGGCCAGTCAGAAATTCCAGGACACAGTTGCACAGGGCAGGGTCGAGACCCAGGGTTTGGAGGGTGCTATGGTTTTAAATGCTGAGCTGTAGTTGGTGAACAGCATTCTTACATAGGTATTCCTCTTGTCCAGATGGGTTAGGGCAGTGTGAAGTGTGATTGTGTCGTCTGTGGACCTATTTGAGCTGTAAGTAAAATGGAGTGGGTCTAGGGTGTCAGGTAGGGTGGAGGTGATATGATCCTTGACTAGTCTCTCAAAGCACTTCATGATGACGGAAGTGAGTACTACAGGGCGATAGTCGTTTAGGTCAGTTACCTTAGCTTTCTTGGGAACAGGAACAATGGTGGCCCTCTTGAAGCATGTGGGAATAGCAGACTAGGATAGGAATTGATTGAATATGTCCGTAAACACACCAGCCAGCTGGTCTGCGAATGTTCTGAGGACGTGGCCGTCTGGGCCAGCAGCCTTGCGAGGGTTAACACGTTTAATTGTTAGGTGAATGAGAGTCCGCAGATTTTGGTAGCAGGCCGTGTCGGTGGCACTGGGTTGTCCTCAAAGCGAGCAAAGAAGTTGTTTAGTTTGTCTAGGAGCAAGACATCGGGGTCCGCGACGGGGCTGGTTTTCTTTTTGTAGTCCGTGATTGACTGTAGACCCTGCCACATACATCTTGTGTCTGAGCCGTTGAATTGCGACTCTACTTTGTCTCTATACTGATGCTTAGCTTGTTTGATTGCCTTGCAGAGGGAATAGCTACACTGTTTGTATTCAGTCATGTTTCCGGTTGCCTTGCCCTGGTTACAAGCAGTGGTTCGCACTTTCAGTTTTGCGGAAATGCTGCCATGAATCCACGGTTTCTGGTTGGGGAAGCTTTTAATTTTTGCCGTGGGTACAACATCACCGATGCACTTGCTAATAAACTCGCTCACCGAATCAGCGTATACATCAATGTTGTTGTTTGATGCTATCCGGAACATATCCCTGTCTACATGATCGAAGCAATCTTAAAGCGTGGAATCAGATTGGTCGGACCAGCGTTGAACTCTAAATTCCATGACGTATGTTGTTATGATCACACCTCGACCCGTTAATAATAAGGCATACACCCCCGCCCTTCTTCTTACCAGAGAGATGTTTGTTTCTGTTGGTGCGATGCGTGAAGAACCCAGGTGGCTGTAGCGACTCTGATAACGTATCCCGAGTGAGCCATGTTTCAATGAAATATAGAATTTTACAATCTCTGATGTTTCTTTCGAAGGCAACCCTTGCTCAGGTTTTGTCTACCTTGTTGTCAAGAGACTGGCTAGTAGTATACTCGGGACCGGTGAACAATGTGCTTGTCAACGGAGCCTGACCAGAAGACCGCTCCGTCTGCCCCTTCTGCGGCACCGTTGTTTGGGTCACCTGCTGGCATCCGATCCTTTGTCCTGGGTGGTGGACCAAACAGAGGATCCGCTTCGGGAATGTTGTATTCCTGGTTGTAATGTTGGTAAATTGAGGTTGCTCTTATATCCAATAGTTCATCCCGGCTCTATGTAATAGGACTTAAGATTTCCTTGGGTAACAGTGTAAGAAATAATACATAAAAAACAAAATTCTGCATAGTTTCCTAAGAACGCAAAGCGAGGCGGCCATCTCTTTCGGCGCCAGATGTTCAATTCCTCTCTAAAGCCATTTCAAATATATTGGTTGTAAAATAGTTGCTATTGTGCTCAATTGTTGGGAATATGGGATATAAAAACCCACATAAAGCTGAGAACAACGGTAGTTATTTCAAAAGCTATGCATTTCCCACAATAGGATTTTGAAATGTTATACAATCAGAAGCCTTTTTTCTCTCTGGTAAAGTCAAACGATTCTGGTGACAAACACTTTTTTCCTTGTCTCCATTCATCCTGTCCAAATGCCTGCTGGCTGCGCTTTGCTAATGTTTACATGTTGAGCTATATGTTCTAATTTAAAATGATACCACTAGACAATGTATATGAGGCAAACCATTTACCAGATTTTATACATGACTTTTAAACGCTGACATTGTAATTTAGGTGTAGTAAGAAAACAAGGAGATGAAAATTAGGCTTTGCGAGATTAGAATTTAAAAGGCATGTAGAACATTACAAGTAATACTTTGAGCTTCATGAAATTTTATTTCGGTCATTAGCAATGTTCCCATAGATAGACAGTAAATGGTTGCTCTATGTATCACCGACCCTGGATAAGGTAGCGACTGGGCTAACACAGCTAACCTTTTAGATCAAAACCATGTGGTTTTTATTAACATTTTGTCGGTATTATTATAACGAGAGATATTGAACTAGCTAGTGGCTAGCTAGCTAGTTATACCTAGGTAGCTTACAAGGTTAGATGACTTTTCTCAAAACAAACCTTCTTTCTAGCTACTTGTCCCTCAAGCTAGCCTTTACAGACAAGTATCACTTCACAATGAAATGATAGCTAAATAGCTAGCTTTGGATTATGGATTTCAGGGTTGGTTTTGCATGTTCTACCAGCTTGCTAGCTAGATGAACAGCAATTACAACTAGCCAACTGGTAATTATGAAGCTACATTTTTGCAAATTATATTGTGCTTATCACCCTTACGGCAGTCAAGCAATGCATACAGCCAAAGGTAATTCACAATTTTGTCTAGTTGTGGCCACAACTAGACCTCGTTTCAAATGCATGGTCAAAATCTATAATCAAGCCTACAGTATCCCCAAATCCTCAAAAAAAGACTCTAAAATCCCATTGTACCAGAGAGGGATAATTCTCATTAGCACTGTATGTAAATTGTATTATTGCATTCTAAATAACAGGCTCTCCCACTACCTAGAACTGTCTGGTCAGCTTGCTGATGAACAGAATGGCTGTAGGAAATCCAGAGCATGTATAGACTATATATAAATGTATATACTGTCTCCACAGTGTTCCGGGATACAATTCAAGAGAGAACCAACTTTTGCCTGTTTTACTGATTTTCAGAAGGCTTTCGATTGGGTGAATAGAGACCTCCTTGATTTTTGATTAATTCAATTGGGATTTGATGGAAGATTCTATGATGCCATCAAAGCTCTTTATCGGGCTCCAGTTGCCTGTGTTCAGGTCAATGACCTCGGGACTGGCTGGTTTCCAACCCCTTACAGTGTAAAACAGGGGGACGTACTCTCGCCCACTTAATTTGCCTCTTAAAGGATCAGCCCCTTTTTTTCAATTTTTGCCTAAAATGACATACCCAAATCTAACTGCCTGTAGCTCAGGCATTGAAGCAAGGATATGCATATACTTGAAACCATTTGAAAGGAAACACTTTGAAGTTTGTGTAAATGTGAAATGAATGTAGGAGAATATTACACCCTAGATCTGTTCAAAGAAAATACAAAGAAAAAAACTAGAGGTTTTTTTGTATTGTTTTGGATCCATCATCTTTGAAATGCAAGAGAAGAGCCACACATTCAGCTAGGAAGCTGTAATTTAGATGCAGTCCACAAGAGGGCAACAGTGTATGTGCAAAGTTTCAGACTGATACAGTTGAAGTCGGAAGTTTACATACACTTAGGTTGGAGTCATTAAAACTTGTTTTTCAACCATTCCACAAATGTCTTGTTAACAAACTATAGTTTTGGCAAGACGGTTAGGACACATACTTTGTGCATGATACAAGTAATTTTTCCAACAATTGTTTAAAGACTAAAGACTATTATTTCACTTATAATTCACTGTATCATAATTCCAGTGGATCACAAATTAACATACACTAAGTTGACTGTGCCTTTAAATAGCTTGAAGATTCCAGAAAATGATGTCTTGGCTTTAGAAGCTTCTGATAGGCTATTTGACATAATTTGAGTCAATTGGAGGTGTACCTGTGGATGTATTTCAAGGCCTACCTTCAAACGCAGTGCCTCTTTTCTTGACATCATGGGAAAATCTAAAGAAATTAGCCAAAACCTTTACAAAATTGGAGACCTCCACAAGACTGGTTCATCCTTGGGAACAATTTACAAACGCCTGAAGGTACCATGTTCATCTGTACCAACAATAGTACACAAGTATAAACACCATGGGACCACGGAGCCATCATACCACTCAGGAAGGAGATGCGTTCTGTCTCCTAGAGATGAAGGGAGGGACTGGTGCACTTCACAAAATAAATGGCATCATGAGGTAGGAAAATTATGTGGATATATTGAAGCAACATCTCAAGACATCAGTCAGGAAGTTATAGCTTGGTTGCAAATGGGTCTTCCAAATGTACAATGACCCCAAGCATACTTCCAAAGTTGTGGCAAAATGGCTTAAAGACAACAAAGTCAAGGTATTGGAGTGGCCATCACAAAGCCCTGACCTCAATCCCTACAGAGAAAGTGTGTGAACAAGGAGGCCTAAAAACCTGACAGTTACACCAGCTCTGTCAGGATGAATGGGCCGAAATCACCCAACTTATTGTGGAAGGCTAGCCAAAACATTTGACCCAAGTTAAACAATTTAAAGGCAATGATACCAAATACTAATTGAGTGTATGTAAACTTCTGACCCACTGGGAATATGATGAAAGAAATAAAAGCTGAAATAAATAATTTTCTCTACTATTATTCTGACATTTCACATTCTTAAAATAAAGTGGTGATCCTAACTGACCAAAGACAGGGAAATTTTACTTGGCTTAAATGTCAGGATTTGTGAAAAACTGAGTTTAAATGTATTTGGCTAAGGTGTATGTAAACTTCCGACTTCAACTGTAACTTCAAGAATGAGCAAACTACATGACAATTTGCCCGAGTGTACACAAGTGTCCGAAATTGGTAAATTGATACATTTTCAAGAGCATAACTATAGAAAATATACAACGATGCTGGGCCAATTGTGCGCAACCCTATGAGACTCCCAATCACGGCCAGATGTGATGCAGCCTGGATTCAAACCAGGTACTGCAGTGTGTTAGGCCACCAGCCGGGAGCCCAATGTAAAATGTATGTTGACTTTGACATGTTGTGGCTTTTGAGTGACTTGCTTGCTATTCATACTGTACACATACAGTGTACAGGTTGCATTACAACCTGTAATTTAAATGGATTTTTATTTGGATTGGCTGAAATGAAAAAAAATGAACTTGTTTAAAAAATAAATAAACGTGCGTACATATGTATTCACCCCCTTTACAATGAAGCCACTAAATAAGATCTAGTGCAACCAATTACCTTCAGAATTCACATAATTAGTTAGATTGCACAAGGGTGGACTTTATTTAAGTGTCACATGATTTGTCACATGATATCAGTATGTGTACACCTGTCCGGAAATGCTCCAGAGTCTGCAACACAACTGAGCAAGGCGCACCACCAAGTAAGCGGCACTATGAAGATCAAGGAGCTCTCCAAACAGGTCAGGGACAAAGTTGGAGAGAAGTACTTATCAGAGTTGGGTTATAAAAAAAATTCTGAGACTTTGAACATCCCACGGAGCACCATTAAATCCATTATTAAAACATGGAAAGAATATTGCACCACAAAAAACCTGCTAAGAGAGGGCCACCCACCAAAACCCATGGACCAGGCAAGGAGGGCATTAATCAGAGAGGTAATAAAGAGACCAAAGATAACCCTGAAGGAGCTGCAAAGCTCCACAGCGGAGATTGGAGTATCTGTCCACTTTCAGCCGTACACTCCACACAGCTGGGCTTTACAGAAGAGTGCCAGAAAAAAGCCATTGTTTATTTAAAGAAAAAAAAGTGAACACATTTGGTGTTCGCCAAGAGGCATGTGGGAGACTCCCCAAACATATGGAAGAAGGTACTGTCGTGGCTGAATCAGAATTAGTTAGGTAACATTGACAAATAAGATGTTTTCTTTACATAATAATGCTTATGTGAGATATTTGTCATTAGGGTGTTTTCTTTTGGATAATACTGTTGGCAGTTGCATTTTCCTCTCTCTTCTCCAGGGCTTAATATTATCTTCATATGTCAATGTATCTGATAAAACCTCTTAAGCCTACCCCCTACTTTTTCGAACATTCTGTTAAAAATCGCGCAACATTTCAGCGTCCTGCTACTCATGCCAGGAATATAGTATATGCATATGATTAGTATGTGTGGATAGAAAACACTCTCACGTTTCTAAAACTGGTTAAATCACGGCTGTGACTATAACAGAGCGTGTGTTTCATCGAAAGGCGCAAGAAAAACTGATCACTGAAAAGAGAGATTTCGGAACATGATTTGAAAACGTGGAGCTATTGAATACACATCGCCCTGTGATCAATTTGATAGATTATTAACGTTTACTAATACCTAAAGTTGGATTACAAAAGTATTTCGAAGTGTTTTGTGAAAGTTTATCGTCGACTTTTTTAATTTAAAAAAATGACGTAGCGTTTTGAAACAGTGTTTTTTTCTGAATCACACAGTTTCCATAGATGGATATTTTGGGTATATATGGACCGATTTAATCGAAAAAAAATTCCCAATAGTGATGTTTATGGGACATATAGGAGTGCCAACAAAGAAGCTCGTCAAAGGTAATGAAAGTTTTATATTTTATTTCTGCTATTTGTGTAGCGCCGGCTACGCTAATTCTTTTGTTTACGTCACATTTAGGGTATTTCGGGGTGTTGCATGCTATCAGATAATAGCTTCTCATGCTTTCGCCGAAAAGCATTTTAATAATCTGACTTGTTGGCTAGATTCACAACGAGTGTAGCTTTAATTCAGTACCCTGCATGTGTGTTTTAATGAACGTTTGAGTTTTAACGAGTGCTATTAGCATTTGGCGTAGTGCATTTGCATTTGCTGATGGCTAGATGAGACGATTGCGTCTCGGGTGGGCTTAAGAGGTAAACCATGTGATGCTATGAAGAATATCAGAAGGGGAGGAGGACAGAATGGAGGCTTGTCTTCTTATGGGAATGTGTCTAACTATTGTATGTCCCCTCTGAGGTTGCCCTTATCTTGACCTATTATATGACCTAAGAGGCTCACTGTCTTTTATGATCTTATCCAGGAGGAGGTGTATTTGAGATGGGAGTATCTATAATTGACAATTGATATATGCCATTGGATGAGGTAATGTTTTGGTCCTAAGTGGTACCAAGAACGAGATTAGAATCTCGTCTAAAGAGACCAAACTGAACGATAATTTATAGCTAATGCTATCTGGATGGGATACTCCTCTTTCAAGTAATAGGCCCTTTGTAATGTTCCTAAGATCTGTTATTTGTCATGTGAGTTGAGAGGGGTGTGTCTTGGCTATACATGATACTAAGAATTGTTTTGTAAGCACTCTCAGAGAATTCATTTATAGACACTGAATTGATCTGAGAGTCAAAAAGGGCTATGGTGAAGCTCATATAATTAAACATGGACTTTATAATATAACTCTGACTTGTGTGTGGTTTGCTCTCTCAATGTTTAGTAATACAGGAAATTACCACAACAGTACTCTGGTAAGATGAGACTACAATTGAGCTTTTTGTCCATCAAGGAAAACACTATGTCTGGTGCAAACACAACACCTCTCATAACCCTGAGAACACCATCCCTACAGTGAAGAACGGTGGTGGCAGCATCATGCTGTGGGGATGTTTTTCATTGGCAGGGACTTGGAAACTGGTCAGAATTGAAGGAATGATGGATGGTGCTAAATACAGGGAAATTCTTGAGGGAAACCTGTTTCACTCTTCCAGAGATTTGAGACTGGGGCGGAGGTTCACCTTCCAGCAGGACAATGACCCTAAGCATACTGCTAAAGCAACATTCGAGTGGTTTAAGGGAAAACATTTAAATGTCTTGGAATGGTCTAGTCAAATTCCAGACCTCAATCCAATTGAGAATCTGTAGTATGACTTAAAGAGTACGGTACACCAGCAAAAACCGTCCAACTTGATGCAGCTGGAACAGTTTTGCCTTGAAGAATGGGCAACAATCCCAGTGGCTAGATGTGCCAAGCTTTATAGAGACATAACCCAAGAGACTTGCAAGGGGGGGGGGTGAATAGTTATGCACTCTCATGTTCAGTTTTTTGTCTTGTTTCTTGTTTGTTTCACAAAACATGTATTTTGCATCTTCAACGTGGTAGGCATGTTGTGTAAATCAAATGATACAAACCCCCAAAAAAACATTTTATTTCCAGGTTGTAAGGCAACAAAATAGGAAAAATGCCAAGGGAGGTGAATACTTTCGCAAGCCATTGTATTTCATTAGGGATTATATATACATATATAAATATATACAGTAGCAATCAAGAAAATATTTAAAAAATCTCTCAAATGAATACTATGCAACCATTGAAACTGCTTTAGCTTGGATTTACTATATGAAAGAGGTAGTGTCCTCTCATTTAGCCGTTGTCTATCACACTTTCCCGGGAGATTTCTGCTAGAATATCGTCCAAAATCTGTGTACCGGACTTTGATTTCGCTTTTGCAGTATTAGTAGCCATATTGTAAGTAAAAAAAATTGCAAAACACTTACTTTTGCATAACGAGCTTCGACATGCTCTTGCTTAAATGCCAAACGCCACTTGACTCATATGTGCGAGATTATCTGAAAGATTTTTCTTCACACAAAGGGTTTCCACCTACTCTCGCAAAGCATAGCTCATTGGCTATCTAGCTAGCTAGGTTTCAAAACGATAGGTGGTCATTTGACAAAGATACTGTCAATCAAGTGAATACCGCCTGTGTCATCGGTGCGCAATGATGTCAAACCTTCCTCGTAATATTGGCTTTCCAGTGGATATATATATAGATATACACTGAATGCAGAATAATATAGCAAAGGCTGGTTACTTTTTAGAGTGTCTGAGGAAGCAAGTTTAGCTTTCGATTTTCACAGATTTCTTTCTTTGCAAGTTGATCGAATGGAAATACAAAATCGATCGTGCATACTATATGGACCTTTTTAGGATATGAAAAAGGATTTTATCAAACAAAACTACACTACATTTTATCTCTGGGACCCTTAGGATGACAAATCAGAGCAAGATTTCAGAATGTAAGTAAATTATTTACTGTACCTTCAGATGTGAATGCATCAAAACTGTCACAGTGAAAAAAGTGTTTTGTTGTTGTGCACTCTCCTCAAACAATAGCATGGCATTTTGTTCGCTGTAATAGCTACTGTAAATTGGACAATGCAGTTAAATTAACAAGAATATAAGCTTTCTGCTTTGATGTATTTCTTCCAGGCCCTGACAGTTTCAAGTCAATCAAACTTTTTAAATAAAATAAATGGCCTGCCCTCCAACTTTCTTTGGAATGTAAAGACATCAAGAGTCAAATTGACTGTTTTACACTTACCCTATCAAAATGGAGGTATTGGACTACCTCAAAAGAACATGTATTGCTGTATTGAACATGTATTGTATTGCACCTTTAACCTCTCTAGGGTATGTGGGACGTTAGCGTACCATCTGGCCAACATCCAGTGAGATTGCAGAGCGCCAAATTCAAATACAGAAATGCTCATTTTAAAAATTCGGGAAACAAAACCTATTTTACATAGGTTTAAAGATTAAAGTCCTGGTTCCTAAGTGGCATCATGAATTTTGAGCATGTGTACCATAATGAACCTCTACTGTCATTCAATCAATTATAAAACAGATTTGGATTATCCAATGCCGATATCTCTATGTTCTTACAACTCAGAAATCATATTCAATTGCATCAACAGAATCTGGATTAACCTAAGGCATCTAGCATAGACAAAATACTGAAAGAAGCTGCTACGCCAAAGAAGTTGATTGCCAAGTTATATCAAGGGCTGATTGAAACTCTACCTGATTGTTCAGAACCTATAAGGAAAAAATGGGCAACAGATCTAAAGGAAGAAATTGAGGAGAACCATTGGTCACCGATATGTGAAAATGTTCATACCTGATCCCTAAGACATAAACTACTGCAATTTAGGATAATTTATTGGACCAACTACACTCCTGCCAGAATGTATGTACAGTAATGCACCCAGAAATGTTGGGTCTCTGTTGGGGATGCAAAAAGCACAAAGAAAACCTATTACATATAAGGACGTTAATTAAACTAAAATACACACAGGTGAAACTAATAAGACAAAACCAACAGACAAACGAAAAAGGGATCGGTAGTGGCTAGTAGGACGGTGAGGACGACCGCCGAGCACCGCCCCGAACAGGCAGGAGAGCCAACTTCGGCGGAGGTCGTGACAGTATCACAAAGTTAAACAAAACATTGGAGTGTTTTGACGACATTCGGAAACCATATGTTGATCACTTTGGGGAATGTGTTGCATTTTGTTTTGTGTTGATTGTGGGATGCTGTAGAAAATCTATTAAAAAAACAAATAGTCAACAAAAAGAGTTTTATTGAGAATTGTTTCTGCATTCTCTTATGATGGAGCGGATATGTAAGGATACTTTTCATAAAAGTTTTGAACTGTAGCCTTCGGTCCGCAGTGTCATTGCATCAGTCAAGTAACATAGTGGAGCTGCCAGTACTAATAAAGCAAAAGGAAAGATTATGGAACACAATGAAAAACCAAACATTTAATTAATCTCCAGTCTAGGGTTGCATCCCAAATGGCAGCATATCCATAGGGCCCTGGTCAAAAATAGTGCACTATATAGGGACTAGAGTTCCATTTGGAACACAAGCTAAGAATGCATTATTCCAGGTCATCTTGACCTTGGTAACCGATGCCAACTTTGATTTATCATGCTTTTTCACCCATTAAATATATTTTTTTTACTTTTAACATTATGGGATAAAAAACAAATATACACGAACAATTTGTGAACAATAGGATGCTTTCATCTGGTCTCTTATGACCTTCAGACTAATGTATTTTTCCACTAATGCCACAAGGGCAATTTGAATTTATTTATTTTAGAGCTCTAAATTATGGTCTGAGCAGCACAGGTGATTCCGTAAAAAAAAATTGAGAGAGAATTAAATAAATATGGTGAGAGAAAGAGTCAGAGAGAGAGAGAAAGAGAGTGCTACGCTCATTGTCGGATGATAAATGACCGGACCAAGGTGCAGCGTGGTAGGCTTACATTCTCTCTTTATTTGAAAACGTAACACTGGGAAAAAACAATGAACACAAACCGAACGAAAAGCTAGTCGTGCATAAAGCAACAAACAAAGACAAGATCCCACCAAACACAAAAGGAAACTGACAACTTATATCTGATTCCCCAATCAGAGACAACAGCTGCCTCCGATTGGGAATCAAACACACCAACATAGAAACAGAAAACCTAGATTGCCCACCCTAATCACACCCTGACCTAACCAAATTGAGAAATAAAAAGGATCTAAGGTCAGGGCGTGACAGAGAGAGGGAGCGAGAAAGAGATTAAGATAAATAAATGTGAGATAATGAAAAGAAGAAGGGAGAGGGAAATAAAGGTATAGATGTTACACCAGTTAATAGGAAAATATGCAAAGTGAGAATATCAATCTATGAACTTCACGGTCTAAATTTTTTGGCCTGGATGGTAATATTCCTAACTTATTCTATGACCCAACTGAACCACCATCACCCACAGTTTGGAGAGCACTGATTTAAAGAGAGAGAGAGAGAGAGAGAGAGAGCAATGTGAGTGACTGGAAAGGGAATATTTGATGTGTGTCAAAAATGTCAGTCATCCCGCCACCCACCTGGACTAACGTCACCCACAGCTTTGGGAAAGGCTGGTATAGAGACAGAATGGAGACTGAGTGACAGGAAAAGGAAGGGTTGGTAAAGTAACATTTATTCATGTATCAAGAGAGGAAAAACCCATACATTAAGCCCTATATCATAATTGTCACAGTCATACCATCATTAACATATACCACATATTCACAGTTTGGGAAACCTTAGTAGGTTTGGGAAACCGTATAGAAACACAGCCCATTGAGAGTAACTGGAAAAGGAAAGGCTTGGTGAAGCAACCCTGGTGTATGTGTCAATAAGGTGAAAACTCATCCTTCATCATGCTTCATCTACAGCTAAACCCTCCTGTCCCTGAGCAGCGTCCTCTGACTGACCTGTCACCAGCAGCCAGCCAAGTGAAAATGGAAATAGTTATGACAACATTAGAATGTAAAGAATACAGTTTGCCAGAGGTGCCAGGTAACCCTATGACCTGAATCGACTCAGGCAGAAATCCATTACATGGATTATTTTAGTGTGTGTGTGAGAGTGTGTGTGTGTGTGAGAGAGAGAGAATGTGTGTTTGTTTGTGAAAGAGAGACATAGTGTGAGTGAGTGAATGTGTCTAGCTATTGATTTAGCCCTGTTGTTTATTAGGCCCGGAGGTGGGGCTTACCAGACAATGTTTACAACAAAATTATTGTCTGTCATAAAATGGTTCCTGCTTCAGTGGATGACAGCATCACAACAGTGTTGAGTAGTAGATTTTTCTCCCCTAATTAATGTTATATATTTTTATATTTCAGTGTTGGAAAGGGGCTACTAATCTGTGATATATTTACCTGTTCAAAATATAGTAAATAATGTTTTGCTATCTACACTGAAAAGACTAAAGGTTCTTAAATGGTTCTTCCTTAAGTTTCCTTCGAGAACTCTTGCCCGATAAACAGTTTCAGTTATTAACCCATAAACCCCGTCTAATCTGGGAGGTGTACTACTAAGCTTCATAGAATTGTTTTAATTTAAGAGGGTCATACCAAAAAAAAAACATTTTGATATTTGATTTAGAATTTTAAGACCTCTTGAAGTATCAAAAAAAATATCAAATGTTTTTTTTTAATGAAAATATGTATTTGACCTAACTGCTATTAGCAGGAACAACAGATAGTCCCCCCCAAAAAATCTAAACTAAGTTTGTTCTGAAGTGTCTATTCTATATCTGAGAGACATACAGTGCCTTGCGAAAGTATTCGGCCCCCTTGAACTTTGCGACCTTTTGCCACATTTCAGGCTTCAAACATAAAGATATAAAACTGTATTTTTTTGTGAAGAATCAACAACAAGTGGGACACAATCATGAAGTGGAACGACATTTATTGGATATTTCAAACTTTTTTAACAAATCAAAAACTGAAAAATTGGGCGTGCGAGAGTCATTTGAAAAGAGCCACTGCAGACAGTGCTGATGACCAGTGATGAACTAGTCTGTCCGAACCACACATGAACAAGATAATCTATATTCAGAGAGCCTGTTTCTGTCCTGCCCTTGACTTTGTTGTAGGGCATGTGATGTCCATTGACTCGTCGTCGCAAAACTCCCTGATCTTCTCAAAAATATATGTTTGTCTAGCTGTGTCCAGTCCAGGTGGTGCTTGTACAGGCAGACCATCTATGGGAGGAAGGATGTCAACGTTATAAATGTTTTGGGATTATTATACAATATATAGCCGTAATCACCGTCAGGCACACCTGGCTAACTTGATGGGTCATGTAATCATCTCGCAAAGTGGAGTCTTTTGTTAAAACATGCTAGCTAAACAATGAACCATAATCCCAATCCATAGAGAACTGGCAACACAAACCGATTGTCATAGCTAGCTAAAGTTAACCAAATAGGTTCAATGTTAGCTAGCTAACATTAGGCTATAAATAGCAATGCAAAATGGCACTCTGAGATAATATTACTACACACAGATCATAAACATAATGTTAGCTAACGAGCCAGCAATCTAACGTTAGCTAGCTAACTAACAGTAAGCTTTAACTTGGGGGCTTTTGTTTAGACATGTAGCTAGCAAGCTCGCTAGCTAAACAATTAACCATAATCCCAATCAGTAGAGTGCTAGCAATACAAACCGATTGTCATAGCTAGCTAAAGTTAACCAAATAGGTTCAATGTTAGCTAGAGAGCCAGCCAACTAGCATCAGCTAGCTAGCTAACAGTAAGCTTTCACTTGCAATGAAAAAAACTTTCTGACAAAATTGGAAACTTATATCTAAAACTGTAGCTAGACTCTTAACCGTATACAGGGATGAACTCTTCATGGCAGACTGCAACCCCTTTCATTAAAAAAGATGTCCTGTGTCGTTTCCGTTTTGTTTGTACAGCTTTCTTGGCCCGTTATGTCAAGTCACTCTGATTCACACAGACCGTGTACAATGTCATAAGAATCATCTTAAGCTTTAGCCCCCACCCAAACTCTGACCATTTTACTTGTCCTAGCAGAGCTGGTTAGGCTGTTTTCATGTTATCCAGAGTGTTGGTGACTGTAACTGTACTCCTGGGAACAACTTAGTTAAATACATTTTTGTCAACGTTTACTGACACCAGCCATATTCAACAGGTGTTGAGCGTTCATATATTAATCAGTTATTCTGCGCTCTGGCACACTCAGACGAGAGTGCTCTGAAACAGTTGTCACAGTGACGATCTATGGAAACGGATACCAGCATTGTTGAGTCTTTTGTTAAGTTTTACTACATGCATACATTAAAAAAATCCACGTTAGACAGTATTACCTACACATACTGACCAGCTCAAATAGACAGAAGCATGCTATATGGCAGACCAATCCAAACTCATCTCTCGGCATGTCCAGGCCACTCATTATCTAAGCAAATCATGGCTTGAGTGAAGGCTTGTTTCCTTTTTCTGTGCCTTAATCGTAATTTAACAATTGCATTCTTATTTACAGATGGCAAACAAGTTTGTTATTAAGACACATGAAAGTTCATATGTTCCAAAAGGCATTTGTGCCAAAAAATGCATTTTGATTGAAAAAAAAGTTGATTTTCAAACGGCTTTCCTGTGAAGTAGTGACCGGCGACATATGCCTAGTTTCCTGAAACGGGTCATATTTTGTTAGGTTACAGCCTTATTTTAAAATAGATTACATTACACATTTTCCTAATCAATCTCACTCAATACCCCATAATGACAAACTGAAAACAGGTTTTTAGAAATGTTTGCAAATGTATATAAAAAAACATATTTACATAAGTATTCAGACCTTTTGAGATGTGACTCGAAAATGAACTCAGGTGCATCCTGTTTCTATTGATCATCCTTGAGATGTTTCTACAACTTGATTGGAGTCTAGTTCAATTGATTGGTCATAATTTTGCAAGGCACACAACTGTCTATATAAGGTCCTACATTTGACAGTGCATGTCAGAGCAAAGCCAAGCTATCAGGTCAAAGGAATTGTCCTAGAGTTTCTGCAGCATTGAAGATCCCCAAGAACACAGTGGCCTCCATCACTCTTAAATTTAATAATTTTGGAACCACCAAGACTCTTCCTAGATCTGGCTGTCCAGATCCTGTCCAGATGATGGTCACTCTGGCAGAGCTCCAGAGTTCCTCTGTATAGATGGGAGAAACTTACACAAGGACAACCATTGCTGCAGCACTCCACCAAAGTAGGCCTTTATGCTAGTCTGGCCAGACAGAAGCCACTCCACAAGACAGCCCGCTTGGAGTTTGCCAAAAGGCACCAAAAGGACATAGACTATGAGAAACAATATTCTCTGGTCTGATGAAACCAAGATTGAACTCTTTGGCCCGAATGCCAAGCATCACATCTGGAGGAAACCTGGCACCATCCCTACGGTGAAGCATTGTGGTGGCAGCATCATGCAGTGGGGGTGTTTTTCAGTGGCAGGGACTGTGAGGGTAGTCGGGATTGAGGGAAAGATGAATGGAGCAAAGTACAGAGAGAAAACCTGCTCCAGAGTGCTCATAGCCTCAGACTGGGGAGAAGCCTTCCAACCTTCCAACAGGACAATGACCCTAAGCACACAGCCAAGACAACTTAGGAGTCTCTGAATGCCCTTGAGTGGCCCAGCCAGACCCCGGACTTGATGCCGATCGAACATCTCTGGAGAGACCTGAAAGTAGCTTTGCAATAACGCTCCCCATCCAACCCGACAGAGCTTGAGAAGATCTGCAGAGAAGAATGGGAGAAACTTCCCAAATACAGGTATGCTAAGCTTGTAGCATCATACCCAAGAAGACTCAAGGCTATAATCGCTGACAAAGGTGCTTCAACAAAGTAATGAGTATAGGGTCTGAAATATGAAAAAAGATAAGTCTTGTGAGGCCTGTGGGCGTCCTGGAGCAAAACAACCGACATGTACGTGTTCATCAGAGTCTCACCTTTAAACAGAGGTCTGTACCGACTCCAGACAAGTCCCAAGACGCTTGTTTGGATTAATATTTTTTTCACATGTATTTACCCCTTGATTTTTGTCACTTAATAACAGTCTCCATATATACACTTCCATTCAGTTTTTCGACTGGTACCGGGAGACCTTCAGACAAGTCTTGTGAAGCCAGTGGGCTTTCCAGAGAGGGGTCATAATAGTTTTGTAGGTCAAACAGCTCTCTCACATTACACCGCAGATGTGGAAGTGTTTCATAGGCAGATGCGGTGGATTCAGACGTATCAATGCAAAACAATAGAGACCTGTAGCTTAAATTGACAGATTTTTACGGGGATTTTTTTGTATTATGCTAGTTCGATTTCCATGTGAGCGGAAATCTAACTTGGTGAAGGCAACAGGACTGAAACTAAATGAATGTAACAATCATGTCTCTGTCACTAGCAAACAGTCATCGGTGGTACTGGTAACTCTAAAATTCAATTGAAAGGCACCCTGAGAAATATGCAAATTAGGCTTAAAACCCTACAGCAGGGCTATTTTATTACGGTCCTGGAGGGCCAAAACATTTCTGGTTTTGGATTTTTGCATGGTTATTCAAAGAACCATCCCATTTATGTTTCTTCAGAGACCCTAAAATGGTTCCCCTATTTCAACACTCTCAATAACCCACCTTATTTGTTTCAAACATGCACCTTTATTTTAAAGAATGTATTGTTGTATATACATACTATATTACACTCTAGTCACTAGTGATAGCCAGATCGGCTCCAATGAAACTAAAACCCACTTAGCCCCTTCTCTCTCACACACACACACACAGCCACACCAGAGGAGAAAAGCCACCTCACCCCCACTGACGCACTGTTGCATCCCAAATACCACCCTATTCCCTTTACAGTGCACTAATTTTGCTAAAAGAGGCACAGCTACTGTCATTATGCCAAGTGATATTTACCCTGTAATATTTACAGTTTCTCAATGTTCAAGTCCAAGGCAGCTTGAAATTACGTCCAGATGTCTGTTGTACTGTGTACCTTGTGACATCACAGGCTGTGAAATAGATTGTGTAGTAAAACTGGGGAACACTGACAGTGACACAGAACATACTTGACCTAGATGCGTTTTAGAATCACATCTGTCTGCATCTCAAATAGCACCTTATTCCCTCTATAGTCAGAACCACAGGTTGACGAGGAACACAATCAATGTGTCTCGATTAGTATCGATTCCCTATTTAGTGCACTACTTTGACCAGAGGCCAGTGCACTAAAAACACAAAAGAATGCTGGGTTAAAGACAACCCAGTTTGGGTTATTTTGACCCAGCCAGTTGTGTTGTTTGGATTACCAAAACATTTTTCAAAGGTATTAGTGATGGGATGTTTGGCTCTTTTTACTGACTCTGATCTTTTCTCGACTCGTTCAGTCAACAGAACAAATCTTCCGACTCACTTTGTTAATTTAAGTCAGTAACCCTCAGAGCATACAGGACTCCCTACTGGCGAACGATGGACTGAAAGCCGAAATAGTCATGGTTCTACAAGCCTCTCGTTCACATTATGTTCACCATTAAGGGCTTATTGAAGTTGTCATTTGTGACTGAGACTTGTAAACATCTGCTTTAAGCAATGTACAGTTCATTTGTTGATTGCTAGGCATACAAATTCAATGTCTTTTTGGTACATTGCTAGATTTTTTTATGGATATGATTTATTTAAGTCTCATACACCTACCGGTGCCCAGCCCACATGGGCTTGCAAGACACTAGAGAACAAAATACAATTATACTAATTATAGGCATACAATGATCATGTTAAGTACAGCTACCATCTGGCCATGCTACAAAAGGTACAATAACATACAAAATTGATTTAATCTTCCCCAAGATCACACACTAGGCAAGTTCTCTCCTCTTCAGGCTCTCTGTTAAAGCTACCCATTTCTACAGCCAGAGCTGAGTTTTCCAGAAACTAACCTTTGGCTATTTGTTAGGTTCAGTCGGACATATGTTTCAGGGGTGTAGTTCTCTTTGATGAGAGTGTACATTATAAGTTTAGGTTGAAACCAAACATCAACTGCCCATTTTTCTTTATGGATCAGAAAAGGCGTGTCCTTGATTTGGTTAACACCACATGGTCATTTGTTCATGAATATATACTGCAGATCAATTTCACAAAAAAAGATAATTCTCTAGCCCACGGATAGTTATGAGTAAGGTCCCTGTCTAAAATGATTTTTGTGATTCTGTGTTGTGGCATATTTATCAGTCTGTTCTATAGATGTGCCATGCCCCCTTTTTACCCAAACACACATGGTTCCCAACCCATATCTCCACAGATGGCCAGGTTTGGAGTCAGTTTGTGCACACCACGATCCCCATACCCCAGTATCATAGTCCATCACTGGAAACACATGATTTATACAGCTGAGAATAAGTACAGTAACCAAGATCCTTACATATGTTAATTTTGTTTAACACTGACCCCATAGCTCTACCTTCAGAATCTTCTGGTGATCTAATACCATCTTCAAAGGTCATGTGTTCATCCAGAGTGAAACCACAGTATTTATAGAGCCCAGTGTAGAATAATGGGGTTGTATCCAAACAAAAGTTGTGTGCACTTCTCTTCATGCCCTTCTTTCTGAAATGAACAATCTGGGTCTTCTCTTGATATATCACTGCTCTCCATTTAGTACACCATAAATTTACAATATTCAACATATTCCTGAGGTCATCTTCGGTCTCGGCAAGAAGAACTATGTCATCAGCATACAACAAGATACTCAGGAATATATCCGCAACTTCAACATCAAATTTAGCATGTTTGATTTGTGGGACTAAACCATTAATGCAGACATAAAAGTACTCCAATTTCTTAATCATAGCCCCAATTTTGTCCCACACATTGAATATAGTTGCAGAGTCCCTGTAAGCCTAGATTCATATCATTCAGGTGAGAAAAAACATAATTGCCTTGACTCGCTTCGAATCCTTAGGAAACTATGCAGTATTTAGTTTTTTAAAGTATTATTTCTTACATTGTTACCCCAGGAAATCTTTAGTCTTATTTCATACAGCCAGGAAGAACTATTGGATGTAAGAGCGACGTCAATTTACCGAAATTACGACCAGGAATACGACTTTCACGAATCTGATTCTCTGTTTGGACCACCACCCAGGACAATGTACCTAATCCCAGAAACTCAAAACAACGGCGCCGCAGAAGGGGCAGACGGAGCTGCCTCCTGATCAGGCTCCGTAGATGTGCACATCGCCCACAGCTCCTGAGTATACTACTCACCAATGTCCATTCTCTTGACAACAAGGTAGATGAAATTTGAGCAAGGGTTGCCTTCCAGAAATACATCAGAGATTGTAACATTCTCTGTTACATGGAAACATGGCACTCTCAGGTTATGTTGTCGGAATCAGTTCAGCCACAGGGCTTCTCCATGCATTGAGCCAACAGAGATAAACTCCTCTCTGGGAAGAGAAAGGGAGGGGATGTATGCTTTATGATTAACTACTCAAGGTGTAATCATAACATACAGAACTCAAGTCCTTCTGCTCACCCGACCTAGAATTCCTAAAAATCAAATGCCAGCCATGGCGAGAATACTCGTCAGTTATTGTCACAGCTGTGTACATTCCCCCTCAAGCAGACACCAAGACGCCCTCAAGGAACTTCACTGGACTCTATGTAAACTGGAAACCATATATCTTGAGGGTGCATTTATTGGAGCTGGGGGTTTTAACAAAACAAATTTGAGAACATGCCTACCTAAATTCTATCAGCATATTGATTGCAATTGAGAGCATCCTGTCAGGCTGTATCACTGCCTGGTATGGCATCTGCAACACCCACAATCTCAGGGCTCTCCAGAAGGTGGTGCGGTCTGCACAATGCATCACCGGGGGCAAACTACCTGCCCTCCATGACACCCTCAGCACCCGATGTCACAGGAAGGGCAACAAGATCTTCAAAGACAACAACCACCCGAGCCACTGCCTGTTCACACCGCTACTATCCAGAAGGCGAGGTCAGTACAGATGGATCAAGGCCCGGACAGAGAGACTGAAAAACTGCTTCTATCTCAAGAGTGCTAAACAGTAATCACTAACTCAGAGAGGCTGCTGCCTACATTGAAACCCAATCACTGGCCTCTTTAAGAAATGGATCACAAGTCTCTTTAAATATTGCCACTTTAAATAATGCCACTTTAACAAAGTTTACATATCTTCCACTACTCATATTATATGTATACTGTATTTTATACCATCTATTGCACCTCATATGACATGTATATACTGTATTTTATACCATCTATTGCACCTTGCCGATGCCGCTCGGCAATCGCTCATCCATATATTTATATGTACATATTCTCATTCACCCCTTTAGATTTGTGTGTATTTGGTAGTTGTTGGGAAATTCTTAGATTACTTGTTAGATATTACTGCACTGTTGGAACTAGAAGCACAAGCATTCCGCTACACTTGCATTAACATCTGCTAACCATGTGTATGTGACCAATAAAATTGGACTTGATTTGATTTGAAAATACACGAGCGTTCAGGTGCCTTGCTTTAACACACCATTTTTACTGTAGTGTCCAAAACGTATTTCAAGCTGTCAGGCATTCCCTTGGCAGCAAGAGCCTCTCAGTGGATGCTGCGGTGTACCTAAGTGGCATCGGGATCAACTGCTTGCATGCCCGTTACCACTCCACTATGTCTCCCTGTAATGGCTTTTTAAGCCATCAGTACAGATACAGACACATCTTGACCACCAAAGTCCATTTGATGTCACAAAGCTGTCCAGTGCTTTAAATATATAATCTCATGTTATCCTGGTTTCCAGTGGTTTGCAGAAATGGATGCCTTCCTTAAATTGACACCTGATAAATGTAACGGACATATACCAGGAGCTGTGCAAGGCCCGCCACGTCTGTTGACTCATCCAGCTGTAACGCATAGAATTCAATGGCTTGAATGCAAAGCAGTAATTGTTTCAAAACATCTCCTGTCATGTAACTAATGCGTTGTGAAACAGTGTTGTTTGACGAAGACATTGTCTGTATCGTTTTTTTGGCCTTTTTGCCCAGCATTGTCCCAGCCATATCCCCGGCTGCAGGAAGAATGAATTCCTCCACAATAATATGGGGCTTGCCTGTCCTAGCCACTCGGTAGTCACCTAGCCCCTTCTTATTAACGGTATCTGTTTCTTTTATACATGTCTTACTACTACTTCATCAACTACTTCTCTGATAGAGTTCAGTGTGCCAATTCGGAGGGCCTTTTCAGGCAGTCTCTATGGCGGTGCCACAGGGTTCAATTCTCGGGCCGACTCTCTTCTCTGTATACATCAATGATGTTGCTCTCGCTGCTGGTGATTCTCTGATCCACCTCTATGCAAATGACACCATTCTATATACCTCTAGCCCTTCTTTGGACACTGTGTTAACTAACCTCCAGACGAGTTTCAATGCCATACAACTCTCCTTCCGTGGCCTCCAACTGCTCTTAAATGCAAGTAAAACTAAATGCATGCTCTTCAAACGATCGCTGCCCGCACCTGCCCGCCCGTCCAGCATCACTACTCGGGATGGTTCTGACTTAGAATATGTGGACAACTACAAATACCTTGGTGTCTGGTTAGACTGTAAACTCTCCTTCCAGACTCACATTAAGCATCACTAATCCAAAATTAAATCTAGAACCGGCTTCCTATCTTGCAACAAAGCATCCTTCACTCATGCTGCCAAACATACCCTCGTAAATCTGACCATCCTACCGATCCCCAACTTTGGCGATGTCATTTACAAAATAGCCTCCAACACTCTACTCAACAAATTGGATGCAGTCTATCACAGTGCCATCCGTTTTATCCCCAAAGCCCCATATACTACTCACCACTGCGACCTGTACGCTGTCATTGGCTGGCCCTCGCTTCATATTTGCCACCAAACCCACTGGCTCCAGCTCATCTACAAGTCTCTGCTAGGTAAAGCCCCACCTTATCTCAGCTCAGTGGTCACCACAGCAGCACCCACCCGTAACACGCACTCCAGCAGGTATATCTCACTGGTTACCTCCCTTATCCTACCTCATTTGCACACACTGTATATATACTTTCTCTACTGTATTATTGACTGTATGTTTGTTTATTCCATGTGTAACTCTGTGTTGTTGTATGTGTCGAACTGCTTTGCTTTATATTGGCCAGGTCGGAGTTGTGAATGATAACTTGTTCTCAACTAGCCTTCCAGGTTAGATAAAGGTGAAAGAAAAAAATCTAGAAAGTTGTCTTTATTCTTGCTCCAAAAACTCCCGTGGCTTATTTTTTCCAAATTCTCGTGTTTTGTTTCTAAATGTCTGCGCAAGAGTGAATGTTTCCCCCAAGAGAGTAACAGTTAATGTGATTGGATGTTAATTATTTGACTAGGCTACCTGTATTTGACATTGTTTTATTTCGCTGAACACTAGATTGTTTCATTCTGTTTTTGGTAGTGAAACGAGGCTACTCAGGCGAGAAAAAAACCTCACCCAAATGTATAGCCCCGTTGGAAAATATAAATGTGCTGTTTGAAGAAATATGAATCACATTTTTATTTGGCCTACCCATGACGGCATTGCGCATTCCAATGCTTTTTCAGCATTGATAGATAGTGCCACTTTTGAGTGTTCATGTTGTTGCTATGATGGATTATATTTAAAAAACGGTGCAGACTGTCTTGTTCCTTATGAACCCTGTATGATATGAGTAAATCAACTTTTGTATTACAGTTTCTATGTGAAAAGCTATTACCTTAGCAATGATTTTGTAATCCACATCAAGAGTGATACTGGGAGGAATGATCCACATGAAAATTGATCTTTATCTTTCTTTTTAAGTAGGGTGATTCTATCCAAACATAGTGACTGGGGAAGTTAATTTTTCTCTAGAGCTGCTGTGAGCACAAGTAATATAGGCTTTAGTAAGTCAGATCGAAAGTGTTCAACAAAGGGACTTTTTCTTGTGCCAAATTTCCTTTTACCATTATAAAACTTCCATTTTGGTCTTCAGTCATTTCTGTAGACTGAAATTGGACTTTTTTTATCAATGAGAATTAGGAGTAGGTGGAGGAGAATGCCAACCCATCCCAAGCTCACCCAAACCTTTCATGTTCTATTGCTGATAGGTGAGTTTCTTGTAACAAAAAAGCCTGCACATCCAATAGTCATTAAAGTGTTATTCACTTAGACATTGCCTGGATGGTGCTGTGATTGTCTTTTTAATAGGCGTGTGAGTGAAGGCATTAATAACACATACCTTTCTCTTTTGTTTCTTTGATGTGGTGGGGTGTCCATTGTTCACCTCATTTCAGTAGCCTAACAGTAGAATAGTCCAGTGCCTCATTTGTCGAACATCATCTGTAGAGAGGCTGTGCTGTAGTCATTGCCATTTCCACCGTTATCCTTGCCCAGGTTATCCAGGAATCGGGGAGCTCCTTTTGCTGATTTCAGTGTGATGTCTCTTTCCTATCCCTTGACCGGTAGTTGTGCTGGGTACACCAAAGAGAACGGGATTAATTTTTCCCATAACTTTTTCTTTATGGGGTCGAATTCTCTGCATTTCATGTAGAGGTCTCTGCTTATGTTGGCATTGATGTAGATCCGATGGCCCTCATACAACAAATGTCTGACTCCTGACTTTTTGGATTGGATGGCCAGTCATAGAGCTTGATCTTTGTCCCTATAGCTAAGGAACTTTGCGTTCATGCCCCTTGGTTTGCTGTTCATGTCCCCTCTCGACCCACCTGTTCGATGTGCTCGTTCAATTGTGCGATTCCGTATGAAATCAAATCAAATCAAAATCAAATTTTATTTGTCACATACACATGGTTAGCAGATGTTAAAATGCGAGTGTAGCGAAATGCTTGTGCTTCTAGTTCCGACAATGCAGTAATAACCAACAAGTAATCTAACTAACAATTCCAAAACTACTGTCTTATACACAGTGTAAGGGGATAAAGAATATGTACATAAGGATATATGAATGAGTGATGGTACAGAGGAGCATAGGCAAGATACAGTAGATGGTATCGAGTACAGTATATACATATGAGATGAGTATGTAAACAAAGTGGCATAGTTAAAGTGGCTAGTGATACATGTATTACATAAGGATGCAGTCGATGATATGAGTACAGTATATACGTATGCATATGAGATGAATAATGTAGGGTAAGTAACATTGTATAAGGTAGCATTGTTTAAAGTGGCTAGTGATATATTTACATTTCCCATCAATTCCCATTATTAAAGTGGCTGGAGTTGAGTCAGTGTCAGTGTCAGTGTGTTGGCAGCAGCCACTCAATGTTAGTGGTGGCTGTTTAACAGTCTGATGGCATTGAGATAGAAGCTGTTTTTCAGTCTCTCGGTCCCAGCTTTGATGCACCTGTACTGACCTCGCCTTCTGGATGATAGCGGGGTGAACAGGCAGTGGCTCGGGTGGTTGATGTCCTTGATGATCTTTATGGCCTTCCTGTAACATCGGGTGGTGTAGGTGTCCTGGAGGGCAGGTAGTTTGCCCCCGGTGATGCGTTGTGCAGACCTCACTACCCTCTCGAGAGCCTTACGGTTGAGGGTCGGAGCAATTGCCGTACCAGGCGGTGATACAGCCCGCCAGGATGCTCTCGATTGTGCATCTGTAGAAGTTTGTGAGTGCTTTTGGTGACAAGCCGTATTTCTTCAGCCTCCTGAGGTTGAAGAGGCGCTGCTGCGCCTTCTTCACGATGCTGTCTGTGTGAGTGGACCAATTCAGTTTGTCTGTGATGTGTATGCCGAGGAACTTAAAACTTGCTACCCTCTCCACTACTGTTCCATCGATGTGGATAGGGGGGTGTTCCCTCTGCTGTTTCCTGAAGTCCACAATCATCTCCTTAGTTTTGTTGACGTTGAGTGTGAGGTTATTTTCCTGACACCACACTCCGAGGGCCCTCACCTCCTCCCTGTAGGCCGTCTCGTCGTTGTTGGTAATCAAGCCTACCACTGTTGTGTCGTCCGCAACCTTGATGATTGAGTTGGTGGCGTGCGTGGCCACGCAGTCGTGGGTGAACAGGGAGTACAGGAGAGGGCTCAGAACACACCCTTGTGGGGCCCCAGTGTTGAGGATCAGCGGGGTGGAGATGTTGTTGCCTACCCTCACCACCTGGGGGCGGCCCGTCAGGAAGTCCAGTATCCAGTTGCACAGGGCGGGGTCGAGACCCAGGGTCTCGAGCTTGATGACGAGCTTGGAGGGTACTATGGTGTTGAATGCCGAGCTGTAGTCGATGAACAGCATTCTCACGTAGGTATTCCTCTTGTCCAGATGGGTTAGGGCAGTGTGCAGTGTGGTTGAGATTGCATCGTCTGTGGACCTATTTGGGTGGTAAGCAAATTGGAGTGGGTCTAGTGTGTCAGGTAGGGTGGAGGTGATATGGTCCTTGACTAGTCTCTCAAAGCACTTCATGATGACGGAAGTGAGTGCTATGGGGCAGTAGTCGTTTAGCTCAGTTACCTTAGCTTTCTTGGGAACAGGAACAATGGTCGCCCTCTTGAAGCATGTGGGAACAGCAGACTGGTATAGGGATTGATTGAATATGTCCGTAAACACACCGGCCAGCTGGTCTGCGCATGCTCTGAGGGCGCGGCTGGGGATGCCGTCTGGGCCTGCAGCCTTGCGAGGGTTAACACGTTTAAATGTCTTACTCACCTCGGCTGCAGTGAAGGACAGTCCGCATGTTTTCGTTGCAGGCCGTGTCAGTGGCACTGTATTGTCCTCAAAGCGAGCAAAAAAGTTATTTAGTCTGCCTGGGAGCAAGACATCCTGGTCCGTGACTGGGCTGGATTTCTTCTTGTAGTCCGTGATTGACTGTAGACCCTGCCACATGCCTCTTGTGTCTGAGCCGTTGAATTGAGACTCTACTTTGTCTCTGTACTGACGCTTAGCTTGTTTGATAGCCTTGCGGAGGGAATAGCTGCACTGTTTGTATTCGGTCATGTTACCAGTCACCTTGCCCTGATTAAAAGCAGTGGTTCGCGCTTTCAGTTTCACGGGAATGCTGCCATCAATCCACGGTTTCTGGTTAGGGAATGTTTTAATTGTTGCTATGGGAACGACATCTTCAACGCACGTTCTAATGAACTCGCACACCGAATCAGCGTATTCGTCAATATTGTTATCTGACACAATACGAAACATATCCCAGTCCACGTGATGGAAGCAGTCTTGGAGTGTGGAGTAAGCTTGGTCGGAACAGCGTTGGACAGACCTCAGCGTGGGAGCCTCTTGTTTTAGTTTCTGTCTGTAGGCAGGGATCAACAAAATTGAGTCGTGGTCAGCTTTTCCGAAAGGAGGGCGGGGCAAGGCCTTATATGTGTCGCGGAAGTTAGAGTAAAAATGATCCAACGTTTTTCCACCCCTGGTTGCGCAATCGATATGCTGATAAAATTTAGGGAGTCTTGTTTTCAGATTAGCCTTGTTAAAATCCCCAGCTACAATGAATGCAGCTTCCGGATAAATGGATTCCAGTTTGCAAAGAGTCAAATAAAGTTTGTTCAGAGCCATCGATGTGTCTGCTTGGGGGGGGATATATACGGCTGTGATTATAATCGAAGAGAATTCTCTTGGTAGATAATGCGGTCTACATTTGATTGTGAGGAATTCTAAATCAGGTGAAAAGAAGGATTTGAGTTCCTGTATGTTTCTTTCGTCACACCATGTCTCGTTAGCCATAAGGCATATGCCCCCGCCCGTCTTCTTACCAGAAAGATGTTTGTTTCTGTCGGCGCGATGCGTGGAGAAACCCGCTGGCTGCACCGCCTCGGATAGCGTCTCTCCAGTGAGCCATGTTTCCGTGAAGCAAAGAACGTTCTCCTGGTCCAGTTGTTGTGGTATTACCTTAACCAGGTATTCTTCCATTCCTGTTGTTCCACAACTTTCAGGGAAATTACAAAAATAAGATTTGAATGGAAACTGAAGTCTTCCATCCTCTTTAATCTTTCAGTAAGCCCTATAATGATGCATTTTTGCTCCTTGACGGTTTCTGGAGCTTTTCTCGTGAAATTGTCTCCAGGGTTAACCCAGGTTTGGCCTCCTCCTCTCATTTGCCCTGTTCAGTCATATCATTTTTTTTATGTTGACGTCATTGGATATTTTCTTCATCTGCTTGGACACTTTCTCATTGGACATTACTTTACATGCTGGGGTAAACAATTTTTTATTTCATAATGGGATCACGGACCAAAAAAAGTTTGGGAACCCCTGTCTTACAGTGTGCTGTAAACAAATGTAAGGTATTTCACTGTGCCTTATACGGTAATCTACTGTATTCAGTTTATACAGTATCATACTATTGATTAATACAGTAAATTACTGATAAAATTACAAGAATGGCTAATTAACGCTTTATTCTTTCAGATTGGACAACATAGCTATGTTCAAGGTTGCCATTTAACATACAACACACATTTTACATCTTCCTGTTGTGTCAATGGATGAATCCTATGCCTGAACGTATATTTGAGTAATTTTATAATGTCTTCGTGGGATTAATTAGCATGGGCAGAATGTACAGGAGCCTGGAGACTCTTAACTTTGAAAGTAAGGTAGCCATGAACTTGCCTTGTCCCCCTCTGCCCCTGCACCTCACCCCCTCCGTCTGCCCCCTTCTCACCCCACCACCCCTATGTTTGACCTATAAAAACATGTGCCTCCCCTCCATCAAAAAGCTGCGTCCGACAATCATTTCATTAGCTCAATGTTATCCTTGACACTGAACATTCACATCGCTCTGTCCCTGTCTTTGGGAGAACAATACAAACCAATAAACTAAACCTGATTGCTCCAATCATCTTTATGGGAATTAGAGGAGGACATGACAGGAATGGACAGGGGTTTGTCTGCCCTCAATGCATCACCATCAAGCTGCTTCAGCAAGAGTCTTTCTGGTTGCTAGCTCAGCTGTGGCAAAAGCAGGATCTGCTTTTTAAGTTCACATACCTGGTGACAACCCAGGCAAATTGCATCTCAGTCTTTAGTGCCTCCTACCGCCAAGGTGCCGATGAGTCGGGTGGTGTTAATCTGTTCAAATCCACCTGACAGATGAAAAATAAACTCAACTCCCCTGGGAGACTGGACACTGGCCAGGTGTAGGAGGCCGGGAGGGAGGCAGTCTGGCCGGCCTCCATCTATGCGGAAGATCTGATTCCAGCTATCTAACAGCTTTGCACCGCTGGAGGTGGACCTACCGGCCCCGGGGGTCAGCTCTGATCCTGGGAGTGTACCAACAGCCGGAAGCCGACCGGTTGAACCCTTCTCCACAAATACCACTGTTGAGCAGGCCGCTGACTCAACACAGCAGTGTCTCGGGCCCTCCTCCACCTTCCCAGGGCTTCCAATGCCATTCACTGCTGCTGTTGCGGAGAGTCAGGTTAGCCTGACTTGAAGGCTGACATGTTTGCACTCCCTTTTTTATGATCCTTTACAGAAAAGATAAAAAATATATATTAGATCCCAGATTGACAGTGTCCAACACCATAACAGCATTTCTGATCTGGAGGTACTTGATGCAACTACTATGAGACTGTCTATTGCTTTCTCTTGCTCCTTTAAGAAAATATCCTTTGAGTCCCTCCTTGATACTGTAGCTCACAGTAGATGTGATCCCCACTTGACTTCTAAAAGAGGTTATGTCTACTGTTGTCCCCAACAGTCTGTCTATTGTAAAAAGCTCCATGACCTCTGGCTCCGTTCCAGTGTATTTTAACACTGATCTGGTGCAACCTCTCTTTAAAAAGCCCATTCTAGACCCAACCTCAATGCGTAATTATAGGCCTCTATCTAAACTTCCCTTTTTAGCCAAGATTTTAGAAAAGTTGCTTTCAAACAATTTGTTACAAAAATTCCATTTGGGCTTCCACTCACTTGGCCGAATGAAAATGCTTTATTGAAAGCCAGTAATGACCTTCTGTTGGCTGCCGATGCCAGTGAATGCTCCCAGAAATTATCCATATGCACAAAAAGCTTATTTCTCTAAAATGCTGTACACAAATGTGTTTCCATCCCATTTCTCCTTTGCCACCTGATAGGTGTGGCATATCAAGAAGCTAATTAAGCAGCATGATCATTACACAGGTGCACCTTGTGCTGGGGACAATAAAACGGCACTCTAAAATGTGCAGTTTTGTCACACAACACAATGCCACAGACGTCGCAACTTTTGAGGGAGAATGTAATGTTAATTTCTCTACTATAATCCACCTCCAACGTCATTTTAAAGAATTTGGCAGTACGTCCAACTGGCATCATAACCGCCTACCTGGCTTCTTCACCTGCGTGATCGTCAGAGACCAGCCACCTGGACAGCTGATAAAACTGTTGGTTTGCACAACTGAAGAATTTATGCTCAAACAGTCTCAGGGAAGCTCATCTGCATGCTCATCATCCTCACCAGGGTCTTGACCTGACTGCAGTTTGGCGGTGTAACCGATATCAGTGGGCAAATGCACACCTTCAATGGCCACTGACTCGGTGGAAAAGTGTGTTCTTCATGGATTTATCCCAGTTTCAACTCTACCAGGCAGATGGCAGGCAGTGTGTATGGTGTTGTGTGGGCGAGTGGTTTGCTGATGTCAACGTTGCGAACAGAGTGCCCCATGGTGGCGGTGGGGTTATGGTATGTGCATGCATAAGCTACAATTGCATTTTATCGATGTCAATTTGAATTCACAGAAATATAGTGACGAGATCCTGAGGCCAATTGTCGTGCCATTCATCCAAATGTTGAATTCCAGTAGGAGTTGCACATCAATTTGCAAGCCAGCATAATGTGCCTGATGTGCCCTCTAATCGATGCAGTTCAGGCCACTATATCAGGGTAAAACTAGGCCCCCAAATGAATACCTTATGAAATACATATTGCCTTAAATTCTAATGACAACAAACCTGTTAAAGGCTACCATACTTAAAATGAATGTATTTAAATCATGTCTCTGGCAGTAGCATTCAGTCATGGGTGGTACTGGTAACTCAAAAATTCACTCGAACGGCACCTTGGGAAATATGCAAACAAGGCTTAAAACCCTACAGGTGGGCTATTAAATTCCATACCTGGAGGGCCGAAACATTTCTGGTTTGGGATTTTTGTATGGTTCTTTAGATACCCTAAAATGCAACTTGCACCTTTATTATTAAGAGTGCTGTATGTGCTTCCCGTTGGTGACATCGTCCGCAATCTTAACATTCAGTTTTACTGCTACTCAGATGACACACAGCTTTATTTACCAATCAGGCTCAGTGACTAAGCTAGCGCTGCTATCCTTCACAAGTGTCTTTCTGACATCAAATGTTGTTTGTCTGGCAATTGTCTCCAGCTCAATGATAAGAAATCAGAGGTTTTTTTATTTATTTGTCCACCCATGTAAAGCCTATGGCCGGAAACCTTGGTGTCGTCTTTGACCCTGACCTTAACCTTGAGCTGCATGTAAAGAAGATTTTCCAGTCCTGCTTTTATCATCTAAGTTACATAGCTAAAGTCAAGTATTGTATTTCAATCACTGATCTGGAGAAAATTATACATGCTTTTATCTCCTCATGCCTACTGTAACTCTTTCTTCATGTCTCAGTCAGAAATCACTCCATCGTCTACAGTTGGTTAAAAATGCTGCAGCACGGCTATTAACAGGCACCAGACAATGTAAACCTATCATACCTAAATTAGTTTAGCCATATCAAACTGGCTACCAGTTACTTTTAGAGTACATAAAAAATGGTATTAATCATGTTTAAGGCTAGGCTTGGATTAGCCCCATCCTAAATGTCCAATATTTTATCTCCCTATGAGCCAGGGAGCAGCCTGAGCTCCTCTGGCAGGGCACTGTTGACCATTCCAAAGTCTAGGTTGAAAACGAACAAAGACTGGGTATTTGCCATTAGGTTCCCTAGACTTTGGAATGATCAGCCTTGTAGATTCAGTGCCACTTTTTAAATCCCTACTGAAGACAGAATTGTATAAAGAGGCTTTAAAATGTAGTATTTACTTTATTTTATTATTATTATTATTATTATTATTATTATTATTATTATTATTATTATTATAGGTATTTTTAAGATCAGGCAGGCATACTGCTCATGCAGCATACCACAGGGTATGTGTCCCAATTGACACCTCATTCCCTATATAGTGTACTACTTTTGACCACAGTAGTGCTGAATTTAGGGAAAAGGCTCCATTTGGGACATAGTCAGGGACTGACAGATTAAAGCATTGATCTGTTATAAGATTGTAAGAACACAGAACCTGGTAACTAAGGAATTGTTTGTGATCATAATTTTGACTAGAAAGAAAAAATCCAATATTTGAGGAGCAGAATCCGAACCGAAAATGAAAGTGATCTATACTGTCCCGGAACACAAACATTATTTTAAAAGAATGGGAATTGGTTATTAAATTTGACTTTCTTGGTATTTTTTTCCAGTTCCACAAAAATACAACAAATGCCTTTGCAAAGCCCTCACTCTGTCACTCATAAACGTATTCCAGCGTCTGTCTACCAGCTGGAAATCTTTGCCAGTGTGTGTGCGTTGTCTACCTGCCCCTCCCCTCTGAAGCATAGGTTACTGTAGCTTACTGACAATGTTTTAAGCGTAACTCAGAAATTAGGCAAAACATTGGATTAACTTTTTCATTGATAGTTAAGGTTTCACATGATATTTATTAAATACAAAAAGTAATACATGTTTTAATTCTAGTACTACTCTGTACACACAAGCGTGTTAACTAGCTAGCTAGCTAATGTTTGCTCTGGTCCAACATTAAACAATCTCGGAAGTTAAAAGACATTCAAACTTCCTCCATGGATAATGTATAATCCATGTATAATTATGTGGGCCTAATTCAGATAATGCATGTCATAACAAGATGCCCAGAGATTCAAGGCAAGCTTCCTCCATCCTATCTCGCTCTCTCCTCACCCTCAACATTTCAGTTGCATCTTGTGCTCTGCACTGTGACTGGAAGCACAGTGTGTGTGTGTTTGTCTTTCATAATGATTAAACCATGATGTTACGGCAAAATACAATTTGCTATTAAAGACTTTCCTATACAGATTAAATCCTTAATCCGATCCACAGCAGGCTGCTCAATCCGCACTGATTGGTAAAATAATTTAATGTTGAGCTAAATGTAAAAAAAGATTTGTTGGTCTGAACCATTTCAGAACTTTATTTTTCTGGTCGGAACAGTGGACAGGAATGGAAAAATGTATGGTTCTGTTCCGAACAAAATGATTGAAAAATAATTATGTTCTGGGTGGAGGAAAGTGTGGAAGAACAGTGGAGGTGGGATGTGTGTGTGTGAGCATGCGTGCGTGCGTGTGCGTGTATGTGTGTTTGCGTGTGTGTATGGGTTGAGGAGGTGAACAGGAAGGCTGGTAGAGAGAGAGAGAAAAAAACAGGCAGTTAACCATCCATGTCACGGTTCACAGAGAGGGAAAATGAAGTCATGCTGATAGATCACCTGTTAACATATTAACAGGTAACGCTTTATTTGGATAGTCCATTTGTAGATGCTCTACAGACTATCAGTTTCATGTCAACTGCATGTCTGTTTACTTTAAACAAGAAAGTGCCTGTAGTCCATCTTCAGATAAACACATTCACATGAAATTCAATAGACATGCAGTTGACATGTGAGTGATAGTCTGTAGAGCATTTATCGATGGACTATCCAAATAAAGTGTTACATATTAATTAACACTCCCCGTTATGAACCACAGGGAACAGATTGAGTGTGTGTGTGAGTGTGAAGGTATTTTGGTGTTTTATTAGGATCCCCATTAGCTTTTGCAAAAGCAGCAGCTACTCTTCCTGGGATCCACACAAAACATGAAACATGACATAATAAAGAACATTAATAGATAAGAACAGCTCAAGGACAGAACTTAATACATTTGTTTTACAAAGGCACACGTAGCCTACATATCAATGCATACACACAAACTATCAAGGTCAAATGGGGAAGAGGCGCTGTGCTGTGAGGTGTTGCTTTGTCTGTTTTTTTTTTTAAACCAGATTTGGAGTGTGGTGTCAAAAAGCAGAGTACCTCTTTATTACAGACAGAACTCTCCCTATATTTACAACCATTGAATAAATATGTTTTGAACATGTCAGTTTACAATCTAAGGTACCTCCAAGTAATTTAAGGGGGATACCTAGTCAGTTCAACTGAAATTCAACTGAAATGTGTCTTCCATATTTAACCCAACCCCTCTGAATCAGGGAGGTGGGGGGGGGCTGCCATCATCAACAGTGCATGAGGAACAACTGCCTTGCTCAGAATTAGCTATATTTACCTGGTCAGCTCAGGGATTTGATCCAGCAACCTTCCAGTTGCTGGCCCAATGCTCTAACCATTAGGCTACCTGCCACCCCTATTTAGTCTCCTCAACTTGATCAACAGGTACACCATTCATTACCAGATTCAACTGAGGTCTAGAACTTAAAGAATGATTTGTACCAAATACAATGCTCTTAGTTTTTGAGATGTTCAGGACCAGCTTGTGACTGGACACCCATTCCAAAACAGACTGCAACTCTTTGTTAAGGGCTTCACTGACTTTATTAGCTGTGGTTGCTGATGTGTATATGGTTTAATCATTAGCATACACAGACAAACATGCTTTGTTTAGTGCAAGTGTGTCACGCCCTGACTTTAGAGAGCTTTTTAGGGTGTGATTTGCGTGGGCATTCTATGTTCTATGTTTTTGTATTTCTTTGTTTTGGCCGGGTATGGTTCTCAATCAGGGACAGCTGTCATTCGTTGTCTCTGATTGGGAATCATACTTAGGTAGCCTTTTTCCCTTTGTTATTTGTGGGAAGTTGACGTTGTTAGAGACATCATAGCATAAGTTAAGCTTCACGGTCGTTTCTTTGTTTTGTTGGCGACATTTACCTAATCAACAAAATTGTACGCTCACCACGCTGTGCTTTGGTCCACTTCTTACGACGCCCGTGACACAGTGGCAGGTCATTGGTAAAAATAGAAAAGAGTAGAAGACATAGAAAGCTTCCCTGCGGTACACCACACTTTACATGTCTGACATTAGAGAAGCATCCAATAAAGAACCCTGTTAGTTCTATTAGATAGATAGCTCTGAATCCACGATATGGCAGGGGTTGAAAAGCCATAACACATATGTTTTTTTCAACAACAGGTTATGATCAATATAGCAAAGGCTGCAATGAAATTTAACAGTACCGTTCCCACAATCTTCTCATTATCAATTTCTTTCAACCAATCATCAGTCTTTTTTTCAGTGCAGTACATGTTGAGTGTCCTTCTCTATAAGCATGCTGAGTCTGTTGTTAATTTGTTTACAGAGAAATAGCATTGTATTTGGTCAAACACAATTTTTTCCAACAGTTTGCTAAGAGCTGGCAGCAAGCTTATAGGTCTGCTCTTAGAACCAGTAAAGGCCGCTTTACCACTCTTGGGTAGCGGATTTACTTTGGCTTCCATCCAGGCCTGAGGACAAAGACTTTCCTCTAGTATGACAGATAGGAGTGGCTATAGAGTCAGCTACCATCTTCAGTAGCTTTCCATCTAAGTGGTCAATGCCAGGAGTTTTGTCATTATTGATCCCCCTATACCACGCTAACTTCACAAAATTCTAACTTGCAATGCTTTTCTTTCATTATTTGTTTTTTATGCATGAATACAATTGCTCAATGTTCATTGTTGGCATATCCTGCCTAAGTTTGCCCACTTTGCCAATTAAGTAATCATTAAAATAATTGGCAACATCAAATGGTTTTGTGATGAATAAGCCATCTGAGTTAATGAAAGATGGAGTTGAATTTTTCTTTCTGCCCATAATTTCATTTAAAGTATTCCAAAGTTTAGTTCCATCATTCTTTATATTATTGAACTTGGCTTCATAATACAGTTTCTTCAACTTTTTGTTGAGTTTAGTCACATCATTTCACAAGGTAGAGGAATCTATGAGTGCAGGCGTGTTGAGAATCATGCGGAATCATTACCATAACATATTTACATTTTTTTTCTCTTCAATCAAATGTTTGTCTGGAATTGTCATGGATTGGATAACCACACATGTCCAATATTTGCTGTGTAAACACAAATCTGGCTTAACTGACTGAAACTCATTGCAGCAGGACAGCCTGTGATCGAATACCAAATAAAACCAATGTGCAAACATGCTTACAAACCACAGTAACCCAGAGAGAAGACCATTAACAAGTAGCGCTACCTCCCTGTGAGTTTATCTTCGATTTAGTGTCTTGCACTCTATCAGGCCCTATAACATCAGACTTTGAGAACTAAGAGGAAGTCACATGATGTGAATGTATTGATTTCAATTATCCTATTACTGGGCCTGGAGGTCCTATGAAAACAGATAAACCAAAGTCATCCTACTAATTACAGAGAGAGAGGGGCTCATGCATTCATTTTGCTGTTGATTAACGTTGCTTCGATTTATGTTAAACAATGCCAGGGGATACAAATGCAAACGGATTACATTTGACAACAGAGAGAAAGGGAGGGAGAAAAAGGGGGGGTAGAGAGAGAGAGAGACAGAGTGAGCGAGAGAGGGAGTGTGTGTGTGTGCGGAAAGGTGAGGGGTTTAAGCTTGAACGCATCAGCACCATTGGCACCATTGGCACCACATACATTCCTGACCTGGTAAACTCCCAGCGGAATTAGCATTGTAAAGCCCCCTTTTGAGACTCTCTCATGGGATTAATACTGTTTAGGTGTTTGGGGTTGTTGTAGGTTTGTGTGCATGACTCTGTAAAACAGATAAAGAGAGTTTGAGTACGATGTTTGTAAGTGTGTGTGTGTGCACACGAATGTGTGCATGACAGAAACACTGATAGAGAGAGAGTTAGACAGAGAGGGAGAGAGTGAGAGAGAGGGGGTGTTATTGTGAGAGAGGGAGGGTTGAGAGAGAGGGTATTGAGAGAGAGAGAGAGAGATAGAAAGAAAGGGAGAAAAAAAATGTGTGTCAAATTATTTCCACAACCCCTCTCCCCTGCATTCCTCTTTTGTGTGTGTGTGTGTGCACCATGTGTGTGGAAAGGTGAGGGGTTTAAGCTTGAACGCTTCAGCACTATTGGCACCACAAACATTCCTGACCTAGGAAACCTCCCAGCGGAATCAGCTTTGTAAAGCCCCCTTTTGAGACTCCTTCACGGGATTAATACTTTTTAGGTGTTTGGGGTTGATGTGGGTTTATGTGCATGACTCTGTGCTGTGAAACAGATAAAGAAATAAAGAGAGTTTGTGTACGGTGTGTGTGTGTGTGTGTGTCAGATTGTGCGTAGGTGCGGGTGCGTGTGTTTGTATGTGTTACTGGGACAGCGTAGTGAAATGGTCGGCAGCGTTAGCGGACATAGTTAAAAGTGACAACAGACTTCACATCAAACAGGGATCATATGAAACGCATGCGCCTTGCGTCCCTCATCAGGGCACAGTACACTGTACCCAAAAGCCAGATTACTTCTGACAGAAAACATACAAATAAAACTCTACCACGGCTTAAAGTGAGGGGCTAAAGAGATCCCCACTGCATAAATTATTCATACTTTGACGTACTAAAGGAATAAAAGCTTCTGTCTTTCTCTCTAATCCCCCAGTAAAGCTTTTTGTAATAGTACGGCAGGCGCTTAAGAGTTGCCTAGCTCTGACAAGACTCTATTCATCAAACTTTTCTTATGTATGAAATCAGTGTCTGACAGGCTTCTGAAATCCTTCGGCTCTGTGTCATTATAACGTTTATCCTCAAACACCCTCTCAATCTAACGACTTCTCTCTCTCCAAGATGGTGATTGCTTTGATTTTAATTGGGATGTTCCAGGGGCGCTACGACAACTAATCCAGCTGGTTCCCACTAATCAAACAAGGGCTGCTCATTTTTTCCTTGATTGTTGCGTCCCAAATGGTGGTGATTTTACGTTTGATACAGGAGCTCTGAGGCTTGCATAGAAATGGATTAAACAGCTACCCTCGAAGCTGTGTGCTGATGCGTGTTTCACTTTATCAGAAGTACGTCATCAATGACGTCCAAAGCGTCATTTGATCATGTGCTTTTTCAAACTGTGTGTTGGAAAATGCGAGTTCCCACTGATTTCGTTGTGGCCCTGGTGTGTTCTTCGATTCCAAGCTGCTTTAAATCGGTGACCTTTAGTGGACACCGGACATACAAATATAGTTAGGATTTTGTATTGAAAGTATTATCAGACCAATAGCTTAGTAGATAGTTCCCTAGTTCCCTACTCTATGTAACATGTTTTTTTTTAATCTAAATAAGATTCAAAGGGAAATCACACTTTCTGCACTGTTGTTCAAATACATGTTTTATTTAGTATAGTATAAGCTTCTTTCTTAAACATCCTAAATAATGACAAAGACTTAGTTTTTGAAAAATTGAAAACTTGAAGGCGAAAAAAGGAAGCATGATGTAAACCTGGTATTACAACTGATTATAGCTTACTAAAGCCAATGACTTACCACTGCACCCCAGAGTTTTGGTGAAAAGAGTGGAGAAAAAAACTCTGAATATCACACGCTGCTATTATTGATGGCCAGCAGATGTCACTAATGTGCATTGTGTACAGAAAATGAAGATCTGAGTAATGAGCCATCTTTCAGAAAACCTTGGTTCCCATCACTACCAAATGGTAATGATGTTACGTTTTATATCGGAGTTCTGAGTTATGCGTAGAAATCGTTAAGCGGTTTACTTCAAAGCATTGTACAGATGATTGTATCACTTTATCTGAAGCACGTGACCAATGACATCCAAAGCTGCATTTTGTCAAACAACCACCTGATTGGTTTGGTATTGGTTTCGGTAGAAGACAAAAAGATTACGAAGCGACGTCATCTATAATCATTTCGCTGTTCTAAATTCTTTTGATCAGCAGGTGCCACTAGCGTACAACGTGTTGATCAAAGCCTCGAGTAAGGAACCTATTTTCGACACAATTGGCTGGAAATGGTCAATGCTTTTGGAAGCTTCATTTCCACATCACTACCAAATGCCACCCTATTCCCTATGTTGTGCATTCCTTTTGACCAGGGCCCATAGGGTATGTAGTGCTCAAATGTAATGCAGTACACAGGCAGTAGGCTGCCATTTGGGATGCATCCTATGAAAATATCTTATCAAGGGTGGTAACGGTTTATGCAACAGAGGGGGTGTCGCCGGCATTTATTATTTTCCAGTTTGAGTGCTAGGCGTGTAAATGAGAAGTAAAGTCAAGAAGTCATTGATGTGGGAAAAGTAAGTCACAGAAGCGTTACTGTCACGTCCTGACCATAGAAAACATTTATTTTCTATGGTAGAGTAGGTCAGGGCGTGACTGGGGGGTTGTTCTAGTTTATATTTTTTATGCGGGGTTCTAGCTTCTATTTTGGTGATTTGTATGATTCCCAATTAGAGGCAGCTGGTTATTGTTGTCTCTAATTAGGGATCATACTTAAGTAGCATTTTTTCCACCTGTGGGTTATGGGATATTGTTTATGTTTAGTTGCCTGTTAGCACTGAATCGTCGTCATGGTTAGTTTATTCTTTATTGTTTTGTATTTGCTTAAGTTTCACTTTATTCATTAAAATATGTGGAACTCTACGTACGCTACTCCTTGGTCCGACCATCATTATTACGAACATCGTGACAGAATATCCCATCACACCAGGACCAAGCAGCCTGCTACAATGGGGAAAATAAGTTGGACCTGGGAGGAAATAATGGAAGGAGATACTTCCTTGGCAGGAGTCACAGCAGACGGAAGGAGATAATGGAAAACAGCGACAGCCTCAACTATTTTTTTGAGAGGGGCCAGGGTTCGACGCTGAGGGGTGAGTCACGAGGAGGAATATTGGAACGCAAGCCCAAGAAGCAGCCTCAACTATTTTTTTGAGAGGGGCACACGGAGTGCAGCATTTCTACTTTTGGCGCAAAATTTCAACTTCCGCTGAGGGGTGAGTCAGAGACCGAGGAGGAATATTGGAACAGATTGAGCGAGTCTTTGAGTGGTCAGTTCCTACAACTTCCACAGGATGACAGTTGAAGGGAGTGAATCAGAGAGGCACTTCCTGGCAGAGGTTACACTGTGGATAGTTATGTAAGAGAGAAAATCGTGCATGTATTGTTGACTTGCTGTTATTGAGTACAGATCGCCCCGTCAACAATTTGATTGATTATTTACGTTTAAAAATACCTAAAGTTGGATTACAAACGTAGTTTGAAATATTTTGGCAAAGTTTATAGGCAACTTTTTAAATGTTTTGTAATGACGTTGCGTTTTGGAAATCTGTTTTTTTCTGGATCAAACGGGCTTTATAAATTGACATTTTGGGTATACATGGACGGAATTAATCGGAAAAAAGGACCAATTGTGATGTTTATGGGACATATTGGAGTGCCAACAAAGAAGCTTGTCAAAGGTAATGCATGTTTTATATTTTATTTCAGCGTTTTGTGTAGCGCCGGCTACGCTAATTCTTTTGTTTACATCTCGTTCAGGTGGTTCAAGGGGGGTGCATCCTATCAGATAATAGCTTCTCATGCTTTCGCCGAAAAGCATTTTTAAAATCTGACATGTTGGCTGGATTCACAACGAGGGTAGCATTCCAGGGGGACATCAGAGACTAACATTCTTTGCTTCACGGAAACATGGCTCACTCGAGAGACGCTAACGGAATCGGTGCAGCCAGCTGGTTTCTTCACGCATTGCGCCGACAGAAACAAACATCTTTCTGGTAAGAAGAGGGGCGGGGGCGTATGCCTTATGATTAACGAGACGTGGTGTGATTACAACAACATATAGGAACTCAAGTCCTTCTGTTCATCTGATTTAGATGAAATGTCGACCGCATTATCTACCAAGGGAATTCTTTCGATTATAATCACAGCCGTATATATTCCCCCCCAAGCAGACACATCGATGGCCCTGAACAAACTTTATTTGACTCTTTGCAAACTGGAAACCACATATCCTGAGGCTGCATTTATTGTAGCTGGGGATTTTAATAAGGCTAATCTGAAAACAAGACTCCCTAAATTGTATCACCATATCGATTGCACAACCAGGGCTGGTAAAACCTTGAATCATTGCTATTCTAACTTCCGCAACACATATAAGGCCCTCCCCCGCCCTCCTTTCGAAAAAAGCTGACCACGACTCGATTTTGTTGCTCCCTGCCTACAGACAGAAACTAAAACCAGAAGCTCCCACGCTGAGGTCTGTTCAACGCTGGTCCGTCCAATCTGACTCCACGCTTCAAGACTGCTTCGGTCACGTGGACTGGGATATGTTCCGCATTGCGTCAAACAACAACATTGACGAATACGCTGATTCGGTGAGCGAGTTCATTAGAAAGTGCATTGACGATGTCGTTCCCATAGCAACGATTAAAACATTCCCAAACCAGAAACCGTGGATTGATGGCAGCATTCGAGTGAAACTGAAAGTGCGAACCACTGCTTTTAACCAGGGAAAGGTGACCGGAAACATGACCGAATACAAACAGTGTAGCTTTTCTCCCGCGAGGCAATAAGACAAGCTAAGCATCAGTATAGAGACAAAGTAGAGTCACAATTCAACGGCTCAGACACAAGAGGTATGTGGCAGGGTCTACAGTCAATCATGGATTACAAAAAGAAAACCAGCCCCGTCTCAGACCAGGATGTCTTGCTCCCAGGCAGACTAAATAACTGTTTTGCCCGCTTTGAGGACAATACAGTGCCACTGACACGGCCCGCAACCAAAACCTGCGGACTCTCCTTCACTGCAGCCGACATGTGTAAAACATTTAAACATGTTAACCCTTGCAAGGCTGCAGGCCCAGACGGCATCCCCAGCCACGCCCTCAGACCATGTGTAGACCAGCTGGCTGGTGTGTTTACGGACATGTTCAATCAATCCTTATCCCAGCTGTTCCCACATGCTTCAAGAGGGCCACCATTGTCCCTGTTCCCAAGAAATCTAAGGTAACTGAGCTAAACGACTACCGCCCCGTAGCACTCACTTCCGTCATCATTTAGTGCTTTGAGAGACTAGTCAAGGACCATATCACCTCCACCCTACCTGACACCCTAGACCCACTCCAATTTGCTTACCGCCCAAATAGGTCCACAGACGATGCAATCTCAACCACACTGCACACTGCCCTAACCCATCTGGACAAGAGGAATACCTATGTGAGAATGTTGTTCATTGACTACAGCTCAGCATTTAACACCATAGTACCCTCCAAACTCGTCATCAAGCTCGGTACTGGACTTCCTGACGGGCCGCCCCCAGGTGGTGAGGGTAGGTAACAACATCTCCACCCCACTGATCCTCAACACTGGGGCCCCACAAGGGTGCGTTCTGAGCCCTCTCCTGTACTCCCTGTTCACCCATGACTGCGTGGCCATGCACGCCTCCAACTCAATCATCAAGTTTGCGGACGACACTGCAGTGGTAGGCTTGATTACCAACAATGACGAGGCGGCCTACAGGGAGGAGGTGAGGGCCCTTGGAGTGTGGTGACAAGGAAAATAACCCCAACACTCTACGTCAACAAAATTAAGGAGATGATTGTGGACTTCAGGAAACAGCAGAGGGAGCACAATTGGACAGTAGTGGAGAGGGTAGTAAGTTTTAAGTTCCTCGGCGTACACATCACGGACAAACTGAATTGGTCCACCCTCACAGACAGCGTCGTGAAGAAGGCGCAGCAGCGCCTCTTCAACCTCAGGAGGCTGAAGAAATTTGGCTTGTCACCAAAAGCACTCACAAACTTCTACAGATGCACAATCGAGAGCATCCTGTCGGGCTGTATCACCGCCTGGTACGGCAACTGCTCCGCCCACAACCGTAAGGCTCTCCAGAGGGTAGTGAGGTCTGCACAACACATCACTGGGGGCAAACTACCTGCCCTCCAGGACACCTACACCACCCGATGTCACGGGAAGGCCATAAACATCATCAAGGACAACAACCACCCGAGCCACTGCCTGTTCACCCCGCTATCATCCAGAAGGCGAGGTCAGTACAGGTGCATTAAAGCAGGGACCGAGAGACTGAAAAACAGCTTCAATCTCAAGGCCATCAGACTGTTAAACAGCCGCCACTAACATTGAGTGGCTGCTGCCAACACTTGTACTGTATGTCTAACTTATCTGATTTTCTGACCCAGCTTTCCCTTGTTTCTTCTCTTTTCATTTAACCTGTCTGCTTGGTTAGCTTTTGGAATACATTCATTCAATTCCAAACATCCTGTATCCCCAAGTCCAGTTTTATGTGACTGATTCCAAAATAAGGTACCTGTGAATCCAGCTTGAAACGTTAGCATTTTGCCTCCTTAACTTTCACTACCTAGAAAGGTGTTCAAACCCAGAGCCTGTAAACTTGCAGTATTCAATCAATCACTGACGTCCTGCCCGACTGGCTAGATTGTGCCATAATGCTTCTATCATGTGTTTAGCATAACTTATCCAAAGAGCAAATCTGGGACAATCTTTAATAAACAGGAATTCTTAAATGTATTTCTAGCCTTAAGCTTAGCCTTGGGGTTATATGTGAAAATGCTATTTGATACGGATTTACTTTATTTCACAACATAGCTACCAAACATGGCACAGACAGACAATATCTGGTCTGAATTCTGCTGTTTCCTCTATCCTCTCAGACAGTCGATGGTTTAATGATGAAATGCAATCCACATGGCTCAGAAGGAGCAGTGCTATTATTTGGATCATATTATTATATGCATGTCTGCTTTCATTGGATTGTACAGCTGACATGTCATCTTTTTTGCATGGACTTACACAGAACCATTCAATAGCATCAGAGTGCTTCTAAAAATACTTAAGCCCTATTGTTTTCCAACAAAATGGTTTACTATGCCAGTAACAATGAATTTGCCATCATTTTGGGTAGCCAGAAAGTAGAGCATTGCAGTAGTCTAAGCTAGAAGTAACAAAAGAATGGATACATTTTTCTGCATAATGTTCGGGCAAAAAGTTTCTGATATTTGCAAATTTACGTAGATGGAGAAAAAAGCTGTCCTTGAATGCACCAGAATGCGTTCAAGGTTAACTTCTTGATGCTACCCATCCCCATAACTTTTTATGAAAAGGTGCCCATTGTAAATGGCCAGCTCCTCAGTCTCAGTTGCTAATATATGCATATTATTATTAGTATGGGATAGAAAACACTCTAAAGTTTCCAAAACTGTCAGAATATTGTCTTTTAGTATAACAGAGGAGTAAAATCAAAGCAGGAAGTGGCTTCTATTTTGAAAACTCCATGTTCCATAGCCTCCCTTTGCTCCATTTAAAGGGATATAAACCAGATTCCTTTTCCTATCGCTTCCTCAAGGTGTCAACAGTCTTCAGACATAGTTTTAGGCTTTTATTTTGAAAAATGAGCCAGAACGATAACATCGCGTCAAGTGGTCACATGAGTTTTGCCCTGTGCAACATAATTTGGACAGCCATTGTTTTCCCCTCTCCTACTGTGAAAGAGATTTGCGGTTGATATATTATCGATTATATATTTTAAAAACAACCTGAGGAATGATTATATTAAACGTTTGACATGTTTCTGTGGACATTATGGAAACTATTTGGAATTTGTCTGCGTTGTCGTGACCGCTCTTCCCTGTGGATTTCTGAACATAACACGCCAAACAAACGGAGGTATTTTGGATCTAAATATAATTTTTATGGAGCAAAAGGAACGTTTGTTGTGTAACTGGGAGTCTCATGAGTGAAAACATCCGAAGATCATCAAAGGTAAACAATTAATTTGATTGTGTTTTCTATCCTAATCTGTCAATTATATGCATATTTTAGCATCTGGTCCTGAGAAATAGGCTGTTTACTTTGGGAACGTTATTTTTCCAAACATAAAAATAGTGCCCTCTAGCTTCAAGAGGTTAAACATATCCTCAGTTAAGCATACACAGCTGTACTTTCCAAGTTCATGAAACGTCTTCTGCCACAACCGTTGTATTTTCAATGCACTACAATCACAGCTCTCTCACTGCAAGTTATCCTGGGAGTAGGGGAGAGCTAAGTTTGTATCCCAAATGGCACCTATTCTCAATGTAGTGCACTACTTTTGACCAGGCTTTGGTCAAAAGTAGTGCATTATATAAGGAATAGGCTGCCATTTGAGACAAAGCCCCAGACGAAGCCCTAGACTTCCCTTACTCTCCCTCTTCTCTCCCTCTTCCCTGGTCTAAAGTAGTGAACTCTATAGGGGATAGGGTGCCATTCGGGATGCATTCTAGATCTTACAGGGTTGAAGAAGCTGAATATACCTGCTAGTTCCCTAGCAGAATAAATGTGAAGGGAACTGGGTTTAGTGAATTTCAGGGGGCTTAATAGCTTTCATTAATGACTGAGCACATTATTTCCAGTTGTACAGTAGTCCATTACACAATGCTTTGTTACTCCAACAGGGTTTGGACCTGGGCCGTGCTGGTCCCCGTCCCTCCCTCCCTCTCTCCCTCTCTCCGATTCTTCTGGCTAAGGCTTGGCTCCTATTCAACAACCCACTTTGGCTTGAGTACCAAATGAACTCTCTCCGAGCCATAACTTTAAAGACAGTTCACTCTTTTTACTGCTTACTGTGAGGGGGAAGACTCGGAGGTGTTGATGACTCCTAAACACGGCTCGTTCCTATAAGCTCAGATGGCGCGATAGGCGATATAGCTAAAAGTGTGTGTGACCAAAAGGGAAGGAAGAATATAATGAGATAGATAGAAGAGAATTATAGAGAGAGTCTTGTTATCACACTACAGTAATTAGTGGGCACGCAATCCTTGAGGGATAGAGCCCATCAATCATGTTAATGACCCATTGTTACGTGATAAAGATAACCACACTATGGGGAGTTAACATTTTCTACAGGAATTATCCACATGTATAGAACACCTTTAACCGGAAACTGGGGATATATTTTCTACTGACTGCCCTTTATGTCTGATATACTGTAGAATGAGTAGATGAATGAAAGATGCATACAGTACATTTCCCAGTGCCTTTGTATGAACATCAATTATCTGATCTATACCAGAAGCAAAACAATCATACATGTAAATGTACTTGCCAAATAAAGGTGATTCTGATGCTGTGTAATATACATGTAACCAGTACTGTAGTGAAGGGCGGTTTACACACTTTTTAAAATGATGCTCTCGTTTACCTTCCTTTAAAGGAAAAATGTATTGAACATGTGGGGTATCTTTCCAGGTTGCCACTACTCTTGCTCAACATTGTTTTACGACACTCCATTAAAACGATTTTCAGGTAAATTGATCTAATATTTTGTTATTTAGAAAAAGTTGTATATGTAATGTAATGACGTTACAACCCCAAAAAGTATGCTTCTAAATAGTACCAGATAAGGGTTATTTGGCTTGTAACCATAGTGGAACCCTTTTTGGTGCTATATATTGTAGAACCCTTTTTTTAAGGTTCTATAAAAAGCCATGCTCATAAGGTTATAAATGGAACCTGTATGGTGCTATAAATAACCTTTTTTAAGGTTATATAAAAAGGTACTATATAGCACCAAAAAAAGGATTCCGCAATGTTTACAAAAAGTATGAAAATGTATGTGCTCACTACTGTAAATCAACCTTGAATAGAGCATCTGATAAATGACAAAAATGTAGATCCTTCTGAAGAACTAAACTTTTTTTTTATTCTGGTCAGCCATACTATATTGTTAAAATTCCATAGGTGTTACTATTGTGTTAATTGACAAGTGGAATAATGGGTGCTACCTCAGATGTCCACAAGAAGGTAATTGGGAACCATAGACTGATCTGGTCAACCATTCTCAATTGAGACAATGGCATATCGCACTGCTTTGCTTAATCTTAATCCGTGTTTCTACACCTGCATTGCTTGCTGTTTGGGGTTTTAGGCTGGGTTCTGTACAGCACTTTGAGATATCAGCTGATGTACGAAGGGCTATATAAATAAATTTGATTTGATCTTGGCCAGGTCGCAGTTGTAAATGAGAACTTGTTCTCAACTGGCCTACCTGGTTAAATAAAGGTGAAATACAATTTTAAAAAATAAATAATATATCACTCATTCACAAGACATTCTAACTGGCTATAGTTGTACAACAAAACATGTTGGTGAAACACAACACATTAGATAAACTGTAATGACACTTTCACTTACGGTTATACAGAAAGAGCACTGAGTATAGCACACCCAAAAATATTCTAATGTGTCACTTCCCCCACATTTAATTTTCATTAAAAGAGCAAATAATTATTTTGTGAAGTGTAAAGAACCATTGAAGAGCTCAAAGGGTTACTTGAGTCATTATGGTTCAACATAGAACCATCAGCTTTCCCAAAGAACCCTTGAGGAACCCACATTTTTTTGTGTAGATCTTTAAAGTATATATAGTGGGGCAAAAAAGTATTTAGTCAGCCACCAATTGTGAAAGTTCTCCCACTTAAAAAGATGAGGCCTGTCATTTTCATCATAGGTACACTCAAGACCTCTTGGAACCAACCATCCCGGATCCGGGATAATTGTCATCAACTACGCTAAATAGCATAGCGCAACAGTCAAATAATCTTACAAGAAAATATTCATATTCATGAAATAACAAGTGAAATATAGCGAAACGCAGCTTAGCCTTTTGTTAATCACCCTGTCGTCTCAGATTTTGAAATGATGCTTTACAGCGAAAACAATACAAGCGTTTGTGTAAGTTTATCGATATACTAACAAAACATTATGCACACCTAGCGGCAGGTAACTTGGTCACGAAAATCAGAAAAGCAATCAAATTAATAATTTACCTTTGATGATCTTTGGATGTTTTCACTGACGAGACTCCCAGTTAGACAGCAAAAGTTCCTTTTGTTCCATAAAGATATTTTTTATATCCAAATACCTCCGTTAGTTTGATGCGTTATGTCCAGGAATCCACCGGAAATAGCGGTCACGACAACGCAGAATAAAATTCCAAATTATATCCATGATATCGACAGAAACATGGCAAACGTTTTTATAATCAAACCTCAAGGTGTTTTTCAAATATCTATTCGATAATATATCAACCGGGACAGTTGGCTTTTCACTAGGACCGGGAGGAAAAATGGCTACCTCTCTGTTTTGCACAAAAATCACACAGAGCCAACAACTGACCACTTACACAATGTAGATGTTTACGCTCATTCTTCAAAATAAAGGCCTGAAACTATGTCTAAAGGCTGTAGACACCTTAGGGAAGCCACAGAAAAAGGAATCTGATTGATATCCCTTTCAATGGTCAATAGGGATGCATAGGAACACAGAGCTTTCAAAATAAGAGTCACTTCCTGATTGGATTTTCCTCAGGCTTTCACCTGCAATATCAGTTCTGTTATACTCACAGACAATATTTTTACAGTTTTGGAAACTTTAGAGTGTTTTCTATCCTAAGCTGTCAATTATATGCATATTCTAGCATCTAGTCTTGAGAAATAGGCCGTTTACTTTGGGAACGATATTTTTCCAAAAATAAAAATAGTGCCCCCTAGCTTCAAGAGGTGAAATGGTGAAATTCTGTGAAATGTTAATTTGTCAAATTTCTTTCCTTCTTAATGCATTTGAGCCAATCAGTTGTGTTCTGACAAGGTAGGGGAGGTATCCAGAAGATATCCCTATTTGGGAATAGACCAAGTCCATATTATGGCAAGAACAGCTCAGATAAATACATTTCAAGAACTTTGAAAGTTTCTTCAAGTGCAGTCGCAAAAACCATCAAGCGTTATGATGAAACTGGCTCTCATGAGAACCACCTCAGGAAAGGAAGGCCCAGAGTTACCTCTGCTGCAGAGGATAAGTTCATTATCGTTACCAGACTTAGAAATTGCAGCTCAATGGAATGGACATTAGACTGGTGAAAATCTGTCCTTTGGTCTGATGAGTCCAAATTTGAGATTTTTGGTTCCAATCGCTGTGTCTTTGTGAGACGCAGAGTAGGTGAACGGATGATCTCTGCAAGTGTGGTTCCCACCGTGAAGCATGGCAGAGGAGGTGTGATGGTGTGAGGGTGCTTTGCTGGTGACACTGTATGGGATTTATTTAGAATTCAATGCACACTTTTAACCAGCATGGCTACCATAGTATTCTGCAGTGAAACGCCATCCCATCTGGTTTGCGTTTAGTGGGAATATCATTTGTTTGTCAACAGGACAATGACCCAACATACCTTCAGGCTGTGTAAGGGCTATTTGACCAGAAAGAGAGTGATGGAGTTCTGCATCTGATGACCTGGCCTCAACCCAATTGAGATGGTTAGGGATGAGTTGGACTGCAGAGTGAAGGAAAAGCAGCCAAAAAGGGCTCAACATATGTGGGAACTCCTTCAAGATTGTTGGAAAAGCATTCCAGGTGAAGCTTGGAGGGAGAGAGGGAGGGGGGGAGAGAGAGAATGAATAAATATCCCACAAACTCCATTTGAACAGTCTGGCATCAGCATGACTGTAACCGTGTGATGGGTACACGTGCGCACACATGGGAAGCGACAAAGAGATCATCTGATAGGAATTGAAATGGCTCATTAAAGCACCAAAGTGATCAAGTGGATGGCTGCAGAAGGAGGAAAACACAGTGAATGGTTGATTCAGTGATACAGAGCAGGTTAGCTCCTTTTCTCTCAGGCCTTTAGAAGTTATTTAGAGAGTGTGGCGAGTGCTTCTGCTATAATAAAAATATCCTCTCTTTTGGTGCTATTGATTCAAAATTCCCAGAACATTATATCAAATAGATCTGCATTTTTTCACCATCTGAAGAGAGATCATACATGTTAATTTGAGAGGGAAAGTGGTTAGGTATAATCTTCATCTTTGTGTGTGTGTGTGTGTGTGTGTGTGTGTGTTTACCCCATGGGGTATTTCAGGGGAGGTATGATGGGTTTGCTCTACCTACATATTGCATTGAAAGTGGAAGCAATATGGTAAAAAGCAGGAATAGGTTTTTGTTCAAGCTTTCACATGAAGTTGGAGTTAGTGATACACAGAGTTGTTGTTAGTGATACATGACATGGCTAAATGATTAGTGAAGTTAATCAGATAAGACGAAATTGAAAAGATCAAAGCACAGCCTTTCCTTGTTCCAAAGTAGTGCACTACATTGGGATTAGGGTACCATTTAGGATGCACACAATGTCACATGGATGGCTCAATACTCATTCCATGTAATGGTGGTTTTGAAGCCACATATTTCTACGTTTCATTACTTTCTCTATTATGTTTGAGGACTGTTATTGGTTTCCAATGTTGTAAATGAAGTTGAAAGCCTTTCTAGTGTAAGATATCCATTTATGTTTCCATTTAATCAGTGACCATTGTGAAAAACAATTGGTTTGCATCCCAAATGGCACCCTATTCCTTATATAGTGCACTAATTTTGACCCACGGGGATCTGGTTAAAAATAGTGTACTGTATAGGAAATAAGGTGCCATTTGGGATTGAGCCTTGGGTACATGTGGAGAGCAGACCATAGCGTCCTTCCAGTCAATTCCCATGAGGAGAAATGGCCCTTTGCCAAGAGGTTCTGTCTAATGATGAATCTTATAGAACAGCTTTGAAGTGGAAACCTTGCCTTCTAGGAACCCTACTCTCCTCTTACAAACATCACTCTTCATTGGGCTGGTGATAAATGATTTCACAAAAGAGAGTTCTTGATCTAATCCGGGACTGCTTACGCTCTAATCGGGCAGACACACACACATACATGTACACACACACAAATGCACAGACAAACACAAACACACCATGTCTGTTCAGTCATCTGTTTATCCATGTATGAAGGTGTTATTCAATGTGTTTCTATGAGCTAATAGCAGTAAGGCCAAATTCCATGTTTCATGAAATATTTGTTTAAATATATTGTTTTATACCTGATTGCCTGTATTGAATGAACCTAATGTGGGGTGAACACTACATAACTTTCAAAATCCTAACATTGCTGAGCCTCTCACCGTCACGACTTCCGCCAAAGTCGTGACAGTGAGCGGTGTTCGGCGGTCTACGTCACCGGTTTTCTAGCGCCACCGATCTACGTTTCATAGTCCATTTGTTTTGTCTTTATTGTATACACCTGGTTCCATTCCATTATTATTTATTCCCTATTTAACCCTCTGGTTCCCACATGGTTTTGTGCATGTTTGTTCTGTGTATAGCAGTCGCTACTTTAGAGAGCAGATTGTTTTCCCTGCGTGTAATTTATTTTGTTGTCGTTTTGAGTAAAAGTCCATTATTACTCATCCTCTGTGTCCTGCGCCTGACTCTGTCTCACCTGCTGCACATCGACCCTTTACTGAAACACGCACCTTTAAATATGGAGTCAGCAGGTGCACCCAGTCCTCTGGTACCTGTGGAGGAGCACGTCCAGCAGCACGCGACAATGCTACAAAATCTTGGCACAGCCATGGATCGCGTGCTGCACACCATAGCGCGATGGGAGAGAGGGGGTTTTCCCACACCCCCATCAACTTCACCCCAACCCACACCGCTGTCCACCCCTCCATCACCTGGATCCAGTGGGATTCGGCTCTCGCTCCCGAGGGGATATGATGAAACGGCTGCCGGGTGCCAGGGGTTCCTGCTCAAGTTGGAGCTCTACCTGGCGACTGTCCACCCGGCTCCCTCGGGACACGAGAGCACGGGGAAACATTTGTTCCATCTTAGACAGGGGATGAGGAGTGCACAGGACTTTGCACTGGACTTCAGGACCCTGGCAGCCAGAATGGGATGGAATGAAAAGGCCCTGATCGACCATTATCGGTGCAGTCTACGGGAGGACGTTCGTAGGGAGCTGGCATGCAGGGACACCACCCTTACCCTCGACTAGCTGGTGGATTTATCCATCCGGCTGGATAACCTGTTGGCCACCCGCGGACGTCCGGAACGGGGCCCGTCCATTCCATCCCCCAGCACCTCCGATCCTACACCTATGGAGGTCGGAGGTGCTGCTCTGAGGGTAACCGGAGGGGGAGCCATTTCCTGCACCACATGCGGCCGCAGAGGGCACACTGCTAGTCGGTGCTCGGGAGGATCCCCGGGGAGTCGAGGCAGCAGGCAGGGCACTGGTGGATCATCCCAGGTGAGTCGGCACACCTGTATAGAATTTCCTGAGTTTTCCCCGCATTCCCAGCATAAGGCGCTAGTAGATTCAGGCGCAGCTGGGAACTTTATTGACCGTTCATTTGTACTTAGATTGGGGATCCCTATTGTTCCTGTTGATGTGCCCTTCCCTGTACATGCCTTAGATAGTCGTCCTTTAGGGTAGGGGCTGATTAGGGAGGCCACTGCTCCACTATGTATGATAACGCAGGAGGGTCATGAGGAGATAATTAGTCTCTTCCTGATTGATTCTCCTGTGTTTCCCGTAGTGTTGGGCCTTCCCTGGTTGGCCTATCATGACCCCACTATTTCGTGGCAACAGGGGACTCTCAAGGGATGGTCACGTAAGTGCTTAGGGAGGTGTGTAGGTGTTTCCATGGGTGCTACTACGGTGGAGAGTCCAGACCAGGTCTCCACCGTGCACATCCCCTCTGAATATGCCGATTTGGCATATTCAACTACCACCCCATCGACGGGGGGATTGTGTGATACATCTCCTGGTTGACACAGCACTTCCCAGGAGTCACGTGTATCCTCTGTCAAAGGAGGAGACGGCGGCTATGGAAACATATGTCTCTGAATCTCTGGGGCAGGGATACATTCGGCCTTCCACTTCACCTGCCTCCTCGAGTTTATTTTTTGTGAAGAATAAGGACGGTGATTTACGCCCGCGTATTGACTATAGAGGTATCAATCAGATCACTGTGAGGTACAGTTACCCACTGCCTCTCATAGCCAGTGAAATCGAGTCAATGTACGGGGTGCACTTCTTCACAAAATTGGATCTCAGGAGCGCTTACAAATCTGGTGCGTATCCGGGAGGGGGATAAGTGGAAGACGCCATTTAGTACCACCTCTGGGCACTATTAGTACCTCGTCATGCCGCACGGGTTGATGAATGCTCCATCAGTCTTCCAATCCTTTGTAGGTGAGATTTTCCGGGACCTACACGGGCAGGGTGTAGTGGTGTATATCGACAACATTCTGATATACTCTGCTACACGTGCCGAGCATGTGTCCCTGGTGTGCAAGGTGCTTGGTCGACTGTTAGAGCATGAAGGCTGAGAAATGTCTGTTCTTTCAACAGTCCATCTCCTTCCTAGGGTACCGCCTTTCCACATCAGGGGTGGAGATGGAAAGTGACTGCATTTCAGCCGTGCGTAATTGGCCGACTCCAACCACGGCAAAGGAGGTGCAGCGGTTCTTAGGGTTTGCCAACTACTACCGGAGGTTTATCCGGGGTTTTGGTCAGGTAGCGGCTCCCATTACCTCACTGCTTAAGGGGGGACCGGTGCGATTAAGGGGGGACCGGTACGACTGCAGTGGTCGGCTGGGGAGGACAGGGCTTTTGTTCACCTGAAGGCTCTGTTTACCCAGGCTCCCGTGCTGGCTCACCACAATCCCTACTTGGCATTTATAGTGGAGGTGGACACGTCCGAGGCTGGGATAGGTGCTGTGCTGTCTCAGCGCTTGGGTACACCACCAAAACTCCGCTCCTGAGCTTTCTTTTCGAAGAAGCTCAGCTCGGTGGAGCGTAACTATGATGTGGGGGACCAGGAGCTACTGGCTGTCGTAAAGGCTCTGAAACCGTGGAGGCATTAGCTTGAGGGGGCTAAATACCCTTTCCTCATTTGGACTGACCCACGCAATCTGGGGTACATCCGGGCGGCGAGGAGACTGAACCCTCGCCAGGCAAGGTGGGCCATGTATTTCACCCTATCCTACAGACCAGGTTCCCAGAACACGAAGGCAGACGCAGATGTATAACACAGAGGAACGGACCGTGGATCCCACTCCCATACTTCCAGATTCGTGCCTGGTGGCACAGGTGGTGTGGGAGCTGGACGTGGACATCGAGCGGACGTTACGTACAGAGCCCACTCCCACCCAGTGTCCAGCTGGGCGGTTGTACGTTCCATCCACTGTCCGCGACCGTTTTCTCTATTGGGTCCCCCTCCTCTGGTCACCCTGGCATCGGTAGGATGGTGCGCTGTCTTAGTGGGAAGTCCTGATGGCCCACTTTAGCTAAGGATGTGAGGGTTTATGTTTCCTCCTGCTCGGTGTGCTCCTAGTGCAAATCACCTAGAAACCTGCCCAGTGGGAAATTACAACCCCTACCCGTTCCACAACGGCCGTGCTCACACCTATCGGTGGATTTCTTGACAGATCTTCCTCCGTCACAGGTGAACACCACGATCCTGGTTCAGCCACCACGAGTCCTGCCATCTCCTTCCTTTGCCCGGTCTCCCTACGGCTCTACAGACTGCAGAGGCCCTGTTCACCCACGTCTTCCGGCACTACGGGGTGCCTGAGGATATAGTTTATGCACCGGGGGACCGGGTCTGGCTCTTGACCTGAAACCTGCCCTTCGCCTGCCCTGCCGGAAGCTGAGTCCGCGGTTTGTGGGGCCATTTAAAGTCCTGAGGAGACTGAACAAGGTTTGTTATAGGTTACGGCTCCCCCTGATTACCGTATTAACCCCTCGTTGCATGTGTCTCTCCTCAGGCTGGTGGTGGCTGGTCCGCTCCAGGAGGCGGGAGGTTCCTCCGCCCCCTCTGGACATCGAGGGGGCCCCGGCGTATACTGTTCGAGCCATCGTGGACAAGGCGTCGGGCGAGGGGCCTTCAGTATCTCATGGAGTGGGAGGATACGGTCCGGAGGAGAGATGCTGGCTGCCGGTGGAGGACATCCTGGACCCTTCGTTACTGCAGGAATTTCACCATCTCCACCCAGATCGTCCTGCGCCTCGTCCTCCGGGTCGTCCCCAAGGCCAGTGTCGGCGCACTGCTGGAGCCGCGCGTCAACGGGGGGGGTACTGTCACGACTTCTGAAGTTAGTGCCTCTCCTTGTTTGGGCGGCGTTCGGCGGTCGACGTCACCGGTTTTCTAGCCGCCACCGACCTAAGTTTCATAGTCCATTTGTTTTGTCTTTATTGTACACACCTGGTTTCCATTACATTATTATTTATTCCCTATTTAACCCTCTGGTTCCCACATGGTTTTGTGTGTATTTGTTCTGTGTTTAGCGGTCACTACTATTTTGTGAGGTGGAATTTATTTTGTTGTAGTCTTGAGTAAAAGTCTGTTATTACTCATCCTCTGTGTCCTGCACCTTACTCTGTCCCACCTGCTGTACATCAACCCTTTACTCACATTATACTACTTTCTTTCCTGTAGTTTTTTGTCCTGCCAACGTAGCTAACAATGTGGCACAGACGGGGGTCACACACAATAAGATTTTTCACACACTACAAGACCACCCTGTCTCGCAAAAACAATGATATAATGATGTGATTAGATAGTTAACATAGCCAGAATGAGCTGTGGCTCAAAGTAGCCTCATAAACATTTTCAGTCAGACATTCATTTTGAATTGAATAACATTGCTTGTGAACTTCAGAGCTGTAACAATTTGACACTCATACTAGTAGTAGTCATTGCTACTGCTCGAGAGTCCACACATTCTGGGTGATGCGATACAACGTCATAAGCTCACTGGCTTCTTCTCTGGACAAGTTCTTATTGTCTATTGCTGATCACAATTCTCAAAACTTGTCGTTGCACATTTACACTACAAGAGCATTGCAGATTTTGTGCCAATAAAATCAAACATGTTTGAAAATATTGGGACGTATGGATGTTGTTTCCAATCTCAAAAACTTCTGGGCCAAAATCATGTAGTCTATGCCAGGCTCAAGTGGAGTGACAAAATTGTGTTAAAGCATGCTAAATAATAAACAATAATCACACCCTTGTGGTGTGTTGTGAAGAGACTTGTTTTCATTTCTACAGTTACAAGCAGAAAACAACATACACATGTCCAATGTGAGGTCAGGCGTTCGCGGACTGGAACATAGCATTAATGCACCACATAATCCAACTCAAGCTGAGGCAATTGAGAGGGGAAATAGGGGTCGGCATGGAGTCAAGGTACACCAAACCCACTGGTCCCAAGACTTCACCATTTCCCACAATCTGCAACTAACCTCCCCCCCCTCATACCCAGTCCCCAATTCCCTGAGAGTGTGTGATATCCAACAAATCTGTTCGAACCCCCCCTCCACCCCTTCCCTCACCCCCTCCTCAACCTCCCCCTCACCCTCTCTCCCCTGGCCCAGACACATTGGTCATGGTAGAGTGACAGCCACACCACACCTCAGTGAGCACTTGACCAGTGCTCAGCAGGGTCAGTGAGAAGGGTTAAGTGAGCCTGAGAGAGGGGGACAGCAGGAGACACAACAGCTAGGGTGTGTTATAGTCTCCTACCTGAAAGGGACCGGAGAGGGAGGGAGGGAGGTGTTGAGGCAAAACTCAATCTGGACATCAAACGCACACAGAGGGGAGGAGATGTATAGGCAGTGGGGTGTGGATGGAGAGATCAGAGATGGAAGGAGGGAGGGGGGATGGGGGTTGGGTGGAAGATAGCAGACATCCTGACTATATTTCCAGCTCTTACCTGAAACATCAGTAAATGTGACAACAATCTGGCACCAGCCCTGTCTGTGTCCCTCTGGTGTTAACGTTACTGAGAAAAGGAGGTGTTTATCAGACCTGGGTTCAAATACTATTACACTATTACACTTTTTCTTAACAGCTGGGGCCTATAAAGGATTGATAGCCTTGCAGAACACTTATTTCAGAGCTGAGCTGGAGTGGGTGAATCTAATTGAGATATCCATTGTACCGTTGTTCACAAAAAAATGACCAAACTCTAATTAGGACAATATCTATTGATGATAACATTGACTCTGTGTAATAATTAATTGTCTTCAAAAGCTCCTTCATATTAGAATATTGATTTTCATTAATGTCACACTTAAAGGGGAGGCTTTTTACATTGTTTGACTGTGTCTTAAATGGCATTTGGGACTGAACCATAGCATTTGACTCATTCATATTTTGTGCTTAACTGTCAGAGCAAGTTCCTGCAGGTGGCCCCATGGTCTAATGTAGGGGGGAAATAAAGGTCAAAAGGTGATAATTGCCTGAAATTACAACTTTTTCACTTGAATTCACATGCCAATAGATCTGAGATCCGCACCATTTAAATAATCCCTTTACGAAACCAAAACCTGTGGCATATTATGTTACACAGGGCAAAAAGGGGCAATGACAAATCAAGAAATCAATCTGTGTCTCAAATGGAACTCTATTCCCTACGTAGTGCACTACTTTTGACCAGATTCCTATGGACTCTGGTCAAAATAAGTACACATAATAGGTAATAGGATGCCTTTTAGGATACATCCTCAGTGAGCTTCATGGGTGAGCATGTATGTAAGTTGAAGAGTAATTACCATTAGCTAGCTGCATGATAAATGGAAGTGGAGTGGAGTGGGGTTGGAATGGTGCAGGGGGATGCCAATCTATAAGCCTGTTAATGATTGGTTAGTCATGATTTACGGCTCAGTATGATTATGGAAAAGATTTGTATCCTCCCCCTGACTGACTCAAGGTCGCCACTGATCCTCTGGCTGTCCCCCGGGTGATTACTATCCACACAGGCAGCAACTTTTAAGTTGCAAATGATGGGTTGGTCGCTGTGAAGTTTGATCAAAGACATCACTACAGCAGTTACTTTGTCCAAAATGGCACCCTATTCCCTATATAGTGCACTACTTTTGACCTGGGCCCACGATGGAAGGAATGTCGTGCCATTTGGGATGTAGTCAAAGTTTTAGTGGCCAGACCTGGATCAAATACATATGTCAAATAAATGCAATTACTTGAAGCTGCACATGACTTAGTTTGCCAGCTCAAATGGGGTCAATAGAGAACTCAAAAAAGTGCATATCCACTTTACTCCACAAAATCAAGCACATCTCAAATAGTTTTTGTATTCTTAATACAGTACATTTATGTTATCCATATCCTCTCCCAAACAAATGTTGCAGTGTCTTGATGTTGTATGTGACTGTATGCATACTCTAAATAATGATTATTCTGTTGAAAGCTCTCTTATAGTGCAATTTCCGTTGGATGGGAGTGACAGTTTATTCCAGTGAATGAGGCAACCATGATTCAGTGATGATGTCACAATGTCAAGCATGTGCACAAGATAGGGCTCTACACCCCACGCCCCGTCACTTGGTTTGAGATTATGAGTGTCTGGTATCCAAACATGCATGGCTTAAGAGAGGCATTTGGTATGTTATGAATTTCGAGATTTGAATTATGAAACTACTACTAAGCTGTGGGGGTTGCCCTTTTTTAATTTTGAGCACCTGCCAACTAAAAGGTCTGTGCACGGCCCTGCACAACGTGAATCTTGATGAAACATGTCACCAAGGGAGTGACGGTCCCCCTGCCACCCACCCACAACCATCAATGTTGCGAGAGAAAGAAAGAGAAAGCGAAAGAGAGAGAGAGTCGCTCCGCTCATCTGATTTACTACCCCTGATCGCTCCACTTGTCCTGGTCATTCTTTAAAGGCTCCTGAAGTGTCATTTCCTGCACCATGCTTGACTACGATCACAGGTAATTAAGCCTGAGATAGGTGAATTATTAACGGCGGTGACTTTTAGACTAATTGAGCCCATTACGCTATGAGGCACAGCAAAGAGAGTGTGCTAATGTGATGGACTAATGCATGGTGGACACCATCCACCTCTTTCTCTTCTACCTTGTATCTCTGCCCAATTTGCAATTGAAATCCAATCAAATCAAATGTTATTAGTCCCATGTGCCGAATACTTAGTGAAATGCTTACTTACGAGCCCCTAACCAACAATGCAGTTTAAATAAAATATGAGTAAGAATAAAAGTAACAAGTAATTAAAGAGCAGCAGTAAGATATATATACACAGGGGGGTAACAGTACAGAGTAGAGGGGCACCGGTTAGTTGAGGTAATATGTACATGTAGGTAGAGTTATTAAAGTGACTATGCATAGATGATAACAACAGAGAGTAGCAGCGGTGTAAAAGAGGGGAGGGGTGGGGCAATGCAAATAGTCTGGGTAGCCATTTGATTAGATGTTCAGAAGTTTTGATTAGATGTTCAGGAACAAAGTGACTATGCATAGATAATAATTTTTAGGGCCTTCCTCTGACACCGCCTGGTGTAGAGGTCCTGACAGGAAGCTTGGCACCAGTGATGTATTGGGCCATACACACTACCCTCTGTAGTGCCTTGCGGTCAGAGGCCAAGCAGTTGCCATACCAGGCAGTGATGTAACAAGTCAGGATGCTCTCGATGGTGCACCTGTATAAATTTTTGAGGATCTGAGGACCCATGCCAAATCTTTTCAGTCTCCTGAGGGGGAATAGGTTTGTCGTGCTTGCTTCACGACTGTCTTGGTGTGCTTGGACCATGCTAGTTTGTTGGTGATGTGGACACCATGGAACTTGAAGCTCTCAACCTGCCCCACTGCAGCCCCGTAGATGAGAATGGGGGATTGCTCGGTCCTCTTTTTCCTGTAGTCCACAATCATCTCCTTTGTCTTGATCACATTGAGGGAGAGGTTGTTGTCCTGGCACCACACGGCCAGGTCTCTGACCTCCTCCCAATAGGCTGTCTCGTTGTTGTCTATGATCAGAACTACCACTGTTGTGTCATCAGCAAATGTAATGATGGTGTTGGAGTCGTGCCTGGCTATGCAGTCATGAGTGAACAAGGAGTACAGGACGGGGCTGAGCATGCACCCCTGAGGGGCCCTTGTGTTGAGGATCAGTGTGGCGGATGTGTTGTTACCTACCCTTACCACCTGGGGACGGCCCGTCAGGAAGTGCAGGATCCAGTTGCAGAGGGAGGTGTTTAGTCCCAGGGTCTTTAGCTTGTTGATGAACTTTGAGGGCACTATAGTGATGAACACTGAGCTGTAGTCAATGAAAAGCATTCTCACATAGGTTTTCCTTTTGTCCAGGTGGGAAAGGGCAGTGTGGAGTGCAATAGAGATTGCATCATCTGTGGATCTGTTTGGGTGATATGCAAATTGGAGGGGGCCTAGGGTTTCTGGGATAATGGTGTTAATGTGAGCCATCACCAGCCTTTCAATGCACTTCATGGCTTCAGCCGTGAGTGCTACGGGTCGGTAGTCATTTAGGCAGGTTACCTTAGTGTTCTTGGGCATAGGGACTATGGTGGTCTGCTTAAAACATGTTGGTATTACAGACTCAGACAGGGAGAGGTTGAAAATGTCAGTGAATACACTAGCCAGTTGGTCAGTGCATTTTCGCAGTAAACGTCCTGGTAATCCGTCCGGCCTTGTGAATGTTGATCTGTTTAAAGTTCTTACTCACACTGGCTGTGGAGAGCGTGATCACACAATCTTCCGGAACAGCTGGTGCTCTCATGCATGTTTCAGTGTTATTTTCCTCGAAGCGAGCATAGAAGTACTTTAGCTCATCTGGTAGGCTTGTGTCAAATCAAAAAATCAAATCAAATTTTATTTGTCACATACACATGGTTAGCAGATGTTAATGCGAGTGTAGCGAAATGCTTGTGCTTCTAGTTCCGGCAATGCAGTAATAACCAACAAGTAATCTAACTAACAATTCCAAAACTACTGTCTTATACACAGTGTAAGGGGATAAAGAATATGTACATAAGGATATATGAATGAGTGATGGTACAGAGCAGCATAGGCAAGATACAGTAGATGGTATCGAGTACAGTTTATACATATGAGATGAGTATGTAAACAAAGTGGCATAGTTAAAGTGGCTAGTGATACATGTATTACATAAGGATGCCGTCGATGATATAGAGTACAGTATATACGTATGCATATGAGATGAATAATGTAGGGTAAGTAACATTATAACATTATATAAGGTAGCATTGTTTAAAGCATTGTTTAAAGTGGCTAGTGATATATTTACATAATTTCCCATCAATTCCCATTATTAAAGTGGCTGGAGTTGAGTCAGTGTCAGTGTCAGTGTGTTGGCAGCAGCCACTCAATGTTAGTGGTGGCTGTTTAACAGTCTGATGGCCTTGAGATAGAAGCTGTTTTTCAGTCTCTCGGTCCCAGCTTTGATGCACCTGTACTGACCTCGCCTTCTGGATGATAGCGGGGTGAACAGGCAGTGGCTCGGGTGGTTGATGTCCTTGATGATCTTTATGGCCTTCCTGTAACATCGGGTGGTGTAGGTGTCCTGGAGGGCAGGTAGTTTGCCCCCGGTGATGCGTTGTGCTTCAGTGATGCGCTGTGCTTCCCTTTGTAGTCTGAAATGGTTTACAAGCCATACCACATCTGACGAGCGTCAAAGCCGGTGTAGTATGACAAGATCTTAGTCCTGTATTGAAGCGTTGCCTGTTTGATGGTTGGTCGGAGGGCATAGCGGGATTTCTTATAAGCTTCTGAGTTAGCGCTCCTTGAAAGCGGAAGCTCTAGCCTTTAGCTTAGTGCGGATGTTGCCTGTAATCCGTGACTTCTGTTTTTTTTATTTGTACGGTCAATGTAGGGGCGATGTCATTGATGCACTTATTTATGAGCCAATGACTGTTGTGGTGTATTCCTCAATGCCATTGGAGGAATCCCGGAACATATTCCAGTCTGTGCTAACAAAACAGTCCTGTAGCTTAGCATCTGCCACCTTTTTATTGATCGAATCACCTTCTTTAATTTTTGCTTGTAAGCAGGAATCAGGAGGATAGAATTATGGTCAGATTTTCCAAATGGTGGGCTAGGGAGAGCTTTGTATGTGTCTCTGTGTGTGGAGGTTAGGGTTAGGGTTAACCCTAATGCTAACCCTAACCCATCTGGTTGCACATTTAACATGCTGATAGAGATTTGGTAAGACGGATTTAAGTTTCCCTGCATTAAAGTCCCCAGCTACTAGGAGCGCTGGCTCTCGGTGAGCGTTTTCCTGTTTGCTTATGGCGGTATACAGCTCATTGAGTGGGGCCTTAGTGCCAGCATCAGTCTGTGGTGGTATGTAGGCAGCGATGAAAAATACAGTTGAAAACTCTCTAGGTAGATAGTATGGTTTACAGTACAGCTTATCATGAGATACTCTTCCTCAGTCGAGCAAAATCTCGAGACTTCCTTCGATATTGTGCACCAGCTGTTATTTATAAAAATACATAGTCTGCCGCCCCTTGTCTTAACAGACGGCACTGTTCTGTCCCGCCGATACAGCGTATAACCATCCAGCTGTATGTTGATAATGTCGTCGTTCAGTCACGACTCCGTGAAGCATAAGATATTACAGTTTTTAATGTTCTGTTTGTAGTTTAATCTTCTGCGTAGGTCATATATTTTATTTTCCAAATATTGCACGTTTGCTAGCCGAATGGAAGTAAGTGAGGGTTTAATTCGTCGACTACAAATTCTCAGAAGGCAGCCCGTCTTCCCTTTTTCTCCGCCTTCTCTTAACACAAATGACGGGAATCTGGGCCTGTTCCCGGGAGAGCAGTATATCATTCACGTCAAACTCGTTAAACGAAAAAAAGGACTTCTGCCAGTCCGTGGTGAGTAATCGCAGTTCTGATGCCCGGAAGTTATTTTTGGTCATAAGAGATGGTACCAGCAACATTATGTACAAAATAAGTTACAAACAACAACAAAAAACACAATTGGTTTGGAATACATTAAACATAAGCCTTGTTCTCCGGCGCTATCTTACAAATTGTATCTCTGCCAATTTGTAATATAACCTTCCATTTTGAATCATCATGATGATATGGATGCTGACACTTTGCTTCTTGAAAGTCCAATATCTTAAATACTTGACAGCTGACATGAAAAACATTTTGGAACTTAATCAACAGTGGACGAATGAAAATAACACAATGATTTATGAGTGGTATTTCCTTTAAATGTCAAGGTTGAAATTACTAAAGGCAACCAAACCAAAACACATGGTTCATGACCCCAATCCATTTGGGGTCGTAGTACCGTATCTGTTTGGATTCCCTATTAGGCTAGTCTTCAACAGACGGATAGTAGATTAGTCAAGTTCCATGGTTCACTGAAAACCAGCAGACGATGGATATGTTCAAAATGGCAGCCTATTCCATATGTAGTGCGTTACTTTCTATCCCTATGAGCCTTGATCGAAAGTAGTGCAGAAAATAGGTAATAGGGTGCCATTTGGGACGCCCTAACAGTGCAGTGTGGTGTGTAGCAGAGTAACGTGGGCACTCCCTGACCTGTATTGAATATATGAAACACTCCAACTAACTGTGATTGAACCAGGAAACCGCATTAAGAGGATATATGGTAGAGAAATGACCTTTGATATGTGGACCCATATATTTTTACATGGGTAATACATGGAAGGCTGTAAGGGGATTTCAATCCTTCCTTCTAAGGGTGAGGGAGAATGAGAGAAAAGGTAGAATAGAATGACAAGGGATAACCAAATGGAACTGAAATCCCCCTGAGTATAATATGGAAATCTGCCTAACATAAGATCCCTGAGGTAATGCAATTTAAGTTGGAAGGAAAAAATGTCAGGGTAATCTCATCAGTCTGTTGGAGAGAGGGATGTCAGATGTAGCCTGTGGCAAGCCTCCAGCAGGGCCTCTCCTGTCTCTCTCCTTAGCTGCTCTCCTGTCCTCTCTTTCTCTCTCTCCAGCTTCTCTGGGAATATTTAGTTGTGCTATCAACCTGTCTGTATGTCTACAGTAACTACTGTACATCACTATTTCTGTATGACTAAATCTCCCCCAAACACACAAGCACACAGAGAGAGAACCAGACAGAGAGACATTGAGATGTGCCTAAACAGCTCAGGACACACAGTCTGCTTCACAAATGGCAATTATTCCCTTTATACTGCACTACTTTTGGCCAGGGCCCAATTTTTTCTCTGGTCAAAAGTAATGCACTATAGGGAATTGGGTGCCATTGGGGACAAACACATAGGCAAAGGAGTCTTAGACACATAGACAAGTCTGGGTCTGGAAGTACTATATGTCTCAGCAGAAATGGGTGGGGCTTGATTTTAACAATTCAATATGAATATATTTATCTGTTTTAAGTAGAGAAAATAGGGAGACTGATGTAACCTCAACATATTTCCTGGATATTGCTCTTTTAAGACCTGTCCATATGGAGATAGGCTCAGTAAATAATTGATAATTCAGTCCTGAGGGCTGGCAGGGACTATGGAAGGTCCCTGGTGTAGGCTGGATTGGGGTGAGTGGTACAAGAAGCCTGGGGGCTGGGCCAGCACTGAAGTCACTGTCCTGTTGAGCAGAGTATCTCAGCACAGAGAGACCCAGTCAGTCACAAAGGGAGTATGGTTATTTATTATACATAATAGGAATAGGGGAATCACTCTTCTATTACATATAGTGATGATGGTTAATATGATGGAAGGCTACGCCAGTCCTGTCAGCCGTTTTGATACACAGGTGAGATAACATAGAGCAACTCTTTTTAAATCTGTCTCCTCTGTTTGCAAAAAAGTTGGATGACTTACCTAAATAAGAAGCCCTGACTGTACTGTTCTGTGGCTGTGCTTGCTGACTCCAGGCTTATTGGGAAAAGGTGGCGATCCATAATTGTCAACATTCTCAGATCTGATGCCTTGTGGACATGGGAGAGAGGGGAAAGTGGCTGCACAGCATTTTAGAGCGATAGATAAGACCAGATTGTGATGTATTGATCATAGATAGGCATCTCTTCCTTCTCTCCAACAGTGCCCACACAGGTGTGTTCCCATACAGTGCAAGGATTATGGGGTTTGATGCAGGACTAATGCATTTCCAAGTTGGCGTAGCAGTGGGGATGTCTGTTTTGATTGTCTTGTCCTGTCCCTTGTATATATATTTTTTCTTCGTATACATTTCGTATATAATTGGATTGTTTTTTTAAAATCTCATTTTCCAACTACGGACTGAACATACTCTCCTGCAACCCGCCTCACCCAATGTGGCATGAATCTGCTATATTTACACTTTTGAACTGGTACCCCCTTCTGAAGATAGCCAGCTAACTAGCTACTAGCTAGTAGTTTGCCTGGAGCTAGCCTCGAACTAAGCATATCTCCTGGCTAGCTGAAGAGATTCCATCAAGCAATCTCTGGGGTTAAATTTAGTCTTTTGCCAATTGTCCTGGACACTTTAATCCCAATTCCATCGAGACTGGTCTACCGACGTAACAGTCCGAAAAGGTTTCTGTCCCCAGGCAAGCACCAGTTAGCCTTGAGCTAGCCTCAAGCAAAGGCCCTTCTCCCGGATAGCCAAAGAAATCCATTAGATAATTCCTGGGCTTCAATACCTCTTCTGCCAATTGGCCTGGACACTTTGCTACCGATACGGAGCCCCGCCGATCCATCACGACTGGTCTGCCATTGTAACCGTCCGAGAGGTTTTCAATCAGACTCTTGTTGTGACGACCCCCTAAGGCCCATCTGCTAGCCTGCTGCTAGACCCGGCCTGCTAGCTGTCTGAATAGCCGTGCCTCCAGCTAGCTTAGCTACTCACTGGACCCTATGATCACTCAGCTACACATGCCTCACCCTAATGTCAATATGTCTTGTCTACTGCTGTTTTGGTTAGTCATTTTTGTCTTATTTCACTGTAGATTCTCCAGCTATGCTCAATATGTGTCACGCCCTGGCCTTAGTATTTTCTTTATTATTTTGGTCAGGCCAGGGTGTGACAATGGGTATTTATGTGGTGTGTTTTGTCTAGGTTTTTTTTTGTAGGTTATAGGATTGTGGTTAGTGAAGTAGTCTAGATAAGTCTATGGTTGCCTGGAGTTGTTCTCAATCAGAGGCAGGTGTTTATCGTTGTCTCTGATTGGGAACCATTTTTAGGCAGCCATATACTTTGAGTATTTCGTGGGTGATTGTTCCTGTCTCTGTGTTTGTTGCACCAGATAGGGCTGTTTCGGTTTTTCACGTTTGTTTTTGTATATTGTTCGTATTGTCATCTTTCATTAAAGATGTTTATGAATAACCACTCTGCATTTTGGTCCTCCTCTCTCTCACCAGAAGAAAACCGTAACAGAATCACCCACCACAACAGGACCAAGCGGCGTGGTGACAGGCAGCGGCAGTAGGAGCAGCGAAATCAAGATTTCTGGACTTGGGAGGAAATCTTGGAAGGAAAAGGACCCTGGGCACAGCCGGGAGAATATTGCCGCCCCAAAGAAGAGCTGGAGGCGGCGAAGGCGGAGAGGCGCTGGTATGAAGAGGCAGCACGGCGACGTGGATGGAAGCCCGAGAGTCAGCTCCAAAAATGTCTTGGGGGGCACACAGGAAGAATGGCGAAGCCAGGTAGGAGACCTGCGCCAACTTCCTGTGCTTACCGGGGGGCGAGAGAGACAGGGCAGGCACCGTGTTATGCTGTGGAGCGCACGGTGTCTCCAGTGCGGGTGCATTGCCCGGTGCGGTACATACCAGCTCCTCGTATCGGCCGGGCTAGAGTGGGCACCGAGCCAAATGTCATGAAGCCGGCTCTACGCATCTGGTCTCCAGTGCGTCTCCTTGGGCCGGCTTACATGGCACCAGCCTTGCGCACGGTGTCCCCGGTTCGCCTGCATAGCCCAGTGCGGGCTATTCCACCTCGCCGCACTGGCAGGGCGACCGGGAGCATTCAACCAGGTAAGGTTGGGCAGGCTCGGTGCTCAAGAGCTCCAGTGCGCCTGCAAGGTCCGGTCTATCCAGTACCACCTCCACACACCAGCCCTCCGGTGGCAGCTCCCCGCACCAGGCTTCCTGTGCATGTCCTTGGCCCAGTACCACCAGTGCCAGCACCATGCACCAGGCCTACAGTGCGCTTCACCTGTCCAGTGCTGCTGGAGTGTCCCGCCTGTCATGAGCCGCCGGAGTCTCCCGCCTCCGGTGTCTTGAGCCGCCGGAGTCTCCCGCCTGTCTTGAGCCGAGGAGTCTCCCGCCTGTCATGAGCCACCGGAGTCTCCCGCCTGTCATGAGCCGCCAGTCTCCGGCCTGTCATGAGCCGCCAGAGTCTCCCGCCTGTCAGCACGGAGCAGCCAGAGTCGCCAGTCAGCACGGAGCAGCCAGAGTCGCCAGTCAGCACGGAGCAGCCAGAGTCGCCAGTCAGCACGGAGCAGCCAGAGTCGCCAGTCAGCACGGAGCAGCCAGAGTTGCCAGTCAGCATGGAGCAGCCAGAGCCGCCAGTCAGCCAGGATCCGCCAGAGCCGCCAGTCAGCCAGGATCCGCCAGAGCCGCCAGTCAGCCAGGATCTGCCAGAGCCATCAACCTGCCTGAGCTTCCTCTCAGTCCCGAGCTGCCCCTCAGTCCCGAGCTGCCCCTCAGTCCCGAGCTGCCCCTCAGTCCAGTGGGGCCCTTGGTTAAGGTTAGTAGGCCAAGGTCGGCGCGAGCGCGAGGGTTGCCTATCTAAGGACGCGAAGTAAGCGGACTAAGACTGTGTTGGAGTGGGGTCCACGTCCCGCGCCAGAGCCGCCACCGTGGACAGACGCCCACCCAGACTCTCCCTTATGGGTTTAGGTGTGCGGCCGGGAGTCCGCACCTTTGGGGGAGGGGGGTACTGTCATGCCCTGGCCTTAGTATTTTGTGTTTTCTTTATTATTTTGGTCAGGCCATGGTGTGACATGGGTATTTATGTGGTGTGTTTTGTCTAGGGTTTTTTTGTAGGTTATGGGATTGTGGTTAGTGAAGTAGTCTAGGGAAGTCTATGGTTGCCTGGAGTGGTTCTCAATCAGAGGCAGGTGTTTATCGTTGTCTCTGATTGGGAACCTTATTTAGGCAGCCATATTCTTTGAGTATTTCGTGGGTGATTGTTCCTGTCTCTGTGTTTGTTGCACCAGATAGGTCTGTTTCGGTTTTTCACGTTTATTGTTTTTGTATATTGTTAGTATTGTCATCTTTCATTAAAGATGTTTATGAATAACCATACTGTTCACCCCGCTGTCATCCAGAAGGCGAGGTCAGTACAGGTGCATCAAAGCTGGGACCGAGAGACTGAAAAACAGCTTCTATCTCAAGGCCATCAGACTGTTAAACAGCCACCACTAACATTGAGTGGCTGCTGCCAACACACTGTCAATGACACTGACTTAACTCCAGCCACTTTAATAATGGGAATTGATGGGAAATGATGTAAATATATCACTAGGCACTTTAAACAATGCTACCTTATATAATGTTACTTACCCTACATTATTCATCTCATATGCATACGTATATACTGTACTCTATATCATCGACTGCATCCTTATGTAATACATGTATCACTAGCCACTTTAACTATGCCACTTTGTTTACATACTCATCTCATATGTATATACTGTACTCGATATCATCTACTGTATCTTGCCTATGCTGCTCTGTACCATCACTCATTCATATATCCTTATGTACATATTCTTTATCCCCTTACACTGTGTATAAGACAGTAGTTTTTTGGAATTGTTAGTTAGATTACTTGTTCGTTATTACTGCATTGTCGGAACTAGAAGCACAAGCATTTCGCTACACTCGCATTAACATCTGCTAACCATGTGTATGTGACAAATAAAATTTGATTTGATTTGATTTGATTTTCCTTTGGCCACCTTTCCTTCCAGTTCTCTGCTGCCAATGACTGGAACGAATTGCAAAATTCTCTGAAGCTAGAGTCTTATATCTCCCTCTCTAACTTTAAGCATCAGCTGTCTGAGCAGCTTGCCGATCACTGTACCTGTACACAGCCAATCTGTAAAAAGCACAACCGACTACCTCATCCCCATATTATTACGCAACCTCTTTCTCTTTTGCACCCCAGTATCTCTACTTGCACATCATCATTTGCACATCTATCACTCCAGTATTAATGCTAAATTGTAATTATTTTCACCTCTAGGGCCTATTTTCTGCCTACCTCCATACTCTTTTACATTTGCACACACTGTACATACAGTTGAAGTTGGAAGTTTAGATACACCTTCGCCAAATACATTTAACCTCAGTTTTTCACAATACCTGACATTTAATCCTAGTAAATATACACTGTCTTGGGTCAGGTAGGATCACCACTTTATTTTAAGAATGTGAAAAGTCAGAATAATAGTTGAGAGAATGCTTTCAGCTTTTATTTATTTTGTCACATTCCCAGTGAGTCAGAATTTTACATACACTCAATTAGTGTTTGGTAGCCAAACAGTTCTATTTTTGTTTCGTCAGACCAGAGGACATTTCTCCAAAAATTACGATGCTTGTTCCTATGTGCAGTTGCAAACTGTAGTCTGGCTTTTTTATCGTGGTTTTGGAGTAGTGGCTTCATCCTTGCTGAGCGGCCTTTTAGGTTTTGTCAATATAGGACTCGTTTTACTGTGGATAGAGATCATTTTGTACCCGTTTCCTCCAGCATCTTCACAAAGTCCCTCGCTGTTGTTCTTGGATTGATTTGCACTTTTCGCACCAAAGTACGTTAATCTCTAGGAGACAGAACACATCTCCTTCCTGAGCAGTATGATGGCTGCGTGGTCCCATGGTGGTTATACTTCTTTGTACAGATGGACGTGGTACCTTCATGTGTCTGGAAATTGCTCCCAAGGATGAACCAGACTTGTGGAGGTCTACAAAAAAAATTCTGAGGTCTTGGCTGATTTCTTTTGATTTTCCCATGAAGTCAAGCAAAGAGGCACTGGGTTTGAAGATAGGCCTTGAAATACATCCACAGGTACACCTCGAATTGACTCCAATGATGTCAATTAGCCTATCAGACGTTTCTAAAGCCATGACACAATTTTCAGGAATTTTCCAAGCAGTTTAAAGGCACAGTCAACTTAGTGTAAGTAAACTTCGACCCACTGGCATTGTGATACAGTGAATTTTAAGTGAAATAATCTGTCTGTAAACAATTCCTGGGAAAAATACTTGTGTGAAACACAAAGTAGATGTCCTACCCGACTTGCCAATACTATAGTTTGTTAACAAGAAATTTGTGGAGTGGTTGAAAAACGAGTTTTAATGACTCCAACCTAAGTGAATGTAAACTTCCGACTTCAACTGTAGATTTTTCAATTTTTCTTTCTTTTGTGTGATTGACTGTATGTTTGTTTATGTGTAACTCTGTGTTGTTGTTTTTGTCACACTGCTTTGCTTTATCTTTGCCTGGTCGCAGTTGTAAACGAGAACTTGTTTTCAACTGGCCTGCTTGGTTAAATAAAGGTGAAATAAAAAATATTAAAAAATGTCTGAACTGATCAGATCTGTTATTGACATGTGTGATCGGGCATGTCCAGGCATGTAGAACTATACCCCCACACAACAATAGAAAATAAAAGAACACACAGAATATTGAGTCTCTGTCTCCCCCCCCCTCTCTCTCTCTCTCTCTCCTGCTCTCTCTCACTGTCTATGTCTCTATCTCTCTGTCTCTCTCACATACATCCACACAAAATGAAAAGTTTGGATACAATGCTATGAGACATCAGTAAGACACTGAGGTCTTATTGTCTACATCTTTCTTCCTCTATCTCGTTTATTCAAAGCTGAAACCAGCAGTCTGGTGCCATCAATCTTAATCGCTCTGCACTTCCTCCTCTGCTTTGATTGGCTGTAATGATCTCCGTCCGGATATTTCTTGTCATTGACAAACTGATACGTTTCAATGTGTGACCCATCTGCTTCAATGTGCCTCAGTATTCTCCCGTCAGCTGTCAGCTTGTTGTTTAGCAGGGACAGACAGGCAGGCAGGGATACTCCCACTCTCAATTCACTGGGTGCATCCCAAATGGAACCCTATTCTCTATATAGTACACTGCTACTTTTGACCACGTTTGACCTGAGTCCATTTAGGCCCTGGTCAAAAGTAGTGCACTATATAGGAAATAGGGTGCCATTTGGGACCATTTACCTCATTCCAACCTTGTGCTATCATCTTCTTCTTTTGTCCTGCACACTGCTGCACACAGTGTGGTTCAAGGAGAATGGTTCTACTATAGTGGTTAAAGTGACAACCGGGAAAGAAAGACAGAATATTCCAGTTAACTTGTCAAGAAAAGAGACAGACAGTGAAAACACTTGTTTTGCAGAAGTGAATGTACGGAATAAAAATGTCAGGGACTCATTCATAGGGACAGTGCCTGCACATCATTCACCTCTGACAGTGGCCACCAGGGTTGGGGTCAATTCCATTTAAATTCCAGTAAATTTATTTTTAGGGCTACGTACTGAAATTCCTATTCCAATTCCTCCAATGGTTTTCCATGAGGAACATTTGGAAATGGAATTTGGTATACATTCTGAATTGACTGGAATCTAAATTTAATTGACCCGAACCCTGGTGGTCACACACCGTTAACGCATGTTATTCATCACTCAACTTTTATTGTTGCTTCAATATGTTAAGTAAGCTATGTGGTTGTATTTGAGCATAAGTCCATATAATCTGTGTAACACACGCAGGTCCATGACTGATATACATGAACTATTATGCTGCACTTCCATCGTCACCAAGGGTAGAGTGATCTTGAAAAAAGGCATTTCAAATTATACTAATCTATGTTTCTATTTTTACCACCAAAATGTTGCTGTGTTGCTTAGATGGCCTGCATCCCAAATGGAACCGTATTTTCTTTAAAGTACACTACTTTTGACCAGTGCCCATAAGGCTCTGGACAAAAGGAGTTCACTATATAGGGAATAGGGTGCCGTTTGGGATGTAGCCTTGATGTCTGCCGGCTGGCCAGCGCCTGCTCCCGGCCTTCCCAGTGTGGGGCTGTTTAAGTGGCTCTCTGGTGAAGATCAGATAGGAATCGTGTTTCTCAGATTATGAAGGGGAGAGAGCGTACACTCTGAGGGGCCAGAGGGAGCTGTGTAAACTAAACCCAAGAACATGCATTAGCACTGTGAAACAGCACATTAAGTAACGGGAAAGGAGCAGGCATTGAATGCATCTCAAATGCCACCCGATTCCATACATAGTGCACTATGTACTACTTTGAACCAGAGGCTTATAGGGCTCTGGTCAAATGTAGTGCGATAAAAAAGGAATAGGGTGCCATAAGAGACGCAGCCATAATGGGTGAAGCATCAGCGTGAGGATCAGCGGCTGATAAGAAGGATGGAGGACGTGGTGGGCTGCAGCAGCACAGCAATCAGATGATACCCATCTGTTAAGTCTCGCTATCCATTTGACATGGAAGATCAAGACGAGGGGTGAGGGTTTGCATTCAGGCCGTATTATTGACATGTAGAGTGTCTGTATAAACCTTCTGGGTTGCAATTCTCTCTCCCTCTGTGGAATATATTATATACTGAGCAAAAATGTAAACGCAACATGTAAAGTGTTGGTCCCATGTTGCATGAGCTGAAACAAAAGATCCCAGAAATGTTACACACGCACAAAAAGCTTAATTTTCTCAACTGTTATCCACAAATTTGTTTCCAAGCCTTTCTCCTTTGTCAAGATAATCCATCCACCTGACAGGTGTGGCATATCAAGAAGCTTATTAACGAGCATGATCATTACACAGGTGCACCTTGCACTGTGGACAATTAAAGGTCCCTCTAAAATGTGCAGTTTTGTCACACAAGAAAATGCCAAAGATATCTCAAGTTTTGAGGGAGCGTGCAATTGACATGCTGACTGCAGGAATCTCAATCAGACATTTCTCTACCGTAAGCAGCCTCCAATGTCATTTTAGAGAATGGCAGTACGTCCAACCAGCCTCACATCTCCGGACCACGTGTAACCTCGCCAGGACCTCTACTTCCGGCTTCTTCAACTGGGGGATCGTCTGAGACCAGCCACCCTGATTGTTGATGAAACTGAGGCGTATTTATATCTGTAATGAAGCTGAAAAAGTTGATTTGCAGCCTGGGCCTGATATTCTAAGAGTTTATTCGGGTTGGGCCGGCCTGGGCTTATGGTTTCTGCAACATTACAACCTATGTTTGAGACCAACTCGTGACGGTGTGAGAAGCGCTCCTGTATTTCTCACAGAACTAGAATAAGATTCACTTTCTATGATCTCTCTCCCTCTCCCTGCTCTGATAGACATGGGCCTGCATCTGTCATCTCTCTAGCGTTGCACTTCATCATTCATTTCCTTATAGAATCATAGCCGCTCAAATGGTTCTGGAGAGCTGCAGCACCCCTGATAAATTGAAATAAATTTGCCAAAGTTATAGAATTACTGCTGTCTGTTCAGGAAGAAATGAAATAATTCAGAATAGCCTACTACACCATGAGAAGGCCTATAATTTAGTCACTGGAGATCAATATTTTTTTATATTTTTTTATATCTGTGGTTTGTGTGTAGCCCAATAACTTGTTAGGGCTGCAATCCCGTTAACAGGATAATTGTCATCAACAACCGCTGAATTGCATAGCGCCACATTCAAACAATATTACAAAAAATATTTATATTCATGAAATCACAAGTGCAATATAGGAAAACACAGCTTAGCCTTTTGTTAATCCACCTGTCGTGTCAGAATTTGAAAATATGCTTTACAGCGAAAGCAATCCAAGCGTTTGTGTAAGTTTATCGATCGCTCGACAAAACATTATGTACACCTAGCATCAAGTAGCTTGGTCACGAAAATCAGAAAAGCAATCAAATTAATTGTTTACCTTTGATGATCTTTGGATGTTTTCACTCACGAGAATCGCAGTTACACAATAAATGTTCATTTTGTTCCATAAAGATTATTTTTATATCCAAAATACCTCCGTTTGTTTGGCGCGTTATGTTCAGAAATCCACAGGAAAGAGCAGTCACGACAACGTAGACAAATTCCAAATAGTTTCCGTAATGTCCACAAAAACATGTCAAACGTTTTTTATAATCAATCCTCAGATTGTTTTTAAAATATATAAATCGATAATATATCAACCCCAACTGTCTTTATCAGTAGGAGAGGGACAGACAATGGCTGCCCAAACTCTGTTATGCATACAAAACGCTGATGGCACCCGGCCATACAATTACACAATGTTATTGTCCTTGCTCATTTTTCAAAATAAAAGCCTGAAACTATGTCTAAAGACTGTTGACACATTGAGGAAGCGATTGGAAAAGAATCTGGTTGATATCCCTTTAAATGGAGCAAAGGCAGGCTATGGAACATGGAGTTTTTAAAATCGAAGCAACTTCCTGGTTTGATTTTCCTTAGGGTTTTGCCTGCAATATCAGTTCTGTTATACTCACAGACAATATTTTGACAGTTTTGGAAACTTTAGTGTTTTCTATCCAATACTAATAACAATATGCATATATTTGCAATTGAGACTGAGGAGCAGGCCATTTAGTTTGGCCAACTTATTCATCCAAGCTACTCAATACTGCCCCCCAGCCATAAGAAGATAACAAGGCATAACCTACAGTCAGGAACGCAAATCGCAAATCTGTCAGTAAACAGCACGTGGACAAAAAATGCCTTTCCCAATATTTCAAATACAATGGTTGGACAACTCAGGTTGGAAAGCAAATGGCTTCTGCTGAAAAGACAAGACTCTAATCTGTCTGCTGTAGGCTACCAAAATATTTGATCAGCTCCCAAATATTGTTTTACAAAGAAAAACAAGAGAGAAATATAGGGTTTTGGCACGATCACATCAGCCATCACCGGTGAGTGAGCTGCGCATCATTGGCTGAGTCAGTGAAACTGGAAAGCTTTTTTAGGACTACAATTTTCTCCTCATATTTTAGCCTACGATATGTGTGTCTCCACACACCTAGGCCTAGACTACGGATAGATTCAAGACAAGGTTGTTATTATTGATCTGAGATTCTCTATTATTAAGGGGATATTTTTTTGTAATGCATTCTGGTACCTCGGAGCTCCCCAGGTCACCCCGCTCTCCCACTCACTTTTTGTTCCGGTACCTCCCGATTTACAAATTAAGCACTGACAGTAACTCAGTAAAATCATTGAAATTGTTGCATGTTGAGTTTATATTTTTGCTCAGTATAGCTTTTTATTGTTATTTCGAGCTGTGTCAAGTTACCACTTCTCATGTATTGTAGATGTTTGCTTTTAAAAGCTTTTTCGGGAAGGGTGAGGCTCAGTCGAAGGCTCAAAGAAGGACAGGGTGTCATTCTCCTTGTAGAAACCGCACAACAGAATGTTTTAATATCAGTCCCTATACCATATGGACAACCCTCCCCATGGATTTTAAAATAAAAAAAAGTCACGTAAAAAAAATCTAAAGACAGAAAAAGAAAAGAAACCAAAGCAAACAACCCGGAGGCATCTACAGTATCGTTAGCACATTGCTTTGGTGGCTTCATTAACATGAACAAGATTCTCCTCTGAGTATACAACCCCTGCTGAAAAAAAACAACAGTGCCTTGCAAAAGTATTCATCCCCCTTGGCGTTTTTCCTATTTTGTTGCATTACAACCTGTAATTCAAATGGATTTTTAATTGGATTTCATGTATTGGACATACACAAAATAGATTAAATTGGTGAAATGGAAAAAAATTACTTGTTTAAAAAAAATATATAAAAAAATCTGAAAAGAGGTACTTGCATATATATTCACACCCGTTGCTATAAAGCCCCGAAATGAGATCTGGTGCATCCAATTACCTTCAGAAGTAAAACAAATGTGTTAAATAAAGTCCATCTATGTGCAATCTAAGCGTCACATGATCTCAGTATATATACACCTATGGCACCACAACAAACCTGCCAAGAGAGGGCCGCCCACCAAAACTCACTGACCAGGCAAGGAGGGCATTAATCAGAGAGGCAACAAAGAGACCAAAGATAACCCTGAAGGAGCTGCAAAGCTCCACAGCGGAGATTGGAGTATCAGTCCATACAACCACTTTAAGCCGTACACTCCACAGAGCTGGGCTTTACGGAAGAGTGGCCAGAAAAAAAGCCATTGCTTAAAGAGTTTATCTTCTTCACCTCATTTTGAGGTTAAGTTCTTCTAACCATTTCAACGTGTGGACCACGGTCTCACGTCTTTCTTGTCTGATATGTTAATTCTTAGCCAGTCCTTTAAGCATTACTGTGCAGCCGTATTCATCGACCTGGCCTAGGCTTTCAACTCTGTCAATCACCACATTCTTATTGACAGTCTCGACAGCCTTGGTTTCTCAAATTATTGCCTTGCCCGGTTTACCAACTACTTCTCTGATAGAGTTCAGTGTGTCAAATCGGAGGGCCTGTGGTCCGGAACTCTGGCTGTCTCTATTGGGGTACCACAGGGTTCATCCTCGGGCCGACTCTGTATACATCAATGATGTTGCTCTTGCTGCGGGTGATTCTCTGATACACCTCTATGCAGACGACACCATTCTGCATACTTCTGGTCCCTCTTTGGACGCTGTGTTAACTAACCTCCAGACGAGCTTCAATTCCATACAAATCTCCGTCCGTGGCCTCCAACTGCTCTTAAACGCAGGGAAAACTAAATACATGCTATTCAACCGATCACTGCCTGCACCTGCTCGCCTGTCCAGCATCACTACTCTGGACGGCTCTGACTTAGAATACGTGGACAACTACAAATACCTAGGTGTCTGGTTAGACTGTAAACTCTCCTCCCAGACTCACATTAAGCAACTCCAATCCAAAATTAAATCTAGAATTGGCTTCCTATATCGCAATAAAGCATCCTTCACTCATTCTCATAAAACTGACCATCCTACCGATCCTCGACTTCGGTGATGTCATCTATAACATAGCATCCAACACTCTACTCAACAAACTGGATGCAGTCTATCACAGTGCCATACGTTTTGTCACCAAAGCCCCATACACTACCCACCATTGGGACCTGTACTCTCTCGTTGGTTGGCCCTCGCTTCATACGCATTGCCAAACCCACTGGCTACAGGTTATCTACAAGTCTCTGCTAGGTAAAGCCCTGCCTTCTCTCAGCTCACTGGTCACCATAGCAGCACCCACTCATCTCATCTCACTGGTAACCCCCAAAGCCAATTCCTCCTTTGGTTGTCTTTCCTTCCAGTTCTCTGCTGCCAATGACTAGAACGAACTGCAAAAATCTCTGAAGCTGGAGACTCATATCTCCCTCAATAGCTTTAAGCACCAGCTGTCAGAGCAGCTCACAGATCACTGCACCTGTACATAGCCCATCTATCTACCTGCCTAATCCCCATACAGTATTTATTTATCTTGCTCCTTTGCACCCCAGTATCTCTACTTGCACATTCCTCTTCTGCACATCTACCATTCCAGTGTTTAATTGCTATATTGTAATTACTTCGCCACCTGCTCCTTTGCACCCCAGTATCTCTACCTACACATTCAACTTCTATATATCTACCATTCCAGTGCTTTATTGCTATATTGTAATTACTTCGCCACCATGGCCTATTTATTACCTTAACTCCCTTATCTTACCTCATTTGCACACACTGTACATAGACTTTTTGTTTTCTTTTGTTCTACTGTATTATTGACTATGTTTTGTTTATTCCATGTGTAACTCTATGTTGTTGTTTGTGTTGCACTGCTTTGCTTTATCTTGGCCAGGTCGAAGCTGCAAATGAGAACTTGTTCTCAACTAGCCTACCTGGTTAAATAAAGGTGAAATAAAAAAAATAAAAAAATAAGCACTCTGGCCAAAGGGGACAGCTCCATTCATCTGACATGCTCTTCCTCACTCGAGGCATGGCTACTTAATGTGCAAAGCATATGATAAAAAGTTATCTTAAGTCACAATCCTATCCTAACACAAATGTCTTCATCATTTTTCATATCCTATGCACAACGTATTGGATGGAAACCTAACATATAAAGGGGGTATCCATTACAAGTTACATTATTTGGTCCATACAGTTTTCAATAGCATCACAAAATGAAAACCAATATGACATTATTTTTCTACATCAACCCACTGACCATTTCCCACATTTGGATGTTAGAAATGTTGTTCCAAAGTTCACTTTTTGGATGTTAGAGTTTTGGGCTGGCAAAAGTCTCTCTAGACAAAGACATTATTTTGGTTGATACTAAAAGGGAATAGAGAGAAATGTTCTCCCTCTAGAGATTAACAGCAGGGTGCGAACGGTGACCATCCAGCAGCTCCCCCTCTCCTCTCTGTGGGAGAGAGAGAGAGGCCCAGTTACTTCAAATCTGTGATACTCCCCCACTTAACATACTGCTTGACTAGTTGAGCCCAAGCTTGCTGTACAACATTAAAACCAATTCAGTCTGTCAGGCTATCAATGTGCTTGATGGAAGGCCCAATAGCCATCATCACTGTTACATCCTTAGTAAACATGTGCAATACACTGACACATACACTGTCTATTATTCAAGATCCTAAATGGCCTGGCTCCCCCTCCACTTAGCACTTTTGTTAAACAGAAAACCCAAACCCATGGCAGCAGACCCACAAGGTCTGTCATGAGAGGTGACTGTATAGGCCCCTTAAGGAAAAGCATCTTTTGTCAATCTGAAACACAATTCCATCAGACACACTTCCGCATTTGCGGTGAAAGGTGACAGAGCTAGAGCGGTGTTTGCCGGTCCATGAGACATGTCGAAAAGCGGTCTTCTCCCAAAATTGTCTGTAGTGTACAATCTAATATGACCCCTCTATGGAAAGATGAAACTCTCACAAGCACAATAGTGCTGCATTTTGGAAGCCTCTTGGGACTGGTATGAAGTCGGTACAGCCGATCTGCCAACTTCTGTCTGTAACGTTCGAACAGTTTTGGCGACACACTAATATGCTTAATTGCTTCATTTGGGCCAGGCTACACTTTAGATTTCAAACCAAGCATGGGGATATGCATTGGTGTAGGATAGGGGGCAATGTAATGGCCATACAGTGGAGAGACACATACTGTTACTTGTCTTTGCAATTTGCACAATGAAAACGATTCCACTCAGGTAACAAGGCTAGTCCGACAGGATGGTGTTTGGAATAGGAATGTAACGAGGCATGTCTGCCAGCCTGCTATCCATGATTAAAATAACCAAATGGTGGGGTTGACAAGTCTGATCAATTGATCAACTTCTACAATGTTTTGCAAAAGACCTAGAAGTGGTTGAAAACACTTTTTCCACTGTGCTGACTTTGCAGTTGTCAACAGTTACATTTTGTTCCAGGAATGGCAGTGTAGTCACGCAGCACCTGTTAATGACAGGTATCCATATTTTATAGACCTTCCATTTTTTCACACACAGCATGTACCCAGTCTACAGGCCCCCTCTAGAAATTGTTGGCTGTGTTACAGGAAATATAGAAAGGAGAACAGGACCCGGTTTGTTTGTGTGTCTCCTGAATCCGAAGGCAAACAGTTTTGCATCGTAGAGGACTGTAATTGTTTTACTGTAGGTTACGGCACTCCAGTGAGTCCTCATGCTTGTTAGGCATTATGGTATATGTTGCACAACCTTCAGCTGTAACGGCGTTCTTCGTTTGTTGAAAGAGAGGACCGAAATGCAGCGTGGTGGTTACTCATGTTCTTTAATGAATGAATGACGATACATGAAATAACTATTAAATACGAAAACAACAAACGGAACGTGAAACCTAATACAGCCTATCTGGAGAACACTACACAAAGACAGGAACAATCACCCACGAAATACAAAGCGAAACCCAGGCTACCTAAATACGGTTCCCAATCCGAGACAACGAGAATCACCTGACTCAGATTGAGAACCGCCTCAGGCAGCCAAACCTAACTAGACACACCCCTAATCATTAGCAATCCCAAATCCTATAAAACTCCAATAAGAAACACAACACATAAACCCATGTCACACCCTGGCCTGACCAAAATATATAACGAAAACACAAAACACTATGACCAAGGCGTGACAGAACCCCCTAAGGTGCGGACTCCCGGACGCACCTCAAACCCATAGGGAGGGTCCGGGTGGGCGTCTGTCCATGGTGGCGGCTCCGGCTCGGGACGTGGACCCCACTCCATAAATGTCATAGTTCCTCCCCTTCGCGTCCTGGGATAATCCACCCTCGCCGCCGACCATGGCCTAATAGTCCTCACCCAGAACCCCACTGAACTGAGGAGCAGCTTGTGACTGAGCGGCAGCTCGGGACTGAGGGGCAGCTCGGGACTGAGGCAGCTCGGGACTGAGGGGCAGCTCGGGACTGAGGGGCAGCTCCGGACTGAGGGGCAGCTCGGAACCGAGGGGCAGCCCGGAACCGAGGGGCAGCCCGGAACCGAGGGGAAGCCCAGTACCGAGAGGAAGCCCAGTACCGAGAGGAAGCCCAGTACTGAGATGAAGCTCAGGTAGGTAGTAGGCTCCGGTAGATCCTGGCTGGCTGGCGGATCTGGAAGATTCAGGTTGACTAGCAGATCTGGAAGATTCTGGTTGACTAGCAGATCTGGAAGATTCTGGCTGACTGGCGGATCTGGAAGAGTCTGGCTGACTGGCAGATCTGGAAGAGTCTGGCTGACTGGCAGATCTGGAAGAGTCTGGCTGACTGGCAGATCTGGAAGAGTCTGGCTGCTGATCTGGCGGATCTGGAAGAGTCTGGCTGACTGGCGGATCTGGAAGAGTCTGGCTGACTGGCAGATCCTGGCCGACTGGCACTACTGGCAGATCCTGGCCGACTGGCACTTCTGGCGGATCCTGGCAGACTGGTGGATCCTGGCTGACTGGTGGATCTAACTGATCCTGACAGACTGGCGACGCTGGGCAGACTGGCGGCGCTGGGCAGACTGGCGACGCTGGGCAGACTGGCGACGCTGGGCAGACTGGCGACGCTGGGCAGACTGGCGACGCTGGGCAGACTGGGGGCACTGGCGGCGCTGGGCAGACTGGCGGCACTGGCGGCGCTGGGCAGACTGGCGGCACTGGCGGCGCTGGGCAGACTGGCGGCACTGGCTGCTCCATATAGGCTGACAGCTCTGGCGGCTTCTTACAGACTGACAGCTCTGGCGGCTCCGTGCTGACTGGCAGCTCCTTGCAGACTGGCAGCTCCTTACAGACTGACAGCTCCTTACAGACTGACAGCTCCTTGCAGACTGACAGCTCCGTGCAGACTGACAGCTCCTTGCAGACTGACAGCTCCTTGCAGACTGGCAGCTCCTTGCAGACTGGCAGCTCCTTGCAGACTGGCAGCTCCTTGCAGACTGACAGCTCGGGCTGCTTCATGCAGACTGACAGCTCTGGCTGCTCCATGCAGACTGACAGCTCTGGCTGTTTCATGCAGACTGACAGCTCTGGCTGCTCCATGCAGGCTGGCAGCTCTGGCTTCTCCATGCAGGCTGACAGCTCTGGCTGCTTCATGCAGACTGGCAGCTCTGGCTGCTCCATGTAGACTGGCAGCTCTGGCTTCTCCATGCAGGCTGGCAGCTCCGGCTTCTCCATGCAGGCTGGCAGCTCCAGCTGCTCCCTGCAGGCTGGCATCTCCAGCTGCTCCCTGCAGGCTGGCAGCTCTGTCTGCGCTGAACAGGCGGGAGACTCCGGCAGCGCAGGAGAGGAGAGAGGCTCTGGCTGCACTGAACAGGTGGGAGACTCCAGCAGCGCTGTAGAGGAGAAAGGCTCTGGCTGCGCTAAACAGGCGGGAGACTCCAGCAGCGCAGGAGAGGAGAAAAGCGCTGGCTGCGCTGAACAGGCGGGAGACTCCGGCAGCGCAGGAGAGGAGAAAGGCTCTAGCTGCGCTAAACAGGCGGGAGACTCCGACAGCGCAGGAGAGGCGAGGCGCACTGTAGGCCTGATGCGTGGTGCTGGAACTGGTGGTACTGGATCGAGGACACGCACAGGAAGCCTGGTGCGGGGAGCTGCTACCGGAGGACTGGAGTGTGGAGGTGGCACAGGATGGGCTAGACCGTGAAGGCGAACTGGAGATCTTGAGAGCAGTGTTGGCACAGGACGTGCAAGGCTAGGGATGTGCACAGGAGGCCTGGTGCGTGAGGCTGGCACCAACTTCACCAGCCGACTAACACGCACCTCAGGACGAGTATGGAGCGCTAACCCAGGTGCCATCAAATCCCCGACACGTTCCGTCGGACGAATTCCATGCAAAAAGCACCAACACAGCAACTCCCTCATTTCTCTCTCCTCCAATTTCCCCATTAACTCCTTCACAGTCTCTGTTTCGCTCACCTCCAACACCGGCTCTGGTTCTGGTCTCCTCCTTGGCTCCTCACGATAAACAGGGAGAGTTGGCTCAGGTCTATCTCCTGACTCAGCCACTCTCCCTCTGAGCCCCCCCCCAATAAATTTTTGGGGCTGCTTTTCGGTTTTCGCTCTGCGCCGCCGTGTCTTTCTTTTCGACTCCATTCGTCTATAGCCCTCTTCGCACTGTTCCAGCGAATCCCAGGCGGGCTCAGGCACTCTCTCTGGGTCGGCCGCCCACCTGTCTATTTCTTCCCACGTCGTATACTCAAAGCCTCTGCTGTCCATAACTTCCTCCCTTCGCTGCTGCCTGTTAACACGCTGCTCGGTCCGAGTGTGGTGGGTGATTCTGTAACGGCGTTCTTCGTTTGTTGAAAGAGAGGACCGAAATGCAGCGTGGTGGTTACTCATGTTCTTTAATGAATGAATGACGATACATGAAATAACTATTAAATACGAAAACAACAAACGGAACGTGAAACCTAATACAGCCTATCTGGTGAACACTACACAAAGACAGGAACAATCACCCACGAAATACAAAGCGAAACCCAGACTACCTAAATACGGTTCCCAATCCGAGACAACGAGAATCACCTGACTCAGATTGAGAATCGCCTCAGGCAGCCAAACCTAACTAGACACACCCCTAATCATTAGCAATCCCAAATCCTATAAAACCCCAATACGAAACACAACACATAAACCCATGTCACACCCTGGCCTGACCAAAATATATAACGAAAACACAAAACACTATGACCAAGGCGTGACATCAGCAACATAACAATAAAACCACTTAAACTCGTACAACACTTCCACTAACTGTTTTCACAAATGCAACATATTTTAGACAATACCCTCAAATATAGTGATGAGCCCCCACCAGCACATTGTCTTGGCTACTGTACATTTCAAAGTGATATGAAAGTAAGGTAAACAACAACAATTCATTTTACAACAATAACACCTTAACTCAACTGTAAAAACACAGTATTTTCACTTCAACTCAATAGCCGGTAACTTCATGTAAAATTGCAGACAACTTTTAACAGTGTGTGCAATAAGCACATCTGAAGGCTGGTCACCATCAAAAACACAACGAGGGCTGGTCTGCCAGTGAAAACACAAAGAAGGCTGGTCACCAGCGAAAACACAATGAAAGCCGGTCTGCCAGCGAAGACACAACAAAGACTGGTCTGCAAGCGAAAACACAACGAAGGCTGGTCAACAGCAAAAATACAACGAAGGCTGGTCAACAGCAAAAACACAATGAAGGCTGGTCAACAGCAAAAGCACAATGAAGGCTGGTCTGCCAGCAAAAACACAATGAAGGCTGGTCACCTGTCAAATCACAACAAAGGCTGGTCACCAGCGAAAACACAATGAACCAGTTAGACCATGCGGGTCAGCCAGCAGAACCAGCTAGACCGTGCTGGTCAGATCAATTTGACCAGCATCCAACAAGCACTGACCAGCCCTAACCAGCATAGACCAGCATGAACCAGTGTCATGACATGGCCCTTTCTGGGTGTAGATCATGGCTTCCCCCTCTCACACTCTCTCCTACACCCAGGTTATGTTATCTCAGGTCGTAAATTCCTGGCAGAGACTCTCTCCCCCTTTTCATGCAGAGAGAGTGAACAAAGGATTTCACATGGCCGAACTCCTAAATCCCCAAAATGGAATATTGAAACTATATTTCCACTTGTGTGAATGTGGGAGGAGTCAGTGGACACTTAAGGGACAGTTATGTTGAGAGTTTTCCATTTGGTGACCTCACGAAGGACAGGAAACACACATAACTATATATCTGAATGTGTACATTTCTCAATGATGTTGTTTGCATTTAATTATTGTATAAAATGAATGAGTAAAGATGAAACTATTTGTGAAATTATGTAATGTGATGTTAACCTTTTTGGGATAAGGGGCAGCATTTTCACATTTGGATGAATAGCGTGCCCAGAGTGAACTGCCTCGTACTCTGTCCCAGATGCTAATACAGTGCCTTGCGAAAGTATTCGGCCCCCTTGAACTTTGCGACCTTTTGCCACATTTCAGGCTTCAAACATAAAGATATAAAACTGTATTTTTTTGTGAAGAATCAACAAGTGGGACACAATCAAGAAGTGGAACGACATTTATTGGATATTTCAAAGTTTAACAAATCAAAAACTGAAAAATTGGGCGTGCAAAATTATTCAGCCCCCTTAAGTTAATAGTTTGTAGCGCCACCTTTTGCTGCGATTACAGCTGTAAGTCGCTTGGGGTATGTCTCTTATCAGTTTTGCACATCGAGAGACTGAAATTTTTTCCCATTCCTCCTTGCAAAACAGCTCGAGCTCAGTGAGGTTGGTTGGAGAGCATTTGTGAACAGCAGTTTTCAGTTCTTTCCACAGATTCTCGATTGGATTCAGGTCTGGACTTTGACTTGGCCATTCTAACACCTGGATATGTTTATTTTTGAACCATTCCATTGTAGATTTTGCTTTATGTTTTGGATCATTGTCTTGTTGGAAGACAAATCTCCGTCCCAGTCTCAGGTCTTTTGCAGACTCCATCAGGTTTTCTTCCAGAATGGTCCTGTATTTGGCTCCATCCATCTTCCCATCAATTTTAACCATCTTCCCTGTCCCTGCTGAAGAAAAGCAGGCCCAAACCATGATGCTGCCACCACCATGTTTGACAGTGGGGATGGGGTGTTCAGGGTGATGAGCTGTGTTGCTTTTACGCCAAACATAACGTTTTGTATTGTTGCCAAAAAGTTCAATTTTGGTTTCATCTGACCAGAGCACCTTCTTCCACATGTTTGGTGTGTCTCCCAGGTGGCCTGTGGCAAACTTTAAACAACACTTTTTATGGATATCTTTAAGAAATGGCTTTCTTCTTGCCACTCTTCCATAAAGGCCAGATTTGTGCAATATACGACTGATTGTTGTCCTATGGACAGAGTCTCCCACCTCAGCTGTAGATCTCTGCAGTTCATCCAGAGTGATCATGGGCCTCTTGGCTGCATCTCTGATCAGTCTTCTCCTTGTATGAGCTGAAAGTTTAGAGGGACGCCCAGGTCTTGGTAGATTTGCAGTGGTCTGATACTCCTTCCATTTCAGTATTATCGCTTGCACAGTGCTCCTTGGGATGTTTAAAGCTTGGGAAATCTTTTTGTATCCAAATCCGGCTTTAAACTTCTTCACAACAGTATCTCGGACCTGCCTGGTGTGTTCCTTGTTCTTCATGATGCTCTCTGCGCTTTTAACAGACCTCTGAGACTATCACAGTGCAGGTGCATTTATACAGAGACTTGATTACACACAGGTGGATTGTATTTATCATCATTAGTCATTTAGGTCAACATTGGATCATTCAGAGATCCTCACTGAACTTCTGGAGAGAGTTTGCTGCACTGAAAGTAAAGGGGCTGAATAATTTTGCACGCCCAATTTTTCAGTTTTTGATTTGTTAATTTTTTTTGAAATATCCAATAAATGTCGTTCCACTTCATGATTGTGTCCCACTTGTTGTTGATTCTTCACAAAAAAATACAGTTTTATATCTTTATGTTTGAAGCCTGAAATGTGGCAAAAGGTCGCAAAGTTCAAGGGGGCCGAATACTTTCGCAAGGCACTGTATATGCATAGTATTACTAGTATTGGATAGAAAACACTCTGAAGTGTCTAAAACTGTTTGAATGATGTCTGAGTATAACAGAACTCATATGGCAGGCAAAAACCTGAGAAAAATCCCACCACAAGGTGGGAAATCTGAGGTTTGTTGTTTTTCAAAGCTTTGCCTACCGAATACACATTGAGATATGGATGAGGTTGCACTTCCTAGGGCTTCTACTAGATGTCAACTGTCTTTTGAAAGTTGAATGAGGATTCTCCTATAAAGGAGGGGCTCATGAGACCTGTTTGAGTCAGTGGTCTGGCATAGTGCCTCGGTCACATGACGCACGCTCCCGACAGAGTTACCTCGCGTTCCAGTGATCTTTCTGAAGACAGGAATTCTCCGGTTGGAACATTATTGATGTTTTATGTTAAAAATATCCTAACAATTGATTCCATATATCGTTTGACATGTTTCTAAAGGACTGTAACGGAACTTTTCTAGTTTTTGTCTGGATAAAATGTTCGCACCTCATGAAGATGGATTACTGGGCTGAACACGCTAACAATAAGTGGCTTTTTGGATATAAATGATGGAACTTTATTGAACAAATCAGTCATTTATTGTCGAACTGGGATTCCTGGGAGTGCCTTCTGATCAAAGCTAAGTGAGTTTTTATGGTGTTGTTTCTAACTTTGTTGATTCCAAAATGGCGGCTAATCCTCTGGCTGTTTTGGGTTCTGAGCGCCGTTCTCAGATTATGCTTTTTCCGTAAAGTCTTTTTGAAATCTGACACAGTGGTTGCATTAAGGAGATGTCTATCTTTAGTTCTGTGAATAACACTAGTGTCTTTTATCAATGTTTATTATGAGTATTTCTGCAAAATCACCGGATGTTTTGGAATCAAAACATTATTGCACCTAAGGCGCCAATGTAAACTGAGATTTTTGGATATAAATATGCACATTTTCGAACAAAACATACATGTATTGTGTAACATGATGTCCTATGAGTGTCATCTGATGAAGATCATCATTCATTTTATCTATATTTCTGCTTTTTGTGACTCCTATCTTTGGCTGAAAAAAATGGCTGTGTTATTTCGACTTGGCGGTGATCTAACATAATCATATGTTGTGCTTTAGCTGTAAAGAATTTTTGAAATCGGACACGATGGGTAGATTAACACAATGTTTATCTTTCAATTGCTGTATTGGGCTTGTGTGAAAGTTACATATTTAAAAAATATATTTTTGAATTTCGCGCACTGCCTTTTCAGCGGAATGTTGTCGAGGTGTTCCGCTAGCAGAACCCCTGCACTAGAAAGGTTAAACCTTTAATGTGAGAGAATTGTATTCCCTTTCAAGTTTAACTAAGTCATTTGCCCGCCCCCGTGAGCACAGACATGATCTGGCGTCAAGGAACAGCCCTTTCTTATACGAATAAAATCCCCTCCTGAGGAACTCCTCTTCAGACCACAAAAACCCTAGTGTAAGCTAAGGTTGCAATGGTTGTTGAATTCCTAACCATACCACGTGGTCATTGGCTACACGCCAGGAAAAGGTTAAACTCTGAGACAATCAATCCCTACAGACTAAGAGCAGACTTTAGATACTAATTGCTAGTCTGCAGCTAGAAATTATGTAATCCTGGGATGTGAAAACCGACATCCGCCGAAACATATTCTAAGAGAACATTTCTAAATGGTACTCTGAAGAATCCATTCTAACCACAAAAGATTGCTCTTCAGGGAAACAGAAAGAGAGAGATACTCGGATGAACTCTCCAGCAGACAGACTTCTTCCAATAGAGAAGACAACAATGACATACACCATAAATATGCACTTGCAATTATTCTCGAATGAGTGACCGTTCATGTGCGAAGGATTAGCATTTCAATGTATAGAATTATAGACTGTGAAATGAATCCATTTAGTCTTTCCTGCTCTTTCTCAGTCCACAGCACCTTTCCTTTGTCCACCAAGCAGTCATATCGGCTTAGCCCAGTAGGGAATCTTCCCTATCACTGTTATTAACAAATATTTACTGTTTGTTTATGCATTTCTGTGATTATTTTGTTAGTTATTCATTTATTTACTAAGCTAATTGGTGTATGGATGATTCATAGTTTAGGCTTGGTTCGTGCAGATAACCAACAATTTACGACGTTTGGAATGACACTATTGTGAGGTAAAGTATAATTAATTAATAGAAGACTAATTAATCAGATATTAAATATCTGAAGAGTTATATTTGGAAAATTATAACTTTGTAATCTGAATATTTTCCGTGGTGCCCCTACTTCCTAGTTAATTACTTACATGATTAGTTTAATCACGTAATAATAATGACAGACAATTTATTTGATAAAATGACAGTCTTCACTTTCAACGATGCCAAAGACGACACCAGCATGGACCAACTTGACGTTTATGCTGGTCTATGCTATGTTTTTCAGCAGGGACAGAACAACATTGTTTAAGGGCATCTGCCCAACACTTCTGCTCTACGATTACTGCGCAGATACAAGACAAGAAAATTGAAAACATTGACTGAGTCTGTGTCCCAAATGGCACTATTTTCTCTTTATAGTGCACTACATTTGACTAGGGCCAATAGGGTTCTAATCAAAAGCAGTGCACCATATAGGGAATATGGTGCCATTTGGGACTCAAACACAGTAGACAAGAAAATTGATGACACTGACTTGAGAAGAATGAGTTCCACCTAACTGTAACGACTTTCTTCTGTGGACAAAGGAGAGGACCAAAGCGCAGCGTGGTTAGTGTTCATCATGTCTAATAAAGATGATAAACCTGAACACAAACATGAAAAAACAAACAGTTCTGTCTGGTGCAGACACACGAAGACAGAAGACAACCACCCACAAAACCCAACACAAAACAGGCTACCTAAATATGGTTCCCAATCAGAGACAATAACTAACACCTGCCTCTGATTGAGAACCATATCAGGCCAAACATAGAAACGGGAAAACTAGACACACAACATAGAATGCCCACTCAGCTCACGTCCTGACCAACACTAAAAAAAAGAAAACACAAAAGAACGTGACACTAACGGAAAATCATACTTGACATGACCACTGTGTGTCAGTGTCAGGTGAGCTGAGCTGAGCACTGACCTGTCACCTGCATATATTTGTCAGGTGTGTTAAATCCAGGTTTACCATGACTGAACATGTCAACGTTTTGTCATGTCTGGTTGATGAACAACGTGCAACGTCCTAACACAAGCCACCTCCATGTTGTCTACTGAAACAACCAATGTGGGTTGGGGAGAGATGGGACTGTGGGACAAATTAATACTCCTTGAAAGAAGACACTGACGTGCTTGTCATTTAATGTAATTTATATCAACATGATATGTTCTCATACAGTGCCTTGCATAAGACTTTTGCACATTGTATTGTGTTACATCCTGGAATTTAAAGGGATAGAATTGTATTTTTTGTCAACAATCTACTTAAAATACTCTGTAATGTCAAAGTGTGTCACGACTTCCGCCGAAGTCGGCCCTTCTCCTTGTTCGGGTGGTGTTCGGCGGTTGACATCACTGGCTTTCTAGTCACTACCGATCCATTTTTCTGTTTTGTTTTGTCTGATTACACACACCTGTTTTACATTCCCTCATTACATTCCCTATTTAACCATCTGACATACATTTCTGTTCTGTCCGTGATTGTTCATGTCATTAGTGGTTGTGTTTGTGTTAGAGTTGTGTTGTATGTTCCTATTTGGAATTATGCTTTATTCTTTGAGTAAATTTAGTTGGATTACTCTATACCTGTGTCCTGCGCCTGACTCCGCTTTCACTCTGCACCCAATCGCTGACAAAGTGGATTAATAAAAAAATATAACAACAATATAGTCATTGTATAAGTATTCACTCTCTTTGTGAATTCAGGAGTAAAATTTGTCTTAACAAATCCCATAATAAATTACCAAATTGTGGGGACCAAAGTGGGGTATAAAATATTCTGGAGGCTCTCTACTAAGCAAATGTGGATCGTTTTTGAGGGGGACTGTGTCGCAAGGCCTGCTGCTGGCTGCTCTGGGTAGGTCCAGGCCTCCCGCTGAGTGCGAGCAGGTCTCCTCTTCGCTGAGCACCTCGGTTAAACTTAATGTTGCTAGGGGCTACCTGGTTGATCCTGCCAGTAGCATATGCTTGGCTCAAAGATTAAGCCATGCAAGTCTAAGTACACATGGCCGTACAATGAAACTAGTAATAGCTCATCAAATAATAGACACGATTTCAATGACCAACCCTTCCAAGGTCACCATACAAACAATATCTGTAAGGTCCCTCAGTCAAGTATTGAATTTCAAAGATTCAGAGATTTTTGAAAGCCTATGGTGGAAATTACAAGATTATGTTATAATGCTGTTATTGCATCAAACGGTTGTTTTATGCAACAGAATAAAGGGTTGTTAGAACACTCATCTGTGTGTGTTCTACTGAGGATGGGCCTCTAGAAGATTTACAATGTCATTGGGCGATACCACATTCCAGAGCATGAGTTAATGTTTCTGTTCAATAAGGTACCAGGGAGAGATGACTCCAGGGCCAGACCTACACAATGAGATACTGTCTGCTGTGAATTATAAGTATTTTTCATACAAACCCTAACCTTGTGACCCATTCCATACCTCTGTTGTTTGTCATGAACATCCAGGAGGATGGCCATTGCTGTAAAATGCTGTCGCTCAAATCCGCTCATTGAGTTCTCAGGGATCACTTCAAGGGGTGATTACCAACCACCTCCATTACTGCAGTAATTAAATAATAGGGTAAAGTTTGATTGTTTTGAAGAAATCTAAAAGTCTCCTTTTGATCACAATAATTCCACCACATGCCTAAAAAAGAAGGGCATTGATTGGCAGTTGGGTAACAATAACAAATCAGACATATAATACAGTGCCTTGCGAAAGGCCGAGACTTGATTACACACAGGTGGATTGTATTTATCATCATTAGTCATTTAGGTCAACATTGGATCATTCAGAGATCCTCACTGAACTTCTGGAGAGAGTTTGCTGCACTGAAAGTAAAGGGGCTGAATAATTTTGCACGCCCAATCTTTCAGTTTTTGATTTGTTAAAAAAATTTGACATATCCAATAAATGTCGTTCCACTTCATGATTGTGTCCCACTTGTTGTTGATTCTTCACAAAAAAATACAGTTTTATATCTTTATGTTTGAAGCCTGAAATGTGGCAAAAGGTCACAAAGTTCAAGGGGGCCGAATACTTTCGCAAGGCACTGTATATATTTAAGCAGGGTCAAGTAAAATAATTGTGCTGTGGATTATGTATTAAACCACCCGTATCCGGGTAGAAAGAATAAATAATAAGAATAATACAGAATAAAAATATTCCAAAACATGTATCTAGGCAATAAAGTAATACTGCAAAAAACAAGGCAAAGGAATACACTTTTTGGCCTAAATGCAAAGCATTATGTTTGGGGCAAATCCAACGCAACACATGACTGAGTAACTGCTTCCTTATTTTCAAGCAAAGTGGTGGCTACATCATGGTATGGGTACGGTTGACATCGGCAAAGACTGGGGTGTGTTTCAGGATGTGAATGAAACAGGATGGAGAAAACCTGCTTCAGTCTGGGAGAGGAATTCCCCTTTCAGCAGGACAATAACCTAAAACACAAGGCCAAATATAAACTGGAGTTGCTTACTAATAAGACAGTGAATGTTCCTGAGTGGTCAAGTTACAGTTTTGACTTAAATCTACTTGAAAATCTATGGCCAAGAGTTGAAAATTGCTGTCAAGCCATGATCCCCAACACCTTGACAGAGCTTGAAGAATTTTGAAAATACATTTTGACATTACAAAGTGTTTTGAGTAGATTGTTGACAAAAAAAAAGACAATTAAATAAAATGTGTAAAAGTTTAACTGGGGAAAATACTGTATGTGCTAAATTCTATCATTCTGATGTATTGGTGACTAACAACGTGCCTGTTTACTTTGCATGTACGTACTTATTTTCCTCCCTCTTGGCCCTGAAACATATTTTTGAATATTATCTCTCATGAATCAATAGCAGGGATAAATAAAACATTCTGAGAAGGAAATAGGACTTTAGGAAACAGTCAAATGACCCCAATAACCAAATCAGGATTTATTCAACTTTATTTTATACTGCCTGGAATGGGGAAGGCTAAAAGTGGGCAGTAAAATAAATCAGTAGGGAAAGATAATACCCAGCCACATCAGAATGTGATTCTGCCTATTACATTTTTTTTGTCAATGCATGACAAATGCAGTGTTAAATGTATATCCCTTGTTACGGTTTTCTTCCGTCGAAGGAGAGTCGGACCAAAATGCAGCGTGGTTAATACGATACATCTTTAATGAAGATGACACACGAAAATACAAAACAACAAACGGAACGTGAAAGGCTGTATAGGTTATCTGGTGAAATACAAAACACTGAGACAGGAACAACCACCCACGAAACACCCAAAGAATATGGCTGCCTAAATATGGTTCCCAATCAGAGACAACGAGCATCACCTGCCTCTGATTGAGAACCGCCTCAGGCAACCATAGACTTTGCTAGAACACCCCACTAAGCCACAATCCCAAAACCTACGAAAAACCCCAATACACAAACACACCACAAAATAAACCCATGTCACACCCTGGCCTGACCAAATAAAGAAAGAAAACACAAAATACTAAGACCAGGGCGTGACATCCCTGATGCATTTCACATGCACATATGAAACATGACACATTTATGGCATACAATTGGCTGAATTTACCAAATTTTGGCATATAGTACTTAGGTAGATATGACCACAACTTTTCCTGTGTTTATTTTTAGAGAACCAGATTGGTCTAATACATCTGGGCGAGGAAGCATAGGCAGCTAAACAGGGGTGGAAATCACTACTCAGTTCTCAAATGCATCCAGCTGTGCCTGCCTGGCTGCTTCTGCCTAATGGCTACTGAAAGAAATGGTGTCACTTACCAAATCGGGCTGCTTTATTCGATATGCAATTAACCTACAGTATATTGTTTGTTGGGAGTTTCCGGTCCAGCCAGGAGTTTTGACTGATAAATAAGAATGGCGGTATACTATTTAGGAAATCAATCCCCTTTCTCTGTATTGATTTTCATTAAAAGCCTTTTTGGAGATTGATTACATTGATAGCTGCCCTCTCTAGTATAGAGGTCCACAGATGAGGAGTTTACTTTATTATACTGTAATGTGTAAATATCATCACTTCAATGTCCCGAAACCAATGCTACTGCTGACTAGGACAAAAATGAGTATAGAGATGCTGATGTTTTTCTTTTTTGGTTATGTTTTGTCTCTATTTCCGTACAATAGTTTTATGATGGTAGTGTGCCTTTCAAGTACATTGTCTGATACACTTGAATGTTTCAGTACATTTTGGTTAAACAAAGTTTAGGAGATTCAGGCTCAAATATAGTCATTAAATGGTGCAGTTTTGGGATCTACTCTACACAACAGTGTAATTCTCTTCATCCCTCCACAAAAATGCTGAGATTAAGTTTTAGATTGATTTGAAAAACTAAATTCATGCATTAAACGGAGCAGGGCATAATCCCAGACACTGCTAATAGTCATATCAGGCAATTACAATACAACCCAGTAAAAATGGAATCATAATATGCTCATCGTTTTCATGGCATAGCTTGGCACAGCTTCTCTACAGCCTATAATACCTCTGTTAAAGAATGAGTTCTTATCATCAATGGAAAAACTGAATGACAAAGAGTGCCTCTGTGGGAATTTATCATAAAATGAGATGCATTTTATTGGCGTATAAACTGATAATACAGTTGAATAATAATAATAAAAATAATAATATGGCTTGCTTGGGTCTTTCCTGACTCAGCGGTTTGCAGTGGCCATCTTGGATGGTGCACCGTTGAGCTGGTGTCCTTGAAGAACCAATCGCACCATGATTCATTTATCTGTCATGTATTTTCTGCTGAGCATGCCACTATGTGCCAGTGGGCTGTTTATGAATATATCTGACCAAATGATATGAAAGCAATAGCCGTTCAGAAGATACCTGTTATTTCATTGAAATATCGATTACGTATGTCTCCTGAAATTGCATTTCTCTTTTTAAGTTGTTTAATATCACATTCAATATTACACAGGGTGTGAGTGGTATGAGAGGGAGGTAGACTGGGTTTTGAATTTGCGTATGGTTGTCTGTGACATTTTCCTAGTCCATAGCTCTGCTTAGAGCAGACTGAGGTGTTGTTACTGAATAGATAAGCACTTCCACCCGGAAGGGAAAGAGTAGCTTACCCCTGTGAGGTATGAGGTTCTCTGTGCCTTTGCTCACATTTTAAAAGGTCATTTTAGGTTGCCAACTTAAACCTTCCATACCGCCTTGGGCTAATTCTCTCCCATCTCTTCCTCTCCGCTTGTCTTTTTTGGGGGCCTGGCACCAACATACATGGGTATTTGCCATATGACCAAAACAAAAGTAGAAAATTATTTATTCTAAAATGGAAGAAAAAAACATATAGTTACAATAAAATGTGTCTAAACAGCTCAAAATGTTATAAGGTCACCTTACATTTTGAGTTGATATCCAATTTAATGAAGAATTGAATTGCATTAGTGCCTTCAGTTTGTTCTCTGGTGTGACATCATAATTCATGTTAATATAAGGTTTCATGATGACCAAATAGACAATACATTTATTTTACTCATTAAGTAGTTACCTCTGTCTTTAAATCAGTAATCATATTCTGGCATTTGAAATTAAAAACACATAATTTCCCGTATAATGATGATAACCAAATGTCTCGTTACTACATTTTAGGTAAGATTGACATTAATCTCACTAGATAAAAAGCAATTATCTTACTTGCGTAATATTATAATGTTACCTGCCTCATAACAATTAATTGTACATTTTGTTGAAGACAACACATTTTTTCCCTTTAAGTTTATTGGCGTCAATACACAACAGGCAGTGAAATTTGACTTTTAAAACAGAATTAATGACCCTTTCAGAAGTTTCTGATCACTGCAAAAATGCTTCTAAACACCAGTAATGGATCCTCATTAAAGGATTTGAAGTGTACTCATTCCAACTACAGGGCCTCAAAAGAGTCCTTATTGTTATTTTACATCACTGCCCCTTCAAATCAGGAGTGGATTTGCGTGCCTGCTGCCTTCCTTCGATGTGGTTGTCATTTCTCAGGCTCCCTCTCCAGAATCGAATCCTGATTCCACATTACCCGTGGTCACCATGGTAGGCAAAGAAACTACCATCGAAAGTTGATAGGGCAGACATTGCCTCAAAGGGTCAGTAAAAGCATCCGGAGCACCCCGAAGCAGCCCATATGGGTCAGCACTTGTTGGCATATCTTTGCTCTAGAATTACCACAGTTATCCAAGTAACATTGGAGCTATCAGTGGAAACTTAACTTAATGAGATGTATTCACAGTTTACCAACCGTGTGTTCTTAGACTTAAAATGGCTTAATCTTTAGGACCAAAACATTCTACTGGCAGAGTCCACCAGATAGCCACCTGCAACATTGACGTTTACCTTGGTGCACAGAGAGGTGCAGGGGCACAGTCCACCAGTGATGGAGGAGATCAAAGCGCACCCAGTGGGAGGCCCCGACCTACCCACAGCCGCAGCCGCTCGAGAGGTGTCCTATTGGAGGGTTTTTGGAGTATACCGCACAACAGAGCCAACAACAGAGTTTTAAGAAAAGCAATGTGTCTTTGACATCAACGAGTAATAGGATGGTGCCCGCCCCAGGCATTGCTGCATAGGCGTGCCATGCCCTGCACCGGAACGCTATCGGAGGACCACTGAGACAGACTTGAGTGAGGCTGGCCGGGGTGCATTGGAGAGCAGCGGGGCAACAGTCTCCAAAAGAGGCACGGCTGATGGGGGCCCTCCCAGGGTGGATCACATGATCGTTCGGGAGGAGTGAAATTGGGATTGATGGTCTATTGCAGGGAATGAGAACCATGAATGTGAGCACCACAACCTGCCTCCATTATTTGCCTGCACCATCCATAGGGCCAGGTGAAAAAAAAATGTAACCCTCCATAGAGGGCAGTGACAGACCCAGAGGTTGCCAGAGGAACGCTCACCTGCCGAGAGTGAGAAACCAGGCGTGGGAGAATGACTACCTAAATATTTCACTCAGAAACACTTAAAATGATCACAATTGCTACAGGATGCAATAGGTCTAATTCAAATAAGTGTTATTTGATGAAAAATACATCTACAAAGGTAATTATAGAAGTTTTATGTTCATGTCCCCCGGAGTGAAAGACGTTTCCTCTGGTTTCCACTGCTGTGACAGCTTTCTGTCCTTACAACCATATAATTTCACCACAACATGTTTTCATTGCTTCTTTTACTTCTATTGTCAAAAAAAATCAGATTTTCATATATACTGTAGATTCAAAAGGTATCACATCAAAATATTAAGAAACTGACTCCTTTTATGGCAAAGGCAGAGAAGTGCAATTTTTTGATAAATATTTATGATAAGGCTTACAATCTATTCAGGCCATGTGCTCCAGCCATGTTTTCTGTACTTCTCATTGCAAGAGAGACCGTCCCAGTGCAACGGTGCCCAAAGGCGGGCTCGTTATTAAATCACAGAATTGTGTAACACCAAGTGTACATTGCTTTTAGGAACAAAATGTAATCAATCAGAAGTATTTCGAAATATCATGAGTAGACTTGGGACTGTTATTTCATTAAATAAACTACAAGAGTAGGTGAAGGTATTTTGATAAATCTTTTCATAAATGTACTTGAACTTGTGGAACTTTGAACATAACTGGGACAGTCTCATGTATGGTTCAAAATTGAATGAACATAAATTATACACTGCATTAATTAACTTATGATCCAAGAAAAAAAAAAAGCTTTTAGTATGTTATGCAATTTAAGTTATATTTGCGTTTGTCATCATGGGAAAAAATGGTGTCATGTCAACTACCCACATGCTTCTACTATGTTCAGGACATGAGATGGATGGGATGGAAGCAGGGGAGTGTATCCAGAGGAAGATGGGGATGTGGTTGGGGGGAAGAGGGGGCAGATATGGTTTAAGGGGGACAGAGGGGGGTGCTGGGGGCAGAGAGAGGAATGAGGTGGGGCAGAGGCTTGGCCTGTTGAGTATTCTCATTCCCCATGCAGCAGTGGAGATCCATGGAGAAATGCACATGAGGATACTTGACATTTTTACAAATTAATAGAAGATGAAAAGCTAAAATGTCTTGAGTCAATAAGTATTAAACCCCTTTGTTATGGAAAGCCTAAATAAGTTCAGGAGTGAAAATATGCTTAAAAGTCTCATAATGTGTTGTATGGACTTTGTTTAAAGTGCTTTTTTAATGACTACCTCCTCTCCGTACCCCACACGTACAATTATCTGTAAGGTCCCTCAGTCGAGCAGGGAATTTCATACACAGATTCATATAAATATGCCAGGGAGAGTTTCCAATGCCTCGCAAAGAAGGGCACCTATGAGTAGATGGGTAAAAATGTAAAAGCAGACATTGAATATCCCTTTGATCATGGTGAAGTTATTAATTACACTTTGGATGGTGTATCAATACACCCAGTCACTACAAAGATACAGGCGTCCTTCCTAACTCAGTTGCCGGAGAGGAAGAAAACTGCTCAGGGATTTCACCATGCGGCCAATGAAGACTTTAAAAAAGTGGCAGAGTTTAATGGCTGTGATAAAAAAATGTTTAGGGTGGATCGACAACATTGCAGTTACTTCACAATACTAACCTAATTGAGAGAGGGAAAAGAAGGAAGCCTGTAGAG